>NC_041228.1:70750096-70831845 GCF_002837175.3 Physeter macrocephalus
TGTTTGTTGGCAATCTGTATATCTTCTTTGGAGAAATGTCTATTTAGGTCTTCTGCCCATTTTTGGTTTGGGTTGTTTGTTTTTTTGATATTGAGCTGCATGAGCTGCTTGTAAATTTTGGAGATTAATCCTTTGGCAGTTGCTTCATATGCAAATATTTTCTCCCATTCTGAGGGTTGTCTTTTCATCTTGTTTATGGTTTCCTTTGCTGTGCAAAAGTTTTTAAGTTTCATTAGGTCCCATCTGTTTGTTTTTATTTCCATTCCTCTAGGAGGTGGGTCACAAAGGATCTTGCTGAGATTTATGTCATAGAGTGTTCTGCCTATGTTTTCCTCTAAGAATTTTATAGGGTCTGGCCTTACATTTAGGTCTTTAATCCATTTGGAGTTTATTTTTGTGTATGGTGTTAGGGAGTGTTCTAATTTCATTGTTTTACATGTAGCTGTCCAGTTTTCCCAGTACCACTTATTGAAGAGGCTGTCTTTTCTCCACTGTATATTCTTGCCTCCTTTATCAAAAATAAGGTGACCACATGTGTGTGGGTTTATCTCTGGACTTTCTATCCTGTTCCATTGATCCACATTTCTATTTTTGTGCCAATACCATACTGTCTTGATTACTATAGCTTTGTAGTATAGCCTGAAATCAGGGAACCTGATTCCTCCAGCTCCGTTCACATGCAAGCTTTTATTGGAAGTTTTAGAAATATGAGGAGTCATGTTTGGATCAGAGCTTTGGGAGAGTTAATTGACCACAGAACTAATAGGAATGATGGAAATATGGAAAAATAGGAAGCGAGGAGATCAGTTAGTATTCTCTTATAAAAGTGTAGTGGGAGCAATGGGGGTCTGAATGTGTGACAGAGTTTGGAATGGAAAGCAGGAGATGGATGTGGAGTAGAATGTATATAACTTTGAAACCAATTTAATGGGGTGGGAGGAAGAGGAAAGAAAACAATGGAAAGGAAGGAAGAAGAGGTGACTCCAAGATTTCACTTTATAGCCCTGGGAGAGTGATGGTGCCAGAAACAGAAGCAGCAAAACGAGTAATTCATTATAGGAGAAAGACAGTGAGTCTCTTTTGAACAAGTAACAAGGAGTTTGTATGGGCTGTGACCAGTAGTCATCTGGAAATGCAACTTTAGACTTCTATCTGGCTCTCCAAAAGGGCTGGAATCAGATCTCTGGCTATCCAGGAGTCCAGCAGACATGGCCAGTCAAGCAGGCAAGAGTGAGAGTAGAGAAGAGACCAAGTGAGATGGAAGTAGGGAAAAGGCACCGTAAGTGTTGTGCTGAGTCAGCTAGTGCAGGAAAGGGCTGAGAGGTGAAAAACAAACAAAAGGACAATTAAACAAACGAATCCATGTTGGTTGAGGATTTACGTCCAGGCAGGTCTACAAAGCCACGGGAAACTGATTGGGTTAGGCAGGCTAGAATAGAGTCTGGGTTGTGACTCAGTTTCCTTATCTGTGAGAGAAGGTTAACTAACAATGTGCCTGTCTGAATGGATTGTTGTGACAATAAGAAAAAATATATATATGTAGAAATTTATCACAGTACCTGGAATTGATAAGCATTTCATAAATGACTATTGATGTTAATACTATATATTTGTACATAATAAATGTTATTCAGCTTTTTATAAGTACTTATTAATGTTATAAGATAGCATCAGTTGAGAGATAAACTCATAATTCTTCATACTACATAAACATTTTAAAATGTTATTCAAAATATCTCATCACTTGCATTGTTAAAATTATAAACTTCCCCAAACCACAGTATTGTGTAAGACAAAGAACATTTGACCAGGGATAGGCCATCAGATTCCTAGTGTCAGCTGCCTGTAACCAGGTCATGCTTGCGACCTTAGTAAAGTTCCTAATCTCCTCTTGGCATCTTCATCTTTCTATGAAGGGGGTAGGGCCTTAAGATCTCTAGAATATCTTTTCTCTGTAAATGCAGATTCTATGAGATATGGGGTTGGAAGACTGAAATTTCTCAAGGCACTACTTATCTTTGTGCTCTGAAAGCAAGAAGAAGCTGGATCTTGGCTTCTCTGTGTAAGACAGCTCCTGCCCTGGAGGGGGCGGTTATATGTTTGGTCCTATCAAGAATCTTCCTCTCTTGTTCACCTCCCCCCTGCCCTATCCTGTCACATCACTGCCCACCACCTCGAGAGGATCAGAACCAGTTTCATTATGGACTTCAATTCTGTTTAAGTCAGTCACGCCAGGAAAATCCAGACTCTGAGGTCATCTCTCATCCCACAGACTTCCCTATATTTCTGTACATTCTCTTTTCTGACCACATCTGACATCCACCCCCAATTCCTGAAACCCTTACACTGAAACTCACAGTCAGTTATTAACAAACTCTTTCCTTTATATTCTTTCTTTGATTGAACCTGGCTTTTTCTGAGGACACTGCTTCTTTATAAGCCCTCTCAAGTTTTGGTTATTTTTCTTGCATAACCTTTCACCACCAGGCATGGTGGTAAGGAGCGGATTCTTCTTGCTCTTCAATTTCACTTCCAGTCCATTCTGTCTCCCTCCTTCTCAAACTTCTGCAGCTTTAAATCCCATGTTATCAAATTACCCACCACTTCTTGCCACTGTCATCTGCAAACCCTCAAGTCACTTCTCATTCATGGAAGTATTTAAATCCAGGCTTATTGTCGCTATTTCCAGTGCTATGTCTGTCATAATTCTTGGTGATTTCAATATCCTTGTAATGATCCTCCTGCTGGCCTGGTTTTTCAAGCTTCTTCTCTCCAATGATTTTGTCCTGCACCCCATCTCACTCACTTCCTCACATGGTTTTGCCCTATATCTTGTAACTGCCAACATCTAACACCTCTCCATAATCACAACTTCAGGAATTCTTCTCTGCAGGTCTCAGCTCTTATTCTTCTAGCTTTCTCCCTCTCATACACAACTCTAACATTTATCAATTCAATAGGGATCTATATCCATGGATCCTTCTACCCTTTTTTCACAACTTCTCCCCCCCCACTCAGGCCCTCACTTTCTTTCTTACCCACAGTCATTTCTGCTAGTAATCGTTATAATCACTCCCTTGCATATTCCCTAAATTCCCTTGCTACTCTCTCACTTCGCCAGGCAAAACCTCAACTCATTATATCCAAATATCTCCCTACGCTATGCTTGTATCTGCAAAATTGAATGGGCCAAAGAGAAATGCACAGTTAGTGACCACTAACATCAAATGTGATCCTGCTGTTAATTTTGTCTTCTCCCTTTATCCTCAAACCTCCAAGACATCCTTCTATATGCTCACTCTTAGCAGTGACTTCTCTAACACACTGAGAAAATAGCAGCAAACAAAGCTTCTACCACCCATCTATCTTCCCACCTGCCCATACTTGTGCTCAATAAACTCAGCCTTCTAGCTTATTATTGAAAATCAACTATGTGCTCCAATCTAAAGCCAATTCCCCTTCCTGTGTACTAGATTCCATCCCCTCTTTCTGACTCAGGTCTTTGCTCAAATATTATTATCAGTGAGTCCTTCATTGACAACCCTCTTTAAAATTTCACTCCTTTTGGTATTCTTTATTTCCCTCCCATGACATTTATTTTTCTCCATATCATTTGCCACCATCTCACATAGTATATATTATGATTATTTACTATATGTATAACCTTACCTCCCCTCTGTAATGGAGGCTTCATGGGCTCAGGGGATCTTGCCTGTTTATTGACTAGTATATCCCCAGTGCCTAGAAGAGCTCTTAGAACACAGTATCGGCTCAATAAATATTGTTGCATGGAAGAAAAAATGAATAAGTTCAGTTTGGGGCAATGAGTTAGATGTAGCCATGGGCTACACATATGGGAATTTCCAACAGGAAATTAGAAGGAGATTTTAGGGTAACTATGTAGATCTGGGATTTATTTTACACAAAGTTGAAGTAGCACTAATGAATAAGAATGCAAAGAAAACAGATTAGAGAGAGTAGATACATTTGGTGGGATGCTTACATGGAATTATGGAAACTTCTGAGTCTAAAACAACAGCTCTGTTCCCATACTGGTACTGTATTTAACAAGTTGTGGATATTTTTATTAAATCCTATTAGCATATAATTTTCCAAGCCCAGAAGCATGCTTATTACCTTTGGACATTGAAAAACAGAAGTTAAATACAATTATAAAACAGAAAGATACAGCCATGAGACGTAGCAAAGGTAATAAAAAGTTAATAACAACCTCCACAGATCCAGTCAACCTCACATTCTGCAAGGTCATTTATGGTGATGCTCTTTACACTGAAATGGTCATTTGAATCTTGACCTCCTAAGGTTAGAATGTTATTACATTAAATTCTATAAAATAAAGCAGATATTTAATTACTGAGGTATTTTAATGTGTATATATTGTATTATAATGCAAGTGTGTGTGTATTTCATACATTTTAAATAAAATTCTATTAGATTTTATCTCAAAGCCACTGAACTTACATATTTGAGCTCAATGCACGATAGATTCAACTAGTGCTTTTTATTTCAGATCAGTTGATAGTACTGATCTGATCTTTTTAGCGACATTTTGGTGAAAGGTTTCCACCACATAAGCGTATTTTGTTCTTTAATATATTGCTTACCTAAAAATGACACTGAAAAATATTTTCACAGGTAGCATGATTCTGACTTGACCCTCTTGCATACTGTCTAGGGATTTATGTAGCGATGGTAACATCATACATTGATGTAAGGGATTCCATAATAATCAGCTAATGACAGTCCCGAGTGAACCTGCCATGATTGGCCTTAAATCAGCCAGTCTTTGCTTTTCTACCTCCACAGTCTCAACAAAGGCAAAGATTTTGGGTGAAAAACATCATTTTCTAGTTTCTTGGTTCTATTCATCCTCAAAAAAACTTCTTTGAGGAAG
Organism: Physeter macrocephalus; assembly: GCF_002837175.3. Taxonomy (NCBI): domain Eukaryota; kingdom Metazoa; phylum Chordata; class Mammalia; order Artiodactyla; family Physeteridae; genus Physeter; species Physeter macrocephalus. The sequence goes on from NC_041228.1 coordinate 70,755,012, forward strand.
TTTCATGACAGAGCAAGTCCTGGCTAACTGCTCTTGTCCTCTTTCATTGTCTTGGTTTAATTTAAGCCATCAGCTTATTTTAGGATGAGGGAGAAAATCCGCAGGGTTCTTGAATTACTGTGCTGTCTCCCATGAATATTCCAGGACACAACCATGTTTTATGGTTTTAAACACTTATATCTCATGTTATAAGCATAAAAAACCAATATTTTGATTTTCTAAAATCCAACATAAATGTTTGCTTGTATTATGTAGATAAATATCAATTTTAGATTTTAAGTAGAAGAATTACTAATGATGTATGTGATAAATGATAAACTCTTTCCAATCTAGTTTATTTTTTTTTCCCTTAGCAAAACAGAGAGCAGAAATTCACAATGTAAAACAGAATAGATTGGAGTCTGAAGAGATGAAAATTTTTATAACCTATAGAATCCATGGATTCTTAGTGACTTAGCCCAATAAATAAAGCAGAACTTTATTCGGTATTAATCAAAACTTGTTTGCTTATTGATATTGGGAAATTAAAATATTAGTTAGCTTATGTCTTTGAATACTTTGTGAAACATGGTGGTGTTAGTATTCTGACATTTTGAGTTGGTACCACAAGTTCAACTAAATTAGATGAATTTTCAAACTTTAATATACATAACTTGGGAGTCTTCTTCAATTGAAGATTCTGATTCTGTAGATCTGTAGTGGGGCCTGAGATTCTAATAAACTCCCTGGTGAGGCAGATGCATGGATCATGCTTTGAGTAATAAGGATTTAGGGGACAATTAGGGTAATCTTATTTAGGTTATTCATTTTTACTATCATTTTATTAAATTAAGATGTTTCATTATTTAACAGCTAATGCTAAATTTCTTTGTAAAAATAATTTAAATTGTTGCAACAAAATTATTGTCATCTACAATGCCTCATTATTAAGTATAATTTTCCAGTTATATAACTTGATTCATTCTTTTTACATGAGTTATAACACAAGGTAATAAATAATCTAAAGTAAAATTGTCATCTTTACGAGTTGATGTTGTCAATGTTTCAGAGAAAAACAAGTTTAATTTCTTCATTTAAAAGCAAAATTGGCATTTTTATTCTGGCTGAGACTGTCAAAAGCTGGTATACCACTTGAGTGGGTCGCTCTATTAAGTTTTTACATGTTCAATCTCTTTGATGGGATATCAGTGGGAAATGATTAATTAAGAAAAAATTAAAAGGAATCAAAATTGAAGATAGAGATATGCAGAGTTATATTTGCAAGTGCTGCAGTTGAGCAGAAATATTACTTGATTTTGTTCAAAAATAAAAAAGTTAAAGACTGTTTTTAGTTAGGGAAATGTCACAGTATTGTTTGTGTCTTGCTTAAGAGCGGTGTCTCATCCTGGTGACATACTTAATTAGATTTTGTTTTCCTATCCAAAATGCACTAAAGACCCAAGTTAGAGATCTCTTAGGGGATTTACTCATCCACAGTAAATTGCAAACCAGTGATACAAGTTGACTTGAAGAAAAACCCGATGCTATAAATGCTTGTTATGAGAAGGGAAATTTTGAGCTTATTTTATTGAAAGGCATATCCTATGGATGTACAGCAAAGCACTATAGATCTGCAAATTTATCAAATCCACATAACTTTTATCTTCTCTTGGGGTTGATTTTGGCCTGATGGAAGATGTATTGTACTAAAAGACATTGGTGATTAGAGCAAGAAGGCAGAAAATGTTACTGAAGCAGAGAATACGTGCTGGGATAAGGAATGGAAAGCACTGAATGGAATAAGTATATACGTGGTCAGCACGAAAAGAGATGTGGACAACGTCAGGGTCAAAAGGATAAACACAAACAAATAAGCTGTTTTGCAAACATTGGGGAGGAGGGTTTAGGATAAAACTAATGGATGAAGTATATTTACTTAAACTTATAATGCATTTAAACTCTGAATGCATACATTCTCCAACTCAGTCATTCTGAGATCTCAAGTAACTTCTCAGAGTTATCCCAGATGAAAAGAACATGGGTAGTTAGTCTTCCAAGGCTGATACAAAGTAAAAGAAACATGGGTGGTGTGTGGCTTCATTTTAATGTAAAATCTTCCTTAAAATTTTCTCTTGCAGAGTTCTTTAAATTAGCTGTTCTAGCATTTTTTCCCCTCATTTTGCTGCTATGTTCTATTCTCGTTTTCCTGAGTTTTACTGCATCTTGGACATTGGCATTTGCTTTGATTGATATTCTGTCCTACAGACAGGTTCTTTTGAACGTGATTTATGTTGATGCAAGCTTAGGCCACCTAGCATGCAGAAATTGTTTGGTTTCAGAGAATGTATTCTATAGATTTCTTCAGTACTTTGTCATCTCTTCCCATTCTCATGGTTACCTTCAGCCCTTCACACTAACATTTATACTATTTCTCAGGCATCTTTGTGCTGGACTGGATTTATTGGGTTTGAGCTTAGGGAAAAAAAATCTTTTTATGTATCTATATCATGATTATTCCATTATATTGGAGGAAGGAAAAACAGTAATGTGGAAAAGGTTACTAACACCTATTGACCGTCCACTTTATTTTAGAAATTCTAAAAACACTGTACTATTTTTTTTCTACATAAAAACTCTTTAGAAAGTGAAAAAAAGTTAGAAATTTATAAACTTTCTCCAAATTGTCCAGCAACTAAGACGCTATCAAAGATGAGTCCAGGTCTGCCTGACTCCCAGAGTCGCAGAATTTTAAATTAATCCAGTGTGTAACATCATACCACAATTTAGTTAATCTTAATGGCATAATAGCTTTGCAATGCAGCCACTCAGTCACAGTATCTTACAAGATATCAGGGGGAAAAGCATGATGGTTATGGTGGGGACAGTCAATCCAAAAACCAATGTATGGCTTATTATATTTATGGCTTATATTTATAAACTCAGGTATACCATCTGTATCCATCTAAAATGTGCGTATTTTTATGTTCAAATGATTATGTGTTTTTGATTTTTGGATAAACAAATACGCAAGCATCTATCTATATCTCTTAGGATGGTTATGAGTAATAAAAATAGTAAATACATTTTGAGTCATGTATGGTGCTGATCCTGACAACAAATGTGTTCATAAGGGTTATTACAACTTAGTTAAGATTATACAGTTTAAAAGTAAGTGGTAGATCTAAAATGGAAAATTCAGTCTCCCTTACTCCAAAATTCATTTTTAACCATAGATTTTTAAAAAATTATAAATTTTTTACCAGGCACAAAATAAAGGTAAAGGATTTTATTAACTCCATTTTGTTCATATTCATAGGAACTTAAGTTGAAATGGAACTTATTCCTAATGGCTGGTTCAATTGCAGGTTGATTTTAGGTTCTAAGTCTGAGCTGAAGGAAAAGGAGAAAGAACATTGGGTTAAAATGAACTGAGATGTCAGCTCTTCTTTAATCCCCAGGCTGTCAAGATTTTCTAGAAGGCCACTTTTGCTCCTGGGGCCATTATGGACGTTGAGGTTCATGGCTAGTAGCCTGACTTCAGATACACTAAAGTGAATTTCATGTTTGTCTTGGGAGAGGGGCAGACTTTCCTTGGCTATTTAGTGTTACAGAATTGGGAAGGCTGGCTATCTTAGTCCTTACCTCTAGCTATCTCTTAACTCATCCAAAAATTCTAAGATAAATAACATAGATATTTCTTTGGTAAATTTTCTTACTGGACAGAAGCCAAGAAGTTCAAGTGATGGTAAAATTATGAAAATGTACACAATTTGTGATGACTTAATGCTGATTTTAAAATGGTCAAATGCTAAAGCATTAAGATTAATCATATCTTCAGTGGGAACCATATCCTAGGCAGAACAAATCGAGTGATAATCACCCTAGGACTATCATAGTATGATTTTGTAACTGATTTTAAATGCAACAAAGCACTTTTGTTAATGTTTTAGTAGTTTACTATTGTATTTTAGAAATTCCTAACTCCCATATTTAAAAATAGATGACCCAACTGTTGTTCCAGTCTTTTAAAAATACCTATAACATTTCAAAAGTCATAAGCTAATGTGAGAAGGAGCAAAACCGGCATTAAGACCATAATCTAGAGATAGTCACCATTTTTTTTAACATCTTTATTGGAGTATAATTGCTTTACAATGGTGTGTTAGTTTCTGCTGTATAACAAAGTGAATCAGCTACACATATACATATATCCCCATATCTCCTCCCTCTTGCATCTCCCTCCCACCCTCCCTATCCCACCCCTCTAGGTGGTCACAAAGCACCGAGCTGATCTCCCTGTGCTATGCGGCTGCTTCCCACTAGCTATCTATTTTATGTTTTGTAGTGTATATATGTCCATGCCACTCTCTTCGTCCCAGCTTACCCTTCCCACTCCCCGTAGAGATAATCACTATTAAAGTTTTGTTGTATTTCCTTTTTTCCTGTTAGAGAAATGTACATTTTAATTGCTTTACTCTTGATTGCAATTGTATTACATATATATGGGAATAATTTTTCCCAGAGAACAAGCATCTCTAGAAGTCAATGGGAAAGAGGCATTTGCTTTAAGGTAAATTTTTCTGGGAGACATTTCTTATTTTGAGTAAGAAATATTTTAATATATTTTTTACTTCTGTAATATGTGAGCCAAGCTGGGGATATATCTTGAATCTGTCCACTTTCCCTCTCCACTAATGTTGCTCTAGTTTAAGATGCATTATCCCTTAACTAAAGTACTAAAGTATCCCTTAACTAAAATAATTTCCTAACTTCCTCTTCTTCAATCATCTTTCTTTTAATCTTATATCGCTAGAATTCATTCTTTTCACTGAAGCATCAGATGTTATTTAAAAACTGAAATAATATTGTATCTCTGATCTTTAAAATCTCTCAATGGATGTTTACACTGAGGATTAAATCTAAACTCCTGACCTTGTGCTACAAAACTCCACATACTCTGATCCCTATCTTCTTCTCTGACTACATTTTGTACTACTCTCTCCTTTATTCACTACCCTCCGCTCATTCAGATTTCTGTTTTCTGTCCATTTTTGTAATTTGTATCTTTTAAGGAATTTCCCCATTTTATGTAAGTTGTTGAATTCATTAGCATAAATTTATTTATAATGTTTCCTTACTCTTCTCCTAATGTGTGTAGGATCTGTAGTGATGTCTCCATTTTCATTACTGGTTTTGGTAATTTGTTGTTTTATCTCTTTATCAGTTTAATTAGAATTTTATTTTTATTTATTTTTCCTCAACAAACCTCCTTCTTTTTTAATTTTTAAAAATTTATTTATTTATTTATTTTTGGCTGTGTTGGGTCTTCATTGCTGTGCATGGGCTTTCTCTAGTTGCAGTGAGCTGGGGCTACTATTCGTTGTGGTGCGTGAGCTTCTCATTTGGTGGCTTCTCTTGTTGCACAGCATGGGCTCCAGGTGCACGGGCTTCAGTAGTTGTGGCACACGAGCTCAGTAGTTGTGGCTCACGGGCTCTAGAGCACAGGCTCAGTAGTTGTGGTGCATGGGCTTGGTTGCTCTGAGGCATGTGTGATATTCCCAGACCAGGGCTTGAACCCGTGTCCCCTGCATTGGCAGGCAGATTCTTAACCACTGCACCACCAGGAAAGTCCCAACAAACCATCTTTTATTTTATGGGTTTTCTCTATTATATTTCTGTTTTCTACTACATAGAGTCCCGGTCTTATTTATATTATCTCCTTTCTTCTACATACATTAGGTTTAATTTGCTCTTGCTTTCTAACTCTCTTCTTTGGAAATTTAAACCCTTCTTTTTAAAAAAAAAAAAACATAAGCATTTAAACCTATAAATTTCCCTTTAAGCACTCCTTTAGCTCCACCCCACAATATTGGCATATTGTGCTTTCATGATTGTGTTGTGCTATAAATGCCAAATAGGTAAAGTTGGTTGTTCATGTTGCTTAAATATTCTTTATACTTACTGACTTTCTAGTACACTTGTTCTACCAATCACTGAGAGGGAAGTTGAAAGTTTCACCTGTAACTATGGATATGTCTCTCTCCTTTTAATTCTGTCAATTTTAGCTTCATGTATTTTGAATTTGTTATTAGCCACATACACATGTAGGGTTGTTATGTATTCTATTTATTTATTTATTTATTTTTGGGTGCACTGTGTAGCATGCGGGATCTTAGTTCCCTGACCAAGGATAGAACCTGTGCCTCCTGCAGTGGAAGTGTGGAGTCCTAACCACTGGACCGCCAGGGAATTCCCAGGATTGTTATGCATTCTTGATGAATTGATCCTTTATCATTATGAAATGTCCTTTATCTCTAGTAATCTAACTTGTTGTGAAGTCTGATAGTCTGTCTTATATCAATATAGCTACTCCAGTCTTCTTATGTTTAGTGTTTGCATGGCATATTTTTATCAACCTTTTATTTTTAGCCTATCACTGTCTCTATATTTAAAGAGGCTTTCTTGCAATCTGCATATAGTTAGTCTTGCTTTTTAATACAGATTTTGTCAATCTGCCTTTTAACTGTACGTTTAGACTAATTAATAATGTAATTACTATGCTTAGGTTTAAGTCTGCTGTCTTACTATTTATTTTGTATTTATTTCATCTGATCTTTATTTCTTTTTTATATACTTTTGAATCAGTTGAGTTAATTTTAATATTCCATTTTATCTCAGTATTGGTTTATTAGCTATACCCTTTATTCTTTTAGTTATTCTGTGATTTACATTATGTATCCAGCTTACTACAGTCTACATTCATTTAATACTATACCTCTTCATGTATAATATAAGAAACTTATAACAGTATACTTTCATTTTCCTCATGTTAACTTTATGTATTTCTCCTTACATATATTTTACTTCTACACAGGTTTTTACCTGACAATACGTTGTTGCTTTAAATAATCAATTGTTTTTTTAAAGAAATTTTAAAAGTGAGAAAAACTGACATTGTGTATGCTGACATATTACTCTTTTTTGCACTCTCTATTCATTTGTGTAGATCCCAGTTTCCATCTGGTATTATTTTTCTTCAACACAAACAATATTTTTATTATTTACTTTTGTGCAAGTCTGCTAGTTTCAAATTCTCTCAGCTTCATTTGTCTGAAAAGGTCTTTATTTTGTTTTCATTTCTGCAAGATATTTTGGCTGGATATAGAATTCTAGCTTGACATAGTTCTTTCAGTACATTAAAGATATCATTCCATAGTCTTCTTGTTTACAATTTCTTTTTTTTTTTTTGAAGTACGCGGGCCTCTCACTGTTGTGGCTTCTCCCGTTGTGGAGCACAGGCCCCGAACGCGCAGGCCCAGCGGCCATGGCTCACGGGCCTAGCCGCTCCGCGGCATGTGGGATCTTCCCGGACCAGGGCACGATCCCGTGTCCCCTGCATCGGCAGGCGGACTCTCAACCACTGCGCTGCCAGGGAAGCCCTGTTTACAATTTCTTATTAAAAATTGGTAACTATTCTGATCTTTGTTCTACTCTTTGCCTGTCTGCTTTTAAAATTTTGTCTTTATTACTGAATTTCAATCATTTAATTATGATGTTTTTTCTTGTGAATTTCTTTGTGTTATTCTTATTGGAATTTGATGAGCTTAGTCTATCTGTGTTTTTAGTTTTTATCAAGTTTGGAAAGTTTTAGCAAATTTCTTGAGATATTTTTCTGATCCTCTTTTTGTGTGTCTTCAATTACATGTATTTTAGACCATTTGATATTGTCATACAGATCATTAAGACCATGAATTTTATTCTCTGGAAATTATTCTTAGCATTTTATTGATTTGTGCCTCAGAGTTGATAACTTCTAATGTTATGTTTTCCAATTCACTGATCTCTTTGGCTGCAGTGTCTGATCTACCCATCTACTAAATTTTATTTCAGATATTGTGTTTTTCAGGTCTTGAAGTTCAATAATAGTTTTTATCTCCTTCCTCACTATACTCATATATTTATTTAAAATCTTAAGCATATTTATAATAGCTGTTTTAAAGCTTTTGATTACCAAGTCCATCATCGCTATCATTTATGGGCCTGCTTATATTGACTGATTTCTCTTCTGGCTATGGGTTAAAGTTTGCTGCTTCTTCATATGTCTTGAGTGTCTGGATTTTGTTATTTTTCTTTAACAATTGTTTTAGCAGGTAGTTCATTTTCTTACAGTGCAACTTAAGTACTTTTGTGTATCTAGAGAGTCCTTTATCGTAGGAGTATTTTAAGGCATGACTCTTTATTGGTCCTATTTCAAATATATAACCCTTTCCTACTAAGCAGCTATACTGAATGCCTCAGTATTCAACAAGCTCTCTCCTCTTGGCTTGTGGAAATTTAAACATTTCCTTGCTCTGCATGAGCTCTGGAAACTGTTTAGCAAACCTGAGTGTTATTGTTTGGCATTATGGCATTTTACCCTGCATATAATGCACGTTTGTATTCAAACAAGGACACAAGGAAAACCCTGTTCATATTTCTGGAGATCTTGTTTTTACATATAGCTCCCTCTTCTCTGGTACAGTTTGATGCCAAGTCCAGCTACTTCAGTCTCCCTGTGCTTGGCTTCAGTTCTTCCCTCCTCCAAAAATGATCTGTCAACTTCAAGCAGAAAGCTGAGGCAATGGTAGAAGTCATCTCATTTGCTTCCCTTATTTTAGGGGTCACAGTCTAGCACTCCCTGTTTTTCAATATCTGAAAGCAGGGTTTTTTTTAATGTATTTTGTCCAGTTTTCTTATTATTTATCATTGGAGGGCAAGTAGCATTGTTGAAAGTACAAATCAGGAGCAGAGTTTTTCTTCAGCCATTCTGAAGAAAATTCAATTCTTTTTTTCAATTCTTCAAAAAACAATCAAGTTATTATTTGCCTTAAGGCCTTTGCACTTTTTTTTTCCTACTTGGAAGGTCTTCTCATGTGTCTCTAGAAGCTGTCTCCTTCTCATTCTTTATCTTCTAAAAGAAGCCTTTCTTGACCACACTATTTAAAGTCACTATTTGTCATATTAATTCTTTCCTCCTTTTTTTCATGCAGTTTCTCCCTGTCTGTAATTATCTTTAAAAAAATTTGTACATGTATAATCTCTCTCCTCCCCCTTGCTATGTAAGCTCTTCAAAGAGAGAAACTTGTTGATTGTGCTCCTATATTCCGATTTGGTACCTCATCCATAGGAGGGAGCCAACAAACATTTCCTCAATGAAAGTTTGAATAAAGGTAGTATCTAATCATATTTTCTGAAATTGTGATGTAGAGAGGTGCTAAGCAACATGGTACCAGAGGCCTGTACATTAAAGTAGGTTATGTTTATGTGTTCCTGTAGAATCTTCTTTTTCATGCATAGTAAAGAGAATTAAATCCATAATGTTCATGGGAAAAAAATGTGACTTTAAATTCTAGATATTCAGCAATGTTTGCTATTGGTCTCTACTTCTCCATATGTAATCTAATTATACTTTACCCCTATTGGTTGCACTCTATGTATGGTCTGTGACAGTCTGTTGAAATAGATGCTTAATTAGTTTCTCAACATTAACCTGTTTCAGTGAAATACATTGGCATGGTGGTGTCTTAGTTTGGGCTGCTATAACAAAAATGCCATAGACTGGGTGGCTTCAACAATAAACATTTATCTCACGCAGTTCTAGAGGCTGGGAAGTCCAAGATCGGGGTGCCAACAGATCCTGATGAGTGGTGAGGACGCTGTTCCGGGTTTGCAGATGGCCATCTTCTCATCTTCTTGAAGTTTCCTCATGTGGGAGGAGCTAATCTCTCTTATATCTCTTCTTATAAGGATGCAAATCCCATTCATGAGGGCTCATTCTCAAGACCTAATTACCTTCCAAAGGCCCCACCTCAATATCATCACTTTCCATGATTCCATGTGTGAATTTGGGGTGGGGCGTGGGCGGGTGCACAAACATTGAGTCCATAGCTGGTGGAGAAAATAATATTTTGTATAATGGTATTTACAAACACTATGTGCTAGTTTTAAATTTGGTTGACAATGAAGGGGCTGGCCTGTGTTAGCATGAAATAATTGTGTTCATGTTACTGATTTTAATTCTGAAGTAGGTAGAAAAATAGCTGACCTAAATAGTCATGCTGTACTTAGTTTTACACTCTCTCAGGTACATGTTTTTATTAATCATCCACTTCACTAAAATGTAGGTCTGCATTTTCCTGCATTAAAAAAAATATTTCTGTCCAAGATCTTGGGATTTGATATTCTCTCAGTATTATTGGCCTACATGATGGAGGTCTAATTCTTTCCCCAGTTGGGAATTGGTATTTGAGAGCATAGAGGACTTTGTGACAGGTTTGGGGCCATACTTAGTTATAGGAGTCCTCTTTGAATCTGTAGGATAACTTTTTTTGTTTTTTTCTTTGAAATTTTCCCCAGAACTTTGTTATTGGGGTTATGTTTATGAATTATTCTTCTTCATCAGGTATTGGTAGCTTTTAGTATTTTATTCAGAATCATAAGTAATACATTTTGATACAAACTAAGACATATTTAATTTTTAAAAGTTGTGCCTTATGACAGTAATGCCACTTTAATCATAAACATTCTTAAATTCATCGGTGCTATATTGTCCTAAGTCAATATAAAACTACAAACTTAAATACCACTTTAATTTACACAGTCAGGTAAATAAATGGTATAATTTATAGTTATACAGTTTTTAAAATATTTTTCAAAATATTGAGGGAGCATGCCTTCCCTGCCTAGATGATAACAGCCCAACATGAATATTTAAAGGTAAAAATAAAATCCTTGTGATGTGGTTCAGGGCAGCTATTTATTTATCCATTATACTTTGCTTATAATTTTTCAGATGTGAAAGTGAAGGGTCAGTTTTGTCCCCTCAAAATTTCCTGAACATTAAAACTTTCAGGCTCTCATATAAACACTGCCAAGGTGGTAATGGATGCCACTAGTAGCTTTTCTGTGGAAGTGGGAGTGGCTCTCAAGGTCTCATGTAACAGAGGTCCAAGAGTAACTTATGTCTAAGTCTCTAATTTACTTGGCCTCACTTAGCTGTCATCATTATTGAGAACACTTGCTCTCAAGCCCACTTTATCCAGAGTCCTAAAGATCTCTGATGATAAACTGTAAGTCTCTTCCCCACAAAGAAGTGATATGGAAAGAAATACGTTGTCCAGCGTTTCAGCCTTTTTGCTTATTAAATGTATCATGGGTCCCCGTCAGTCTCCTCCCCCAGCTTGACTTTCCTAATGCATTAAGATTTCATTCTGTTGTGATTATTCTTTCCTTTTAGGTTGTCTGGGCTGGCTCCCCTTTTTATTGCCCAAAAAATTGAGAGAAATGATACTTACCCTACTTTGGGGGAGAGTCATAAGATTGAACAGAAGGGAATAATACATTAGGAATATTATACTTGATCATTCCTTGTAGGTATTTCTGCCCTTCTGCATAGCTGCTGCCCATAAACATTTGTTGAGTAAATGAGTGGATTAGTGAATAAATCAACCATGTTAAGATATATTTAAAATTCTTATACAAAGAGGATTATTTTTTCAGATAGTCGAAAACTCAAAATGCAGGAGAGCTGGATACACAAATCTATTCTTTTGTTAGTTTATGTAGTAGTAAACATTTAACAAATAATGAAAACTTCTTTTTGTGGCTAATGTAGTTTACCCAAACCAATCACCCATGGTTACACTTTCTCTTCAATAGTCATTGTAAAGGGAGTAGGTGTGTCTCTGGTAAGAGATACCTAGGCATGTATATACCTAAAACTGTAACATTTGTCATTGTATTCTGTAGTTTGTAAACTGAAGAAGGTCAATCTGTTGTTAACATGTTGCAAATAGTTTATTTTTATTTAATAGTTGGTATGTTCAAAAGTCTGGACAGAAATTTGCTGGTAACAAGGCAATTGTTCATAAGCATCACCATATTGTCTGACCTTTTTATAAGATGTCCTACTTCAGACACCCACTTTCTTACAAAGTTTCAAATTCCCCATTTCCTTTTTGTACTTGAATTCTTTTTTCCCCATGAGTTTAAGATGCTTTTCTAAGAGGAAACATGTATCAATAAGTTCTTCAGCATTGCTAAAATTATCAATGAACATCTTGTCAGACAGTGATGTGTGAATCTGTTTTGTGTGCCTCTCTCCAAGGCCAGGTTTGTTGACGGAAGGAAACTTTCTCATTTTTAAACCCAAACCCCACCCTGTGTGGAACACATTCATATAATGCAGAGACTGTGAGAGGAGATAACATTTGAATTTGTTTTCTGGCTTTATTTGTCTGTGTTTCCCTAAACATTAGGTTTAAAACCATGGACTCTACTATTTGCTCTTAATATTCTTTGGGTGCTTTCATAGATCCTCTATTTGCTTTAGTTTAGGCAGCATTACACTGTAGTTCTAAGCATCTGTGAGTTAGGAGTGGAGTTTTCTTTGTTATGTTTCTTAATGTCCTTTGATCCAGTCCAGCACCCATCAGCCACTGCAGCTCTCCCAGAATAATTTACTTATCCACTAATGCTGTCTAAGAAAGAGGAAATAAACCAGGATTGTATAAATATAGGATCCTAATGTGATCACTAACTTTAAGTTGCTAATGCAACCCTCTCATTAGCTATTACTTTCAATTAGGTGTTCTCAAACAATTAGCTTTTGAGCTACAGAATCTTATTCATGGCATATGCATTCCCTGATGAGAGAAGAAATTACTTCTGGGAAAGCCGAGTCTCAAACTTTTAATTTAGGTACTAAATTCAGGTACATTACCTCAGTTGGACTTTCTTTTCGTGGAATTACTAAACTCATTTCTCTTGGCCAAGTGATTCTCTAGGCATCATGAGCTGCTTAAGAACAGAACTACTAAAATTCATGGGGGCTCAGAGCACACAGGGAGATAAATGCAGCACAGACCCATTCGTGGCAAATAGCATTAAAAGTTTTCAGATTTTCAAAGCATTCTCAAAAAAAATCCTCACATCTTATTAATAGTATTTAAAGCCATATATTCAAAGGGTCCTATTCCTATGGGCAGATTTGTCAGAAGTTTCCATTGTTGCTTATTTTTACTTGATTTTCTACTATGAAAACTGAGACCATAGAGTCACTTTAAATGATGGTCCTTCCTGATAGAGTTTTCAAAATCTATAACATTTATTGCATCTGTAGTCATGTGGTAGTATCCAGGATGCCATCTCAAATTCTCTCCAAATAAGACATGGTCTTTGCCTGCAAAGAGTTTACTATAAATGTAAAGTCATACAATAAACAGTAAATATACACTCATCCATTCTTTCAAGAAATCCATAATGGGTACCTAATATTTTCCAGACTCTGGAGAGACAGTGTGTATGTAAAGATAGATGAAGTCCTGCCTTCATACGACTTTCATTTCATTGTATGTGGAAGATTGGGGTAGGAAAAAGATTGTAACAATAAAACCAATAAAAAAGATAATTACAGATTATAAAAAGTGCCATGGAGAAAATAAACAAGGTGATGTGATAACTAGGTAGAGAATACAAAGAGTTGTCAAGGAAAGGCTCTCAGTAGGGGTGACATTTTATCTGAGATTTGAAGGATGGAGAGGAGCTAGAAACGGAAGAGCTGCCAAGGCAGAGAGAAAAACAAGTTCAAAGGCCCAAGGTAGGAACGAGTTTGACCTTTTGAGGAACAGAAAGGTCAGTGTGTCTGGAGCATAGTGAATGGATGAGGAAGATGTAGGGGATGAGGTTGGTTTGGGAAGTAAGAGTCAGATCATGGAGGCTAGATTGGATTTTCTTTTCAGGGCAGTGGAAAGTTACTGAAGCTTTTTTTTTTTTTTTTTTTTTTTTTTTGCGGTAGGCGGGCCTCTCACTCTTGTGGCCTCTCCCGTTGCGGAGCACAGGCTCCGGACGCGCAGGCTCAGCGGCCATGGCTCACGGGCCCAGCCGCTCCGCGGCATGTGGGATCTTCCTGGACCGGGGCACGAACCCGCGTCCCCCGCATCGGCAGGCGGGCTCTCGACCACTGCGCCACCAGGGAAGCCCTTACTGAAGCATTTTAAGAAGGGTAGTAATTATTAGACTTTAAAAAGGATGTCGCTAGCTGCTGTATGGAGACTCGATTATCAAGGCTACAGTAGAATCAGGGAAACCCATTGGAAGCCTAATTTCAGTGTCCTCATGTCTTACTATCCACCTAAGAGATGATGGTGGATAGAACTAGAATGGGGTCAGTAGTGATAAAGAACACCGGGTATATTGGATATATTTTGATGATGGGTTGGCTGTAGTGAATAAGGGACATAGAGAAGTAAAGGATAATTTATTGATTTTTGGCTTGAAAAATTGAGTATCATTTGCTGAAAAATAGGAAATAATGGAAATAAACTGAAAGATCATAAACAAGTATAGAGGAAGCAAACTTGTAACAAGTCATGCATTCATGGTGGTTGTTTTTCCTTTGTTTATGTGTTTTGTGTATGTCATATAGAACAAATATAATTATGTGCAAAGTTCTGTATTAAGTGCTATATGCAAGAAGAGATATAATTTTTGAATCAGTCACTCACATTTTATTGAGGGACTATTATGTTCTAAGCACTCTGCTAAATCCATCATAGTATTAATTCTTGCTTTCCAGGAAGGAAAATTGACACTCTAAAAGCAAATAAGACATGATGTGATGACGCTGTCATGGAGATCTAGATACAGGACTATGGGAACAGACAGTGGGAGACATAGTCACCCAGGAAGTTAGGACAAGGACACCTGGAAACAGCGATCATCCTAGCATCCCTGAATGAGAGGGGCTGAGGCTTGTAGGATGCCTGGAGTTAGGGCAGAGGGCCCAGTGAGCTCATCCTGATACTGAGAGCTAGAGGGAGACTGAGAAGCCTGTGGGGAGCCCAAGTTCTCATAGCATGCCGACTGACATACCAGCCTTGCCATTGACATGACACATGGAGCGCATCATAAATTCTCAGTGAAGACCTGATAATCAAGAGACTGATGTCTTTGCTGAGTTTCCTATTAAGGCTGTTGGGATTTGTGTTTCAGATCATTCAAGGAGTCAGCGGCATCCAGGTAGGAGCCAGGAGGAACGATGTGAAGGAACGATTGAGAAGCTTCTAGATTAAATTTTAGGACTAGCTCCCTTTCTCAAGTTCTATTTTTCTTTTCTGTTATAGGCTTTAAGGAGTGATCCCACCTTCCTTTCCTCTTTAAAGCTACTATCTTCCACTTTATGTCTTGGCTTTCTTCTACCATTAAAAAGCTTCAAAGTATATGGCAGTTCTGCCAACTCCCAGCTTCTAGGACAAATACTCACTTGGGCAATAAATTGGTTGAGAGTTTGACCAGAGGGATCAGATTTGGATTTTGACTCTGTCATGTATTAACTCTGTAAACTTGGACAAGTTTCTGAAACTCTCTCAACCTCATTTTTCCCTTTATAATTTATAAACTTAAGATAGTACTAATGCCTACCTCGTAGGGTTGTAAAGGACAAATGATATAATGCATATGAACTTCGAATAGTGCTCAAAGTACAACGGGCAGCCATACCTCAGCAGTTGAAAACAACCATTCTGTAGGTACTCTATAAATGTTGACCTCTATAATTATTAACTGTCACCAAGAATAATAAAACAACAACGACAAGCCTTGGGTAAATCAGGTAACCTATGTTTACAAGGGCCATACTACCATACAAACAAAGGTAGAGTCATGCTCAAACAAACTACTTTTTCTGCCTCTATTTCCTTTTACTCTGTGAAAACAACATATTTCACACATTCTTCCCACCTGGCTTGAGAGCATCTGGAAGTAGCTCTTGTGCTGTGGAGAACGGGCCTTTTGGGTCGCTGCTTAGTTGCCTGCATCTCCTCTGGCTCACTGTGGTCCTAGCCCCTCTTGCTGCTTTCCCTGTATCTGCTGCCATCATTGCTCCTGACGTACAGACCTTGCTGAAGCCTCCTGCCCTCCCCAGTACAGGGAGATCTGGAAGAGTCTAGCTTTTGCTTATTCCGTTATGGGCTCTGTCTTGGATTCAAATGGAGAAACAGCCCTTCCCCCATTGGTGGGATCCTCAGAGACACAGGCCACTTTTTAGTGCTGCCCCATGCTCCTGGTGTGTAATTGAGAGCTCGTGGAACAGGTATTTCAACTTTTCTTAGCTACTTTTCTGCATCTGATTCTTTCTAAAGTTAAGACATGATTCCTTGGGAATTATTTTGGAAAACACTGAGTGTGGAGGAGATCATGATGGTCTTATGAAGCATGCTTGCAGTCTTGACTCTGTTGCTAGATGGTTTTTGGAAGCTACTCTAGACTTTGGTTTCGTACTTTTATTCTAAAAAAAAAAAATCTCCTACGTCCTTCCAACTTTCCTTAGGAAAAGCATATGCTGACTGTGTCTCCCTAAGAAGGTCCTTTTAAATTTATTTATTTATTTTATTTACGGCTGCGTTGGGTCTTCGTTTCTGTGCGAGGGCTTTCTCTAGTTGTGGCAAGCGGGGGCCACTCTTCATCGCGGCCTCTCTTGTTGCGGAGCACAGGCTCCGGACGCGCAGGCTCATTGGCCATGGCTCACGGGCCCAGCTGCCCCGCGGCATGTGGGATCTTCCCAGACCAGGGCTCGAACCCGTGTCCGCTGCATTGGCAGGCAGATTCTCAACCACTGTGCCACTAGGGAAGCCCCAAGAAAGTCCTTTTAAGTATCTGTGGCGATCTGGCTTAAAATTGTCTTACCAGATGTTAACACTAAAAGAAAAAAAGGATTCTTAATCCCATGTCCAACAACAAAAGAAGGGAGAAAAAAAAAAAACCTATAAGAAAGCTCTGTAATTACAGATATATGTAAAATACAAACTGAAAATATTTTGTATATATCCCCCAAATTTTATTTTCTTGCTGTTTAATTTTAGTTTGAAGATTAGGGGGAAAATAGAAAGAAAAGCAGGGTTTTAAGAATGATTAGGGAAAATCACTCAGAGGAATGAAGAACAGTAATAAAGAAAAGATATGACAAAAAAGCAAACACATTGAAAGAAAAAGCGATTTGTTTTTTTCGTTTTGAGTAACTTGCACCTGATAAAAAGAAGCCATGCCCTCTCTCTGGCTTCTTCTCTGCTTTTATTTAATAATATTTCTCTCTTAATTTAAATATTATCATCTTTCATATCAAACTCTAAACAGTTACAGGATCTAAATAAAGTTTGAGAATCCCATTTTAAAGGTTTTAAATATAACTTCATGGTAAGGTAGAGGTAGTTATACATATATATTTTTTTTGTCAAATGGCTACTAAAAACACCATAAGTAAGATATTGAAATAAAACTCACAAATGACTATGTTTGTCACCTTTCTATTGGCAAGTAACTTGGCACCAGATGGGATTCCTTAAATAAATATTCTGGTTTACCACCTCAAGAGAAGATTTTTGTCATTTCAAATAATCAATAAAATTTGTAAAAGTAAAGCAAAAAGATAGGCAAAAGGAAGTTCCTTATTTCATAAAGACAAAGTAAAAAATGTGCAATATATTACCAAGTGTTGGATTTTGGAAAGGAATCTCAAGAAAGTACTGTTTATTGTCCAAAGTGTCTCAGGTAGATGGGCCAGGTGGCAAAAATTTGAGGGCACTGGTGAGGAAATACGGTCGATTTATTTATATTCTGCAACTGTTTGGAATAGGTCCTGCTTAGGCAGGGCCATTCGGCGTCCACTCAGCTCGGTTGTTCCTTCAGTGGAATACCAATGACCTTGGTTCCTACAACTGGCCTCACAAAAGCCCACGCAGTTCTCAGCTGGCCCAGACCAATCCTCCCGTAGATGGATGGAGGAGGCTGGGGGGAGGATGTACAAAAACATATTAAACTTTGCTGTCAAATATTGCTATAACACTATGTGGAAGCTATTCCTTCTTTTAGCCCCAAATCACAGAGGTGGAAGTGGGTGTTAATATTCGCTCATTTTTCCTTTTGCTGTTTTCGCGTGTGCATACTTCTGTTAAAACCCATGCAATTTTGACAATTTTGCCATTTAGTTAAGGCAAACATTTCCTTCCTTTTATTGCTGTCATCTCTAATTTCCCTGACTCACTACATTTTTGGGGAAGCCTTCCTTGACTTCATGACTGTAATAATTCTTGTATGTACTATGGGAGGACATGTTTGATTATAACCAATTATAATACTTTTTATACTATTCTCTGGAGTTAATAACCCACACCTATAGGAGCCAGGCAGGTAACATGAATTTCTGAAGCTTCTGGGTATAAGAAAATAAGAAATAAATCGCTTGTATTGTGACAAAGCTATATTTATGGCCTGGTCTTAGTGCATTAAACTCCATGAAGATGGGAAGCATTCTTATTTTGTTTATTTTTGTGTCTCCACCAGTAAGTACAGGCTCTGGTGCTTAGTTGATACTCATTGCATTAAATGATTGAATAATCAGTTTATAAAATCTGGGCTTTCCTCCTATTGCTCCACGAAAGAGTCTCCCTTTTAGGTGATCAGTGACCCTTAGAATTACAAAATTTAACACTATAATATCAAATCATTACACTGTACGCTTCAAACTTACACAGTGCTATATGACAATTATATCTCGATAAAACGGGGAAAAATTTAGAAAAAAAATTGAAAAATCAACACTATATATTCATTCATTCACTATATACTTATTACTTGATTTCTTTCAAAGAAAAAAAAACGTATTTTGCATGACTATGTTTTTCTTACTAGACAGTTTTCTTACCTTGACTATCTGATGCCATTTTTTACAGTTTTCTTCCCACCTCTCTGGCTGCGCCTATTAGGTCTCATTTCTTTATCTGCTTTTTAAATGCCTTGTACCCAGTAACGATGTCTTCCTCTTTCCTGTTTATTCCTCTGTTTACTTAATCAATTCCCATAGCTTTAATGCTGTCTATTTACTATTTACTCTTAGATTTGTGTTCTGCTCAGAATTCCCACCTGAATACAAAAACAAAAATTTTAAAAAGGAAAATAGGAATACTTCCACATGATTTTCCACAGATATACTTGTTTACCCCCAAACTCTCTTCCTACCATGAAACTCCTTCTATATCCTTCTCAGAATCCATTACTCCATGTATTTATGGGGTCCTTATAAATAATTGGCATTGAGTTAAGCGCTGTGGATAAAGAGTGACCAAAATGACATACTCTTTTGACAGAGGCAGGTATTGAGTAACGTACAAATCAAAAACTCTTTTGATAGAGGCAGGTATTGAGTAACATACAAATCAAAATAACTATATAATTTTAGTTGTGGTAAGAACTATGAAGCTGAAGTTGACAGTGTCATGAGAAGATGTACTGTAGTAACATACCCGAATCTGGAGGCCAGAGAAAGCCTACCTAAGCAAGTAACATTTAGGCTGAGGTGGTGGGTGTGAAGGGGTAGGGAGAGGTTGTTCCAGGAGAAGGATTAGTAGGCGTAAGACCCTGGGCTGGGCAGAAAGGGAGTGCATTGTGAGGACAGGAGCATCATGGAGGAGGAGGATGGGGATGTTGGCAGAAGTTTTATTGGTCGTGCTCAGGAGTTTAGGATTTAATCTAATAGCAAGACAAGTCATTAATGAGTTTTCAGTGGAGGAGTGACATAATCAATTTTATGTCCAAAAAGATGGCACAGTTATCTACCCAGTCACCCAAACCAACAACGTGGGAGTCCTCCTATAGTCCTCCATTTTTCTTTTGAGCTCTCACATCTGCCGTATCAACCAACCTGCATTTGTCCAGGTGGTCAGGCTCCTTCTCTCCTCAGTCTTGCACTTGTTGTGCCCGCATCCCGAATGCCTTCCCATTCTTTTGCTACTTAGGTAATTTCTCCCTGTCCTTTGTGAGTTGGAACATCACCTCCAAAAGGTCTTCTAAGACTTTTTATCCTTTCTTGTCCTAGCTGTAACCCTCGTCACTAAGTCATCTGGTTGACGTTCCCATGGCGGTCTGTGTGCACCTCCACCTTAGCCCTTATAATATGGTATTGAAATTATGTCTTTGCTTCACAGCGCCCCTCTAGACTCTAAGTTTTTGGAGGTCAGGGGCCTATCATTTCTGTATTTCCAGAGATTAACGCAGTACAACGGTGACTGCTAAATAAATAGGTGTTACATAAAGAGGTGTATCAATAAGTGAGACTCACCTATTATTTTGGTAGTATTAGACATCTGTTTCCTAATAAAGATCATTTATCTATGTGTATTGAATATTCATATGGATATACATAAGTGTATTGGCTATGGGTTGGAATTCTGTATGGGTATACATAGCACACAGTTTTATAGAAGAAGCATGGACTGTAGAATCAGAGAGAGCTGGGTTTATGCTTTGGCTTCTGTCACTCTCTAACCATGTCATTTGTGGGAAGTTAGTTTATTTCTCTAGGCATCAGTTTCCTCATCTACAAAATGAAGGTAACAAGTGCTAAGATAGTTTTGTGGATTCGATAAAATAACTGAATCAACATGGTGCCTGGCTTATGGTAGGCTTTTGATGAATGGTAATTGTTTCCCTTTTCTTTTCTCTCCCCTTTCCTTCCCTTCACCCACATTCTCTCACTGCCTTTCTTTACCTATCCCTGCAACTGAGCACTCAAGAAAACTGGGCCCCAGTGTTTATGGGAGATTATCAGTTCTTTTTTTATTATGAGTTCTTTTGAGAAAGTGTGTGCAAAGTGATGGAAGACTACATACCTCTGATACTAAAATTCAAGAAGGAGACCCAAATCTTTGAAAGTAGGAAGTGTAGTCAGGGAGACTAGTATTTAGTCATTATCTTTGCATATCATAATTTACCTTATAGAAAATCATTTATTCTAAAATAGTCAATACAATTATTTTTTCTATTTATGTTATTCTGTGTTTTTTTTTTAAATTAGGTCAGAACTTTTGTGTTTAATAAAGTTCAGCATATCATTTGATGTAAAATTCATTGTTTACTAAGTGATATATATATATAGTACCATATTACTGATAGAGAAAATAACATGTTAAAGCTGTTAGATGTATGTATATGCATATAACCGCTTTTTAAATATGTATTTATATATTGAAATGAAATTGTTTTAAATAGTGTTCTTTCTCATTGATGAATAATTATCCCTTATTTTAGGGCCTGTTCCTTATTTTGTATTGCTTAAAAGTACAGCAAGTAAAGCACTGAGTAATAATTAGGAGGAACTAAGTAGGTTTATTAATTTTATTTTTTTTTTAATTTTTTTTATTTTTTATTTTTTTGTGGTATGCGGGCCTTCCTCTGCTGTGGCCTCTCCCGTTGCAGAGCACAGGCTCCGGACGCGCAGGCCCAGCGGCCATGGCTCACGGGCCCAGCCGCTCCGCGGCACGCGGGATCCTCTCAGACCGGGGCGCGAACCCGGTTCCCCTGCATCGGCAGGCGGACGCGCAACCACTGCGCCACCAGGGAAGCCCGGTTTATTAATTTTAAAAGTCAAATCTTTGGTTAGTTTTTTGATCTGTGGACTACACTCAGCAAACTGTCATACCTTGTACTTTATTCTCAAGAACTAAATTACACTGACATCTCATAAAGTTCATGAAGATATGCTCATTTAAAAGTTTTGGGCTGGCGTTTTGTGTTAAAATAGGTTATCTAACTCTTGGGGATTGGTTGGTTATTGGCTCCCAAATTACATTCTCCATTCATTATAGACCAGAAGGGGCAGACAAAGAGTTAGGTCGTGGCAGAGTTGCAGGGCTGGGGGAGTATCCATTTTGATGGAGAGAAACACTATCTAGAAACAGACATACCTGGAAATAATGTTTAACCAAGTATCTGGGCCTCCCATGGCTCAGTCAAATTGACTCCTAAAATTAACCATCACAAGGTATAAGTCAGACAGAGTTCTAGTATCTAACCATAAAATCAAACATCAGAACTGGGACCCAGGGTCCAGAACAGAGAAATAACAAAGCTACTTCCTTTTGAAACTGAAGGTTTGGTTTGGTCTCAGAGACCAGGGACAGACTGAACAATGGAACTTACCCTAGCTGCTGGGGTAAAGGAAGGCTGCAAAGCTGGATATGCCACAGGTAACTTAAGTGTCTAGGTGATTCTGACTTATTATTGTAGGGCTGACTTGGGAGGATTTAGGTATAATTAATGACGACACTGACGTTCACTATGACTCACACATTCAAATTGAAATGTGTTTTGAAAATGTCCCCCTGAAAAATTCGAAGAGAGATTGAGAGTTTCCGTGGGCAGGATTATTCATAGTATTACTTAGGTTTCAGAATGTCAGTGTTCTGTTCCATTGAGAACTCCTGTACCAGGCATCCTATGTAATAGAGATGTTTTTACCTGGAGTGGAGCAACTTTACGCTTGGGGTTGGCAGGTAATGTGAAGAAGTGGAATAGCTTGAGGAAGGAATTCAAAATGAGCGAAGAGTCTGAAGACAAGGACAGCGCAGATGGATAAAGAAATGCCCATGTTGGCTGTGAATATCTGGAAAGCTGTGCAAGAGGAGAGAAGAAGCTGTTGAGTCTGGAAAGGATCTGGGCAGCATTTTGGTATCACTTGAAGAGTAGGTATCAGGTAATGAGCCAGCTGACTTGGAAATGAAACCTGGATGATTAGCTTTTTAAATCCTGGACTATTATGTCAAACTGCATCGAGTCAATATGAATGTCTTTATAACTATCCTTGCAAATAACTCTCTAACCTAAAGTTTAAGATGAAAAAATAAAGACATTCCCGGCATGAGAGTAAAGTTGTTCTGTATTATCTCTGGCTGAGTAAAACTTGAGTGATATTATTTTAGCAATACACTTTCTAATGTAGCTATTTTTCTAATATAGAAATGTAAAATACATATTTGTTTACAATACATAAAAATGTGTTTTAGACCTCTTGTAGTTCTATGGAAAGAGTCTATGGCCCAATGAAATCAATTATATCCCTCTATTTATTAAGGTATTCCTTCATCAAATTTTGTTTTGTAACTGCTGCTGTACTTGGTGCTGGTTATAGAAATAAAGGATAGAATATATGTTCTCCAGAAGGCTATGTTTAATAGAGGACCAGGCAAGTAAATGCTAAATATCATTAGAGATATGATGGGGGAATGCCATGGAAGATTGTGAGGGGACACCTAGTCCAGACTAGGAAGAATGAAGTCCAGTTCAATAGTTATTTATTGTGAAGCAATAATACCTTTGTATCGAGTTTTGAGGAACAAAGCAATTAGCCAAGGGAAGAACACTCCAAAGAGAGTAACATGGACAACATCAGGAAGACTTACTATAACAAGCTGCATATGACAAATTACAAATAATTTATTACAGAGTATAAGATAGAGGTGTTAGAGAGTTTGGAAAGAGAGGAGGTGCAGAGAAAAGCTAGACAGGTATCTGGTAACTAGGTTATGAAAGAGCCTTATAGGTCATGTGCAGGGCTTTGTGTTTATCCTGACATCAGTGTTAGTCTAAAATCTTTGAAGAGTGTTAACATGCAGATAATATTTTCAGGTTTGTCTTTTAAAGGTATTATCATGACAGTAGAGTGGAACGTGGCTAGAAAGAGGTGAGCCTGGGGCAAAATATATTGCAACCTAACCAGATTGTATAAGTTTTTGAAGTAAGGTGATGGCAGTGGAAATAAAGAGAAAGAAGCATAATTCAAGGATATTAAGGAGAAAAACTTGACAAAACTTGGCAGACAATTGGATGAAATGGGCAAATGAGAGGCATGAAGGTAAAGACTGACTCCCACATTTTCTAGTAGATGGATTGGATGAAAGGTGGTGTTATTTACTGAACGTGAACTCAGGAAACCTGATGTGGAGGGGATAGACAATGAGGTTTAATTTTGAACACAGTGAGTAGAGTGAAGGTATAATATTCAAATAGGAATGTCCTGTAGGGATTTAGGCAGGTGTATTGGTACTCAGGAGAGACCCTGGGGAAGAGAGACTTGAATTTGGTAGCAGTCAGCAGTTGAAGTAATGGATAAGATGAAGTAAGTCAGTGTTTTGGAATGAAACATGTTCCTGCAAAAATCACATGTTGAAGCCCTAATCTCTAATGTGACTGTATTTGGAGATAGGGCTTTAAGGGGGTAATTAGGTTAAATGATGTCATAAAGATGGGGCCCTAATCCCATAGGACTGGTGTCCTTATAAGAATAAGAAGAGATACCAGGAGTGCATGAGCAGATGGACGGCCATGTGAGGACACAGTGAGAAGGCAGCTGTCTACAAGCCAGGAAGCAACACCTCACCAGAAATCAACCCTACTTTGATCTTGAACTTCCAGCCTCTAGAACTGTGAGAAAATAAATTCCTGGTGATTAAGCCACACAATCTGTGGTATACTGTTACAGCAGCATGAGAAAACTAATGGAGTCAAGAGGATCCTATAGGGTTAGAAGAAAAGATGACTAAAGACGTAACTCTGGAGAATTAACATCATTTAAAGAAGAAGAGCTAGATGTGAGAAAAAAATAGCCAAGCGCAAAGAGGGAGGAGAGAGGGAGATACTGAAGATACAAAGTGAAGAGTGGTAACTGGAAATTGACCACCTAATGGAGCTGAGAAGTTTGGTTTAGGGGGAGGAAGGGAAGGAATTAAGAAGTGGTTATGGATGTAGACAAATTACAGAATGCAGAGACAGGAAGTTCACAAAATATACACAAGACTTTGAGTAGGGTTTTTCTGAAAGAGGCATGGAGAGGAAGAAGGTGGGGTAGGAAACTTGAAGAAAATGCTAAAGATTTAATACATTTATTGTGGACTTCTGATTCTGGTTAAGATGAGGTAATAGGGAGTGGATTTAACCTCCTGCTTTAAAAAATTAAAACTTGGACAAAATATAAAATATATAGTTTTCAGACACTGGGGACATGAAGAGAGGAAGGGCAGTAATTCCTTCCTCAAGAGGTGGGGGGGAAAATGAGGTGATCCCTATGATTGCTCCAGCTGGCTGCCTGGGGAGTTTCCAGCCATATACAGGAAAGGAGAATCCATATGGAGCTTAGCAAAGTCTATGAATTGAGGAAACAAAACTGGGACTTCAGCAAAGCCAAATTAACTACAGTTTGCAGAGTAGAGTACCAGAGGACAGAGAGAGAGATAGAGAGAAGCAGCAGCTCTGGAGATCTTCAGAGTCCCTTCAGTTCTTCAGGTTAGTGCTCACTGATCGTCACATGCATGTGAGGGAAAAATCCAGGGCTGAGGAAAGAATCACTTAAAAGTAATGGAGAAAACAATAACTGTAATTCATCCAGGATCAGGAAAAATATCTCTTCCCACTGGCCTTAGTGGAAAAACTTGTAATTGATAAAGCACCAGGTAGAGTACTCAAAAGTGTACTGCTATGGTAGTGAGGAGAAATTTGCCCTAGAATAAGACTGCTTTGGTCTAGCCTACAAAATAAAACTTCAAAAGGATCAGATTATTTCCAACTAACCTGACTATGGCTTAGAAAAAATTTCAAGACTAGTTAGCCATATACAAAAATATCCAGCACCCAGGAATATTTATATTATAGGAATACAAAATATCTCATACCCAACAACATAAAATTTACAATGTCTGGCATCCAATAAAAATTTTCAGACATGCAAAGAGGCAGGAAAATATGACACATAATGAAAGGAAAAAGTCAATTAATAGAAACAGACCCAGAAATGACACAGATGATAGATTCACTAGACAAAGACATTGAAACAGTTATTCTAACTATATTCCGTATGTTCAAGAAGGTAGGGGAAGGATTGAATATGGTAAGTGGAGACACAAAAGATACTGAAAAAGACTCAAAACTGTCTGAAATGAAAAATATACTGGAAGTTATTAATAACAGGTTAGAACCTGTAGAAGAAACAAGTAATGAACTTGAAGACAAAGCAAAATAAACTATCCAAGGTGATACACAGAAAGAAAAATGACTGAAAAATAAATCGTATATGAGTAGTAGAACAATATAAAGATGCCTAATATACGTGAAATTGGAATTCCTGAAGAGAGGGTCAGAAAAACATTTGAAGAAATAATGGCTGAAATTTTTCAAAATTTGAGGAAAAATATAAACCCAAGCATGACACTTGGAGAAAACTTCATCAAAGCACATTATAATTAAATTCCTTAAAACCAGTGTTAAAGAAAAATCTTTAAGGACTCAGAGAAAAAGGACATATTAAGTACAGAGGAACAAAGGTAAGAATGGCAACAGATACTCATTGGAAACAATCCAGAGGAGCATTCCACTGCAGATCAGGAGAGCAGAATATTTAAAATATTGAAAGAAAGAAAAACGGTCACTGAAAATATCTTTCAGAATTAAGGTGAAATAAACCCTTTTTAGGCAAACAAAAGCTGAAAGCATTAATAATCAGCAGACCTGCATGACAAGAAATGTTATAAGTTCTTCAGTTTGAAGACAGATCATACCACAGGGAAATCTGGATTTCCACAGATGAATGAAGAGCACCCAAAATGGGAAATATGTGAATTAATATAAATGTTTAAAGATAATTATTGAAAGCAAAAGTAAGACAAAATAGTGTTAGGTTTATAACATATTTAGGAGTCTAATATTTGAAATAATAGCGCAATAGTTGTGAGGGCAGAAATGCAAGTACCATATTTTCCTAAGTTTCTTATACCGTATGCGAAGTTTTATAACGTTAATTGAAGGTAGACTGTCGTTAGCTAAATATATATACTCTAAACCAAAAGCAATTGCTACACACATACACACGCACACGTGCACACACACACGTGCACACACACGTGCACACACACACACAATGAGTTATAGCTAATAAGATAACAAAGGGAAACAAGTATAATCAGAAAAAAATACTGTATTAATCCAAAATAATGCAGAAAAAGAGCAAAAATGAACAAAGAACAGGTGAGACAGATATAAAACCTATGGCAAGATGGTAGATTTTAACAGAACCATATCAATAAACACATCAGATGTAGATTGTTTAAGCACTCTCAACTAAAAGGCAGAGGTTCTCAGAGTGGATAAAAAAAGGAAGACCCAACTATATGTTGTCTACAAGAAACCCACTTTAAATATATAGACACAAATAGGTTAAAAATAATGATAGAAAAAGCTATACTATGCTAACACTAATCAAAAGAAAGTTGGTGGGAATTTGAAATGATACAACTACTTTGGAAAACAGTTTGACAGTTTCTTAAAAAGCTAAATATACACTTACCATATGATCTAGACATTCCACTCCTAGGTATTTATGCAAAAGAATGAAAGCATATGTCTATACAAAGACTTGTACATGAATATTCATAGCAGCTATATTTGCAATAGCTGAGAATGAAGATAATTCAGATGTCCATCAGTAGGTTAAGAGATAAATAAATTGTGGTTTATTCACAAATGAAATACTCCTCAGCAATAAAAAAGAATGAGCCACTGATACACAGACAGCAAAATTGAATTTTATAATAGTTATGTAGAGTGACAGAAGTCAGACATAAAAGTATATATACTGTATGAGTCTCTTTTTATAACATTTGAAAATGTAATTTATAATGAAGTAAATCAGGTCAGTGGTTGCCCTGGGGATGAAGGGGAAAGGAGAGAGAGATTACCAAGAGGCACAAGGAAAGCTTTGAGGGTGCTGAATATGTCCATTATCTTGATTGTCTTGATGGTTTCACGTGTGTTTACATCTGTCAAAAGTTTTGAAATTGTACACTTTAAATGTGTATAATTTATTGTATGTCAATTATATATAATAAAAAATAGTTATTATGACAAATGGTCAAGAAAGTTGATTACACAGATGGAACTATTACCGGGAAGGGTTGAGAACCCAGCTCGGCTTGAAGATTATGAATGTATTTGTGTACAAATTTATACAACTGCATATACTGTCTTTAAAAAAATCAATGTTAGAAGCTTAGCTATAGGAACAGAAAATGTGAAATCTTCAAGGGACCAGGCTAGTTAAATATTTTCCAGGAATCACGAATCACTCTCAAAATAGTAGCATAATCTGCTAATGGGTGAGAGGATTGAAGTCTCAGAATGAAGCCAGTTTTATGAGGTGTGTTCACTAGTGCAAAAGGACTGAAGAAAGAGCTCAATGTTACCGTGAAAGAGTTAACGTACTACATCAAATGTCACATTTTCTGCTAGTTCTTAGGCACTCGAGAGAATTTGACTTAATGTATTTTCAACTATCTTGATAACATGCTGTATTTAATAAATGTTTTCTAATATAATATTTGCTCTACCAGCTCATCTCATATCTCCCTTGTACTTTTTAATAAACTGGTTATAGAGGAGCTTAAAAGCACTGAATAACAATGGACAGAGAATTGTATATTTAGTACCTTCCTTGACCTACAGCATTAGAACATCAGCTTTCAAATAAAGATTGCAAAAAAAATCCCTCATTTAATTGTTCTTAGCTCTGCCGTTTGCATTGTTCGTGTGTACAGCACCTTGCAATTTTAGAATATAGGGTTCCGCAAGGGTAGATCTGCTGTGAGTTCTGCCTCTCCCAGCAATGCTATGATCAACTATAACTCAAAAATACCAGATGGCGGACTGCAATCAAACAATAATGTAACAGAGAAAGATTAATCCTGATTCTTGAATATGATGTTAAGCTTTTACAAACCTATTTCGAGTTAAGCTCTGGTGATAGATTTATGGTTTCATAGACATATAAAAAATAGAATATTGTGATATTGGAACCATGGGTCTAGAATTGTCAGTATTTACTGTTTTAAAAGTTTCAGAATACGATCTCAACTAACCCTGGTAATGTCCCCATATCTATGTGCATAACTAAAAATAAGTAAGATTAACTGTCCAGTGCATTTAAAGCCACAGTGAAAACCTTCCTTGATTCTATTGAGACAGAGTCAGGCTATCCTCCTTTGTCCTCTTCATACCTCATTCATAGCATTACTGCACTTGTTAGAATTATTAGGGTTTTTGGTTTTTGTCTCTTCTGTGAGCTCTTTGAGAGCAGGAGCTGTGATTTTCATCTTTGTATCCCCAGCAACAAGGCACAATGCATTTGCTCAATTAATGAATAAAATAAAATAGGAATTATGTAATCCAGCAATTATAATTATCCTCAAGGTCTTCACTATTAGCTGGCATCATTAGTGATGTCTATAAATGTTTGTAAAACGCAATTTTGTTTGCATAACAGAGCCAGAGCCCAGTTTTTTGTTATTTCATGTTGAACGGTCCTAAGCAGGTGGTACTCTTAGAGGCCTAAGGAAGTACATTTGATTGACTGGCTCCATGGGCTAAGAGAAGATTGATAACTGGATTTTCTTTATTGTCTACTTTCTAAACATGTAGAACTAAATGTTACATAGTCATAGAGAAGCTGTTTATTTAGGTAACGTATCCTAAAAGGTAATTGGTTTTTTGTTGTTGTTCAAAAATCAATGAATGCCCTTGCAATTTTAAAGTTGTTTCCAAATAAGCCGAGTGTGTGGCATCGGAGATATCTTGGCGTCAGCCTCTCCTGCTCTCCTTTAAGCCAGGTGCTTGTATGTCTGGTTCTGCTGAGACATCACTGCTCATCACCTTATTTTTCTTGCCAAAATCCTGAACGTGTTTGTTCTGTTTTTCTTCCATTGCATCCGCATGGCAAATAACACCCCTGAATTAATTTAGCCATCTGCCTTTTTGATACCTACTCCTAAGCTCTTTAATGCCACTGGAGAAAATGAATTAGGTAGAGTAACACACATGTATGGTCTCCACCTCACCTGTGCTTTCAACACTACTCTCTAGTGCTCCTTTCTCGAGCCAGTTCTTATCTTACTCTCACTCTCCACAACTGTTACTTCAAGCTTCATCATTGTTTTAAAACTTTGACCCCACGGATTTCCGTTTTCTCTCTTATTTGTCATCCCTCTGATCAGCAGATGACCCCTGGCTAATATTCCACAGAAAGATTGGAAGGTATTGGGCAGGAATACTCTCATCTCTCCTGTTCCCTTTTCCTGTTGCTATCTGAAGTCTTGCCTCTTTTCCTAGACCAGTTCTTGTGTCCTTTCCTGCCTAAATAGGACATTCTTTGTACTATTGACCGTCTCTCTCTTCCCTCTTCATTCTCTACTAGCTCCTTCCTATCAGCATTTAAACAGTGTCAAATCTCTCATATATACAAATCCTCACATTCCCCCTAGCTTAGGCGTCCTTATCATAGTTAAACATATTTTATGTTTTATGTACTGCTGCTGTTTTTTACATCTTTGTCTTCATTTCAGTCCTTAACGTGCCAGATTGGTTTCCAGTTTAACTAATCCTGCCTCTGAAACTCCTTAGGAAAGGTCAGAAAAGCCTTTATAGAAAAATTGTGGATACCCTTCAGGATTTATCTTATTAATCTCCTGGTGGCATTTGGTATTGTAGATCACTTCTTCGTTCTTAAAAAGCTTTTCCCTTGGATCTTTGGACCATTTTCTCTCCTGATTTCCCCCGATCCCTTTGGATTCTTCTCTCAGACTGGTTTGCAGCCTCCTCTTTCTCTGCCTTTCCCTCAAGAGTTGGTTTTCCTCAAAGTTCAGTTTAAGGTCTCGTCTTCTACTCACTGTCACATGTTCCCTGGATGATCTCATTCACTCTTTGGTCTTGAAGTACCAGCCTATTTGATTGCAAATCTCAAATCTGTATCCTAGTTCTCTCTTCTGAGCTTCCCGTGGTGCCCGACTATGTTCTGGAGACATCCACTTGAGTTTCTCGTATAAATATCTCCAGGTCTCCAAAAAAGCTGTTAGTTTTTCCCCCCAATGTGCCTCTTTTCCTGTGATTTAGAACAGTGAGTGGCAGCACCCAGTTGTCCAACCCTGTGTGTCTTCCTAGATCTCTCTCTCCCTTCCCACGTACATATCCAGTTAGTCACTCAGTGCTGTTGTCTCTAAATATCTCTTAGTTGTTCAAATCGTCTGTACGCTCAGGATCCCTTCCCTACTTCAATCATTCTCTCGCTGGGAATACTAATTAATCCAACTCTTTTCCCCACGCCCAGGCTGCCTCCTCTAATCCCATCTCTACACTGCGGCCAGGGTGAGCTTTCTCAAAGATCTAGCCATGTTACGCTTGCACTTAAAACTCTTTAGCGACTGCACATTGCCTTCAGAATAAAGCACCAGCCTCTGAACATGGCTTACACGTCCTTCATGATTTGTCCCTTACTTACCACCCCATCTCATCTCTCACCAACTTGAGCTTGCTCTCGAGATCCCAGCCTTTCAGCACTACTTCCAAATACTCAATATGCCAGGCTCCCTCTCATTTCTGGGACTTCATGTGTGCTGTCTCTTGTGCCTGGAATATCCTTACCAATCTCTCAACTTGAGCTCTTAGTTTTCAGCGTAGACATTGTTCACTGAAAGTCTTTCCTAATGGCTTGAGTCAGGTTTAGGTGCTACTCCTACATTCTTCCATAATATTCTATACTTTCATCTATTATAGCATCTGTCAGCTTATCTATATTTCCCCTACACTGTAAGCTTTATAAGGGGTGAGCCATGTCTGTTTTGTAGCTATATTTCTAGCAACTGAGATATATTGGTGCTTAATGATGGTTAACAGAGTGAATCAGTGAACGTTTGTATGAATAAATGAATTCAGTTTCTCTTTTCCCCTTCATATTGCCTGGTTTCACTGATTTCTTTATTACAAAATTTGAATGTCTTCTTGGTGCCTTATCTCCCTAAGATCTATGTATGATCGCCTTGAGCCCACATTACTGTTTTTTCTATAAATTCAAAGCTCTCCTCAGAATTTTGTCACATTTCTGGTAGGCTTTTGCTCTCATGAATACTGACTCCCCAGCTCTTGTGACTATTATTCTTTATCTGCATCAAGTCAGCCCGTACATGAAACTCAGGTCGTTTCACAGTTTTCAAAGAGCCTTACATATAATAATTGTGAGTGTGGAAAATTTTACTTAAACAATGGGTGGGAGGGTATGGATGGGAGATATGGAGGGTTTTTATATTCCAGCAGTGTGAACAGCTTCAAATGGAACCTACCACCACCAGGGGTCTCTAACTGGTCCATTTCAGTGATTCTCTTAACCATCCTTATGTGCTCCTTTTCTCTATTTGTTCTTCTTTAACTCTCTTACAAAAGCCAAATTCTTCTTCGTCTTGTACAAAACAATTTAGCTGTTCTCTGATCTTGCTGACTGGGCTCTTGTTTTCTAATCTGTGTCTTCAGCTCTCACTTTTGACCTCAAACAGCTTTTTGAGATCTCTTACCAGTCAAAGGCTGTTCCTCTCTTAAAACAATGCTTTTTGACTCTCATTACAATCCTTTGATTCAGTCCTTTATTCAACACATATTTTTTGAGGTGTGTGAGGTGTTAGGCACTATTCTAAGTGTGGTGAACACAACCGTTAAGAGGATTGGGGGGACTTCCCTGGTGGCGCAGTGGTTAAGAATCCTCCTGCTAATGCAAGGGACACGGGTTTGAGCCCTGGTCCGGGAAGATCCCACATGCTGCGGAGCAACTAAGCCCGTGCGCCACAACTACTGAAGCCCGCGCGCCTGGAGCCCGTGCTCTGCAACAAGAGAAGCCACCGCAATGAGAAGCCCGTGCACCGCAACGCAGAGTAGCCCCCGCTCCCCACAACAGAGAAAGCCCGCGGGCAGCAACAAAGACCCAATGCAGCCAAAAATTAAAAAACAATAAACTATAAAAAAATAAAAAACATAATGCAAAATCTCTTAAAAAAAAAAAAAGAGGATGGAGTCCTTTATCTTGAAGAACTCCGTCTGGTGGGGGAATAAATGTGCAAGGAAAAGGTATGTTTATGGGTTTACAGTGCTGAGAAGACTGATGCCAGATTGAGGAATCTTGAGGAGTGACTGGACTCTAGAAAGGAGGTTGTATGTTTAACTTCTTTTTCAAAATTGTAGTTATAAAAGGCAGGCAGTGGTTGTGGCGGAATGAAGGGGGCTCTGGGTGACATCAGTTCATTCATTTTGTAGCCAGCTCAGAGATTTTCAGAAGAAGCAGGTGGATGGATAACCGAGGTTCCTGGAGTTTGACAAGCTCTTTTCTGGGGTTGGCCTATTACAAGGGGTAAAGATTGTGGTACAACAATCTAGATATGTTGGTTGTAAATCTGCCTCCCCCACTAACTAGAAGGGAAACTTGTGCAAACTGTATAACTTCTGTGACTCTATTTCTTTGCTTTTTAAATGAGGGCGAAGGCACTTAGACTCATTTTGCAACTTATTATGAGGATCCAGTGGGATAATGTATGTGTGTGTTATTTAAAAGAAATATAAAAATACACGAATGTAAGCTATTCATCAATAGCTGCTGATTTAGCTAGGATAAAAACTTAATGTTCACAAGTTAGAAGCTGTAGGATTTGTGAACAAAAAGTTCCAAGCCTTAAAAAGATTCCATGAATATGGGTACAGTGATTTACAAAGTAGATAAATAAATACAAAAATCGTTTATAGCCAAGTTCATTTTATTTTATATTTGCTTGTACTTGGCAACATTTCTAAATCGATGATGCAACAGAAAGAGGAGCCACAGTAAACCTGACTGTGGTATTTTCCAACTTGAGGAGACTGAAGATGATGCGTCCAGATTCTTAATACTGATGATTGTTCCAAGTTTTTGTCCATTCAATTTGATGGTGCATTCTGCCTGGAGAGAGTCCCCCCTTTTCGTGTGTGTTAAATAACAAAAGAATGCTTTCAAAGTATGAGTCAACTTACAAAACAGAGAACTGTAACATCTCTGAAGGCTACACACTCACAAAAAGGCAAACCAAAGTCTATAGAAATGATCCTAAGCCATAAGCTGGCTCTGGGCTGAAAGTGTTTCAAGAAACATTGCTAGAGGTACAATGTAACTTTAAGACAGAAAAGACTGCAGAATAAAAAATGAAAAAAAATACTTTGATGTAGATCGGTATATAATTCTCAAAAGAAACATTTTAGAACAGGACATTGAGCTTAGAAATTATTTGCTGATAAGCTTCTTTTCTCAAATACAGAATAAACTATTATTTGCAATTTAACAAAATTAAATTAGTTAGCAAAATCATAGTGAGTGGAAATTAAGTATTACTATTTAACTAAATGATTTATATAGGTCTTGTTATACTTACAAACATAATTTGGGAAACACTGATTTTTTTTAGTATGTTTCTATGTGTCAATTAAAATTCATTTACTTTATTTAAAGAGTCAAAGCTTAAAATGTAGTGGTTCAGATCTAGGACAAAAATAAATGGATAAAATCAACAATAAACTTGATTCAGTCCTATATTCAGTATTAATCTTAAAAATAGGATATGAGTCTACTCTTCTATTTTAATTCAAAATGACCCAAGGAGTCTAAGTATAAACTATACTTTTGCTTCCACTTGAAAAAAAAATTTAATAGAATTTCTAAACTATTACAAAATAATGTCATATGATCTAGCCTTATGTCTTTAGGATTTGATGAAGTGTTTGGCTAATTTTATATAATAATATGAATATTATGTAAAACTTTTGTTTGACCAAACGAAATTTTAGTTTCTGATTTCATGTAAATAGGAATTGAAACATGAACTAATGTTGTATTGTTTTGATCATGTTGAACAATAACTAATCATATGTTAGGCCAACTTCATTCAAGATTAGTGCAATTACGAAATTATTAAATTCTATGAAAGTGGCTTTGGTCATTCGATCTACTATTGACTTGACTAAAAGTAAACTGACCTGTTTATAGAAGCTTCTCTCTCCCAAAACAATAGTCTTTGAAAAATGAAAAGTTTTATAATTAAATGTTTTATTTTCAACCTGTAGAAAAGAGAGAATACATTCAAATAGGAATTATACAACCCTATAGCAATAAGTATTCTCATATAAGCACAGTATTCTCAAGAGGGTATGAAAGGAGAGATGTCTTAAAAATTATGGTGATTTAATTTTATTTTGCCCTAGAATGACATTCTCTTGAGTATTTGTGAAAATGAAGATGAATATGCAGGGATACATTCGGTTGATTTTGTGCCAGATGGCCAGTTGCAGAGGCTGAACTAAGCTGAACTGATTGATTCGTTTTTGCCATATTGCATGCTGGCGTTTACCACAGTTCACATCATTCAAGTTATAACATATTTGGTAGGTTTGGTTTTCTTTTAACCATTGAAAACATTTTTTTAGGATGACCTCTGCTTTGAAGCACATCTTTTTCTTTGTTATATCAAATGTCCAATGCTGCTAAATAGTTTTTCAAATTTAACTTTCATAGAAAAAATATTTTATGCTTTCAACGTACTATTTTGTGCTCATAAGATATATTATTCATTTTGAGTGATAAATACTTAAAGTGAATAAGAATAATCATCTGTTTAAATTTGGGGGAAAATATATAGTGAGTGATAATTATGATTCAAGTTAATAAGTCCACAATAACTTTAAAGGCAAATAGAAGACACAGTTCCTACCTTCAAGGTGCTTGCATACTAACAGAGAGAAGCCAAGTGCCAAGTCTATTTAGATAAACATATTAGATATAATTACTTAGCAATCTATAGAAAAGCTAAGTGATTAAAAAGTGAAACTATAAATGACCAGGGTCCAGAATAGGCTATTCCATGATGACACCACCTTATTAGCCTCCAGGGGTATTTTGGCAATTCCTCATTGATTGTGATTCTTGTCTGTTTTTGTTCACCAATACTCTACTTATTTGAGAGGAAAGAGAGGCAGAGTGTGAAATATCCGAAAGCTAGGCTTCAGGAGTGATACAACCACATATGCACATATTCTCTTTGCTTTACATTTCAGGGTCTCTTCATGTTGGCTACTTCCAGAGTCTAGTATGTATAGGCTATGAATATGAACTACTTTATAGTGACTGGTAATTTAAGAAGCAAACAGTGGCAAAAGCAGTTACCAAAACCCTGAAGAAGAAAAAAAATCACTAAAGGACCATTGGCCTGGGGTGGGTGAACGATGCAATGTATGTTTCATTCATAGGCATTAAACTGAAAGGATTAATTGCATTTTCAAAAGTTGAGTGTCTCCCATTTTTAATACACATTACATGGATCACCATACAATGAGACAAGTGTTTAAAGAATTGTACATTTAGCATAGCCTTTTCATTTTTCCACGAGTAAGATGTTCTTGGTACTAACCCCCAAAAAACCTTTGAAAACAAAAAAAAGGAAAAGAAAAGGAATAATAATCATTCATAACCCTCACACACCACAATTTAAAATACTCTAATTACAACCAAGAACTTTGAATCCTTTATTGGCAGAAAATTTCAAAATATTAGGGGAGAAATATAATCTGGGAAACACTTTTCAAAGACAACAACCCAAATTATCTCTGGGCATGAGGTAACCAGTTTTGAATTTTTAGTTATTCATCCTCCACAGAAATTTTAGAGAAAATCATAGGAAAATGAAAGGGATTATCTTAAGGTGCATGAGGCCAAATTCTAATTGATTTTCGTTCTCATGTATATGTTTATCAAGATTGTGTAATATCTTCTGTGAATGATGGGTGGGTGAAGAAGTTAATAAGGAAACATTTCATTGTGAAAAGAGGACTAAAAATGGCATTACCTAGAGATGAAATTTGGCCTTTATTATTTGGGTTGAGAGAGAAAAACTTGTCAAATTATTCTGAGAAATTAGGTTTTTTTTCATCATCTAAAACTTGAGACTGACTGAATATATAATTCTCTACTCTGCCCCCAATTCCCATGACATTCATGTTACCTATAGTGATTTTGTGAGTCAAGTAGAGCAGCCGGCACCGCAGACTATAGGACTGAAGGAGATTAAAGCAGTGAACCTACAGTAGTTTTATTGACCTAGGTCCCCACATTAACCTAATCTGATCCTGTAATTACCATGAATAGAATAGGGCTTACAGTTCTCCTTAATAACATGCCATGCTTTTTTTATTCTATAAAGAGATTTTCTATTCAGTTTCTTTACTCCTTTTCAGATTTACTGATTTGTCGTGAGCAAGAATGTGTGTGGTTTTGCTGACACACCAGGAGAGAAAGATATCTAATGCTCATGGGCAGTAAGTGACATCATTCAACAAGTCCACATTTTTTTTAAAACTTAACTTACTTGAAAGTTTTGTCTCATATTTCCAATTTTCCGAATTTCTTCCTGCTCTTGAGTAATAAAAGCTGAGTTACAAACATTACTAATTATGAAGGAAGATTTGTCTTTAAACTTAGAGAGTGGTTAAAATACCATCATTTCATAGCACTCTTCGGATTTTAAATTTTAGAGTGCATACCTTTGAAATTATATTGAAAACCATTACCTACTTTAACCTATTCAGAATGACATATAGTCAGAAGGATCATGTACATGAGTGATACACAATGCTATAATTAATAATCAGTGTTTTCTTTCAATTTAGAAAAGCAGCTGCAGCTAGCTGGTAAGGTATATTATGAGAAGAAAGGAATACCTGACTATTAATAATTATGATTTAGGGTAATCAAAAATAGTGATGTAATCATTTTATTCTTAAAAGTAGATTAAAGTCTATAAGTAGCTGACTGAGTTAAGAATTAAAAGGTAAAGATTGGTCAATTTTAAGAGTTGGCAATTTAGATTATCACGAAGCCTTTTAAAATATTATAAAGAATTCTACTTCTGCATTGATACCTTTTAAGTTTCATTGCAACTGTGCAAAATTTCAAAAGCACATCTTCAACATCCAGGCATGATAAATGTGTTGTGAGTTAAGACAATGGCTATAAGCGTCTAGGCAAGAGAAGAAATTAACGTATTAGAGAACTGGTTTTACAAGTATTACCACCACCTCAAGTAAAAATAAATTTGGTGAGATTTCTATGAGTATTATATTTGTCAAAATAACTGTCTTTCTAAAGTGTCATCAGGAGCCATTCTTTTCCAGAAGAATAAATAAAATAAGCCCATTAAGGGAATAAATTTTAGTTACATTTTTTGAACAAATATTTAAAAATCAGGTATGTTAAAAATGTGAGCTACAAAATAGCGTAATACTTTGACAGTTATGCGATATTAGACAGAGGATATAAATTCATTTCTTTTTAAAGTTCCTGTTTAGAGCAATTAATGCAAGTGGAATATACCATTTCATATCAGAACTTTGTTTTAAAATCTTTTATCATAATTTTCTCATCCTCTCCAATAGAGGGATTATTATAAGTCAATTTGATTAGTCTGTCAAATCCTCTTTCTTTGTTGCATTTTACTGAGCATATGAATAATCTATATCATGCTTTTAAGAAGGAAGAATTTGAAATTGGGTAGGTTAATAGTTTGCCAAACAAACTCAGCTTGCTGATATTCGTTGTGAGAACTATATTGCTTTCAAAGTGCCCTGTGCATAAAATCTATTTAACAGTGGAATTCTTTGATGATATTTTGATATTTGAGGTTTTACCATCGAGGGAATATTGATAATCTAGCTAATGACATTATGAAAATATTTCAGGCTTAACAAATACAAGTTAGCAATTAGTGACTTTAAAAAGGATGAGTAAATATTTTATACTTTGCAGTAGTGTGTCCTTGGTGAGAGAGGCACAGTGAAATCCCATCTTTTTGGTAGCTATTTTTACCATTAGAATGAAAAAGCACTTGGAAGCAGTAGGATAGTTTTCATCTGTAGGTTTAAAAAGAATCTGAACAGAAAAATGGATTCATATTTTTTTGGGGGTACTAAACCTAGAGAAATATATAGCAGTTGATTTATTATAAGTGGGTTGAATTTTCTCTCCTGGTGGGCTTTTCAAACCTTTAGTTGCTGTCCTTATCCTTGCTGTGTGAGTATCATTTTTATATCACTTTTTGTTAAAAGGAATTTCCCATGAAAGCCCACAAAAGTAGCCTGGAATGTGATTATCCTTTCCATGAAAATTCTTTTGGGTTTGGGTCAGTATTACACCTTTGTCCCTGATTTAATTTGCACCAGTCTCTGTAACAAGGGCATTGCTCATGAATGAGAGTGGGCATTACAGTCTTTAGGACCAGAGAGGGTTTCCTCTGTAAAATGCAAAAGGACCAAAATGACAGTAATAGGAAACCATGCTACTAGAAAAGGCTACAAGATTTTGGTGAATTTTTATGGTTACAGTAGATGGTAAGACAGACATGTTCCCTCTCCGACTTGGAAAAATTTAGTTGATAGAGAAGGTAGAGGAGAGAACCCTACCTTCCTACCTTTTTTGAACCTTCGCGAGGTACTTACTTTAGGCTGTTCGATTTTTAAAATTTGTTAAATCCTTTGAATGATCTCTGGTCCAAAACAATGTGTCTTACTAAGAAAGAAGCTAGAAGGTGATTAGGGCCTTTAAGCTGAACATCAGAAAAAACAAGTAATGTTTTTTTTCAAGTAATATATATATATATATATATATATTTTTTTTTTTTTTTTTTTTTTTTGCGGTACGCGGGCCTCTCACTGCCGTGGCCTCTCGCGTTGCGGAGCACAGGCTCCGGACGCGCAGGCGCAGCGGCCACGGCTCACGGGCCCAGCAGCTCCGCGGCATGTGGGATCTTCCCGGACCGGGGCACGAACCCGTGTCCCCTTCATCGGCAGGCGGATTCTCAACCATTGCGCCACCAGGGAAGCCCTCAAGCAATATATTTTTAAATGCAATTACTATTGTGTTTTACTGCCATAAATGCAGGTCTGTAAATAATAGATCATATTTTGTATAGTCACTCCCAGAGTCAATTACAACAATGTTTCGTGGGAATAGAGACTGTGAGTGCTAATTATCTTAACTCAGACCTTAGAGGTGATATTGACAGTAGGCGGTGATATTGACAGTAGGCTATTTTCCCAAAAAATCAGCTTTTAAAAGCTTGCTTCTTTACAGCTGTTAATAAACAAATATGTATTTTGATTTAGTTATCTAATATATAACACTATATTTTGCCTTATAGAAACTGTGCTGTTATAACTTTGTGCTATTGTAAGTTGGTTTGTATTTTCCTACTGCTAAGAATCATGCTAAAATTATTTAAAGCAGGCTATCAGATGAGCAATTTTCTTTCCAAATATAAACCTTTAGTGCAATTTGTACGTTTGTGTTCAGAGCAAAGTTTTATAAATGATTTAGCTTTTTATTAAAAATTGTTAAATGACTTGAATTTTTTCTGTGTGAGAATACTGTACATTTTTATTTCATTGTGTATCAGTATTTCAGGGTTGACTGTCAGAATTATGAGAATGCAGTTAAATGCCTACAGTTTCGGTTTCTTTTTTTTTGAAATTGCTATAGTTTTCTTTTTTTTGGAAACATATATTTATTTTACAGGTTGCACTGGGTAAGGTTTATATAGTTAGTACCAGTATTTTTTTTTTTTTAATTAAAACATAGGTCTGCTGGGAAGGGGAAGCATTTAAAAACATTAAGAGGTAGAAAATCTTATGGTTTCCATTTGAAAGAGGATATTAGGCAAAACATAGTACTGTCTGACTATTTTGAATACAGGTAGAACTAAAAATGGAAATGAAAGTAAGGATACACAGCAACAATTTAAAAAATTAATTGAGTTCAAAAAGCCCTTCTTAAACATTAGTACTGATTGTTGCTTTGCATTACTAATGCAGAATTAATGGTGGGCTTTGCCATGTTCTAGATAATTCCCTGCTTTGGGTTTGACACGCACGTTGAGAGCACGAGATGTGTTTTGGTATAAAATTCTTGGTTGTGGTATATAAGCAGAGCTTCCATTTTCCAGATTTCCATCATATGTTTCTTTTATGGGACATCAAACAGGTATGTGGGGATTCTGGAAAACAAAGCATATGGCTATTTTTTCGTCTGAGGTCAATTATATTTCTATCATTTCAGAACTTCAGTTACACCAAAATTTTCCATTGATATATGTGTAATTTTGTGTATGTAAGTTCATGTGCATTTATGTGTCAAATTAGCCATAGATTTCCAAGAAGGAATACCTTTACCTAAGAAAGTTTACAGTAGATGTATTCCCCCTACCTATTTAAACAAGTCTAATGATTATTAGTATATAGCATCATATATAAAATTAGGGCTATGATCATGATTTTTAAAAAGATTACAAATAGTAATTTAAAGTAGTAAGATTACAACTTATTGAGCACCTACTCTATGTCATGTACTTTTCATAATTTTACTCCTAAATGGTAGCTATTATCATCCTAATTTTATAAGGAAAATTAAGGCTCAGAAAGGTTAAGGGACTTGCCAAATGTAGTGCCACCAGTAAGTGTGAGTTTTTATCCCTGTCCATTTGAATCCACTTGGCCTCTTTATCCCAGCGTTTGTATAAAGATTTAAAGTTTACAAAGCGTCCTGACATAAAGGATTCCAAGCTCACGAGTTCTACTGAAACAAAAAATTTCTAAACTGCTTAAAACAAAAAATTTCTAAACTGCTGAAAAAGTAAATGAATTTGATAGCATTTGGTGGTAGTTCTATCCTTGACAGGTTGACAAAGATAAATGCGTATTATTTTATATTTTATAGAAAGGCTTTATAAAGGCTCAACGACCCATGTACTTTACTCAGTATAAGTGGCCTGTTGAACATGTGTTTCAAATGTAGTTTTCGATTTGCAAATCAGAACCAAGGACTAGATAATGTATGACTGAATGGATTAGTAAGAAGATATTAGGGATATCTTCTGGATTTTTTGCTGTCAAAAAATGACAAAACTCCATTTATAATGTAAATTGTCAGGTGAAAACAGGTAGATGCTGGATGTTATTGACATTTTTGGAGTTCCTTTATTTTCTGTCAAATACTTTTTTCCCTCCTAATTTTTCCAGTCAATAAAATATCTTTATATCAGTCTATTTAATACTATTTTTAAATCATATAATTATTTTAAAAGATTTTAAATATGAACAATTATGTTCTGTCTTTAAGTAGGCTCTTTGGAATAGAGTGGGGAAAGTTTTTTTTTGCAAAAAAAAAATTTTCATTTTTTGCTTTTTTGGTAAGTATTCCAAAGATGCAGTGCTGATGTAGTAAATATAATATATTTAACAGTGCTGGGAGAAAAATTCATTGTGCTAGCCCTTAGAACACAAACATGCTATGCAACACCTTTATTTCCAGTCTGGCCATTCTATCAGCTGTCAGGGAATGGGTGGGTTGGGGGAAGGGAATTTAATCACAGAATGTTCAGGCACCCCAAATTTTCATTGTAAGCCACATGAGTAAAATGGCTGAGGATCCAGGTCCAAAGTATAATAAACCAAATTATTTTAAATGAATTGTAGGATTTCATACTTTCAGTGACAATAGCAAATGACTGTGCTTTCCTAGCAATTCATGCAAATTAGAAAAATGAACACATCCAGGATAGGGGCGGGGTAGTCCTTTATCAGAAAGTAATCTCTTATGGCCAGATATAACATTACCTTTGTAGTACTCCTGCCAAAAATGTTTAACCTACATTTAATTATTAAAAAAACAACTAGAAGAAATTTAAATTGTGGGACATTTAAATGACTGACATGGGTTATTCGAACATTTCAAAACATTCAAGACACACGGTGAGGAGGTGTTCTAAATTGAAGGTGACTAAAGAGATGTACAGTTAAATGCAATATATAGTCTGTGATTCTTGATTGGGTTTCAGACTCCTCCCCACCGACCAATTAAGGTATAAAGGATGTCATGAAGAGAACTGGAGACATTTTACATGTGGATTTTATAATAGACAATACTGTTGTAACAATGTGAAACTGATTGGGTGTGAATGGTATCATGGTTTATGAAGTGCACTGCCCTTGCTTTTCGGAGGCACACGCTGAAGTATTTTGGGGAGAAATGTCATGATGTTTATAGCTTGAGTCCAAATGGTTCAGGGTAAGAAAATACGTTTTAGGTCGAAGCATGATATTGCCAATATTAAACAATTTTTGACCAAGGGAAAGCAAATGTGGCAAAAATTGTAAACAGTTGTTGAATTAAGTGAGGGATATATGGGTACCTGTTATACTATTTCTTTTTTTATAGCTTTGAAAATTTTCAAATTAGTTGGAGAAAAGATTACATTTTTGTCTTATTGTAGTGAGCCATAAAAATAATTTACTTGAAGCTGGCATACTATGTTCCACGGATACAGCTAACTCCTATTATTCAACCCAAATAAAAACTTCTCAGTCACGGGGCATCGTACTCAAATTATCCAAATAATTGCTTCCTGGATTCATGTCACTTTTACAGAAAGTGGCGCTTATGGCTCGTTCATCAGAAAACCATTTTGAAGTGCATTTTGAATCTCTGACTATAGGTATATCCTTTACTATATTAATTAGGATGTGCTCTATTATTATAGAACTCAAAGACTTCATGCTTTGAGTAGTTTAGCAACGGCAAATTTAAGTTCTACTCTTACTTTAAAATTGTGCAAACTGAAAATGTTGTTAAATGCCTTTATTATACAAATTGAAGTGTGATATCTTCCAGGTTAATATAAAATACATTGAGAAGTGATCAATATTTAAAACAATCCAATATGATTTTACATTTCTTATTATCTAAACGACCTGGTTTTAAAGCCTGGTTGGTAAGTTTGCATTTACTTGAGTGTGAATTCTCTGACCTGTATTCCAGTAATATGCAAACTGTAATGAATAGGCCCTAAGTACCAGTCTACAGGACCGCAAAAGATGCCCCTGTTGTATGTATCAGGTTGGGGATTTGTTTTGTGGTGATCACCCTTTCTGATTTGAAGATTGCATGACAAGGAACTATTAAAGTAAAGGGCAAAGAATTCAATTTCTTGATGTCGCTTTTTCTTGGACAGGCTTTAAAAATAGGTCACTTAATGTTATCTGGATTTGTGTACTACAGCAGCACGTGCTAACACTGCTATGCTTAAGGGTCTCTCAGTGTTTTCATTTTCAGGGTTTGTAGACTGTACCTTGATTCCCTAAACCGAAATAAGCTTCCATCCAAATGATAGTGACCGAGGTCTGCAGGAGGATGTGTATTTTTATAGCATACTGCAATTAAAAAATGAATGTTTGCGTTAATGTATGCTAAGAGGTGAAAAATGAAAACATTAGATTAACAAAATCATTCTAACATTGGATAACTCAACATTTGGTTCTTTTTAAAAAGGTCTATGAATTGTGCAATTAGATATCTACTTGAAGATCCATTAAAATGGTAATTATAAGTTTCTGAAATTTTTGTGTGTTATATTTAATCATGAACATATTAATGTGCTACCTTTTAGCTATTGTTAAATTTCACCTTTTACATGTGTCTAAGTAAAGCTTTTTAGAATGGGTAATTATGCTTTATTATCATGTACTATTTTTCTAATATAAAGATAATGCCACTGATACTTTATATATATGTATGTATATGTATACATATATATGCGTATATACACACACAGATTTCGAATATTATCATTTCATTCAAGAAATACCTTGTCTGACATGCCTGGATGTAAGCTTCTAAGTGATATATAATAAAAAAGATAGTAATGATTGTTTTCTACATGAATACTAAAACCAAATTTCTGTCTTTAACACTTAATACTACCTATGTTTATCCTAAAGTTTTACGAAGGGTTGCATTTTAACACAGTGCCATGTCAGCAATTTATATATAAGAGCAGAAGTATATTTTGATAAATCTTTTATTTTGTGGATTCATGATTATTTTTTAAAAATCCAAAAGTTGAAAATAAAAATGATGGCACTTCTATGTTATAGAGCAAAAATACTGTGATGCCACTTGAATCTAATTAAATACAATGAAAACTACTTATGTCTGCTAGTGAGTATTATGTCCTATAAATTAGAAAGCAAATAGTTACATTGCCCTTAAGTAAAATGCTGATTTTTTGTGACGATTCTTAACTTTCTATGAAGAAATATTATCTCTGAAAAAGACACAAATACTAGAATAAGAGTAGTAACTGATCATTATTTTGGTGATGCAAAAATATGGCCAACTAATGTTATATTGTAAATGATTGGTAAGTTAATAATATTGTGCC
Source organism: Physeter macrocephalus (assembly GCF_002837175.3). Taxonomy (NCBI): domain Eukaryota; kingdom Metazoa; phylum Chordata; class Mammalia; order Artiodactyla; family Physeteridae; genus Physeter; species Physeter macrocephalus. Next base: position 70,799,990 of record NC_041228.1, read on the forward strand.
TGTGCATTAAGAGATCCTGTCTTTTACGGAATAACTTGATCTGTTGTTGTGGTATCAAAGAGACTTGCAATATCCTGGCTCACAAGGGTTAGACAATTTGTTTGAAGGAAGTATCAACATCAATTTTCCTGCCATCTCTGTTCTTGAGTTTCCTTTTTAAGGACTTTGATTTGGGGATCACATGTTGCAGTAGTTAAAGCTTGATGGGATGGGTGAAGGATAGAGGCTTAAGATGGCTTAACTGGCATTGCTTACATTTTAAAGACTCAGATCAGTGTCATCTGAGGCATCTTTGTGGTCTATCCTGACAGCTCTGAAAATATTAGAAATGCAGATGGAACTTTGGGACAGGGGCCGTGCTTTACACGTTAGGTTAATTTATATTTTGGCTAAGTTGCTTGCTTCACACAAAGGTTTCTTCGGGCACTGATTTTTTTTTTCCTGTTGACATTAAATGAGAAAGCAAAAAATTTTTTTCCAGAAAGCCAACAGTTTTCTACGTAAATGGGTTCAGACTTAATTTTAATGGAAGTGAAACATAGTCAATAGAGGCAAATTAAAACCATATAATTTTGTAATCTTAGTTTAGCTATAATTGCAGCAATAAAACAGTGGAAAGAATAATTGTGGAACATATGTTTGTGAGTGACATTATCTAGGTGACATCCCCTTTACAGCAATGTGCTGTCCTATTTGTTTCTCCCTCCCTATGTATTGGAATGACAAACCTGCAAGCCTGGAGTTAATGCTGATTGCAGCAGCTGCTTACACATGGAGTCTCCATAGCAACTGTGAAGGTTGCCATGCAACCATATTCTTTTAGGGACAGTGAAAATGCCCAAAGGCTTACTAAAAATACATGGGGAAAAAATCTGAAATTTTCGTACTACTTTTAGTGGTTATAAAGAACTGTGATACAAGTTGAAAGCACAGGTCAAGCAAATAAAAACCCAGCCCTGACCTTTCAAAAATTGCTTGCTGTTGCCTGAAATCTCAAGCTTTATTCACAGAGATGACTTTTGATCGATTGTAAAATTGATAGCTTATGCTAGGCAGCCCTTGAAGACGGGAAGATTCAGTATGGTGCTATTGGTATTCTTCATGGGGTTAAAGGTCAGTAGAAAGTCATCAATGCAATATTGATTGGTGGGCCTGAAAAATGCCTATGTTTACACCTTCTCACTGCTTAGGGTTCCATACCAAACCTTAAGTAGACTCATGCAGCCTCTGAGCGTGCTCTGGAACAAACCATTCCATCAGCAAATGTGACATCACTTCAGTCAGCTCAGCTGTTTCTGCAGCTTTCTATAAATAGCTAGATAAAAAATCGAAGACTACTTGCAGAGCATTTAGCCAACCAATCTGCTTATCCGAACCATTTAAGAGAGGTTACAATTCTGGTTTTTAAAATCTTATTATCCATGTTTTTCACTGTAAATTGTTATTTTAATAGTAGAATCTTTGAGTATACATGTGAAATATGCCTGTATATATATACCTTTGTTATAACTTGATTCTTTTAAAAGACAACCCTTTTAAAAAATTAAATAGGTACTGGCCAGCATCTAATGGGGTAGGCTATGTCCTAATATCTGATCATACATGTTCACACACACATAGATTTCTTATTTATTCATTATTTTAGAAACAAAATTTAGTGAATAAATAATACATCAGACAAGATGACTATCTTCAATATTGTAAGGCTTTTAAAAATCAGCTGAAGTAATAACAAAGAAATGAACATTTGGAAAGGGTAAAGAATTTATATGCATTTTCTTTAATCATATTTCACATTAATCAGTCATATTCTCACATTTTTGTGTGCAATTTTTTCAAAGACAGTTATGTGGTTATATTTTCAAGTGAATCAGTTTCTTTACAAATACTCCAAAATTGCAAACTGTTTATATTAGATTAATACTAACACTGCAGTGTTTTGCGATTGAGGCATTTCTCAATTTTCCATAGATTTTATACCAGTAAAGATGATAGCAAGTTACCTGGGTCATAGTAATAGAGAATTTCACTACTTTAAAAATCAGCAAGACGGACTTCCTTGAAATCCTTTAGATAGCCTGTCTACTGTTTAGCAAAATATGTGGTCAGCTTAGTCAGTCTAGTTAGATGATCAAATGAATGCTTTGTTTCCAAGTCTTCAAATATCCAGACTGACCTAAGATGTGAATATATATTATATATAGATTGGAAAACAGAATAAACTTTCATCAGTTTGAAGCATCCTTAGGAACAATACAGGAGCACTCATCTAGTAAGAAAAGCTCCATCTACATACCAGCTCATTTCTTACTGTTCTTAGGCTTTGTTTCTTTTACCTTGCTACTAGCAGTTTGTGTTTTTAAAATATCTTCATCCCCTCCTTTAGGAAAAACTGGCGGGCAGAATACATTTTATCCAAATCTACTCTTTTCTTAAATTAATGATCACAGATATCCTAGACTATTAATGTGCTTTTTTCTGTTCCGCATTGCTCTTTAATTGACAATTCATAAATACTATGTAGCAAATGATGTTAAATTAATGACTGAGTTGAGAGCTAGATTTGTTTTTTAATAAAGATTTACTTCATTTTGTAAGCAGATTATACCTAGAGCCAGACATAAAGTTAATCTGTAGTATAGTGCTTTGAAATGAAAATGCTTTTTGAAAAATAATTCTAAATTTAAATATAGAAAAAATTTAATAAACATTAAATTTGATACCAACTTATCTGAACACGGCTAATACTTAAAAAATTTAGAAGTATTTGAAATAACATTACTTAAGCAAACTATAAACATGTATATTAAACTGTGCATTAAGCAGTATAAACGATCTATAGAGCAGGGTTTTGGGTTTATACTCCACAATACTGCATTTTTTAAATAGCATGATATAAATAGAAATATGACATAACATGCAAGCTTGAAAACAATTAAGTTAGTATTGTTAAATCACTATATCCCCCATTCTGATATTTAAAAACACTAGAGAGGAGTGTGCTAGTTTTAAGACTGTTTTCTTTCTGACAGCTATTTGCTGTGCATTCAAACTACACGTTTATATTTTAGTTTACTCTAGTTTGGTTTTAAATTATGAATCTTTTTCAGGGAGCAGTTTTGAATTTGCGTTTCATAGCCTTGTTTATGTTCTCAAACAAATTTAGGAATATAGGTGGACTATTTTCCTGTGATTTGATAGACAAGCCTCTTTCAGAATATGTGCAAATTCTTAAAATGTTCTAGATTTTTATTATAATTATTTTTTCAGAGCTATCCTAAAATAGTGAAATAAGTTTCATTTTTATTTGAAAATTGAACAGAATAAGAATGTATAATTATGGTTATAGTTTAATTTCTCTCAAAATATCCCTACATGTTCTTCTATGCCTAAATGTAACACCAGAGCCAAAATTGTACTAATTTTTGAGCATCTGTTCTATGTGCTCTCAAAATTTTTTAAAGTAAGCATTTAATAGCTTGGAAAGAGAAATTATTAATAGCAAAGGATAACTGTTTATGAAAATATAACAAAATGCATTTTAAAAATAATTATGTGATCCTATTTGAGGTCAGGGCATTACCAACACTACGAAAAATCAAAATTGAAAGAAAATCTTTTTAGCTTTTTTTTTATGACAGTGAACTATTAAATCTCATGAGTGATGTTGAAAAAAGCTGGATTCTGCATAGATGGCTCTTTACCCAAGATGCACTTCTGTCTGCAAGATTCTGAATAGAGACACACCTGCTAGCTAGCTGATAACACTCTGGGGTCATTTCATTGAAGAAACTGTCAGCCAGGAGGTACTTAAAATAAAGCCACAGACAAAATCATGACCTGCACTGTTGAGTCTAAAAAGGTGTAAAAGCAGAAAGGAAATGTAGATAAAATGCGCATTCCTTTGTACCATAACAAAACTTTTACATGTAAATTCAACTGAATAGGAAAGAATGGGGAAGACTGTTTCTCTCTACAGTAGAAACAAATTAGATTGTTCAGCTGCACATTTGGCCCTCAGCCAAAGGAGTCGTGTGCCATGCTTGTTTGCCTACCAGTGCTGCTTAGATTGGCAAATGCCCATGCAGTTTGAAGAGGGCAGGCGGATGACTGGATGCCTGCCAGGAAGTGTGTGGAACTGATGCCACTGCTGGACTCCATAGCCTGGTAGGAGTGAGGAATACAAAGGCATTCAATAATCTGAATGTCCCTTTGCTTCAGGAGAGTGGTGCCAGGCAGCATTTAATGAGAGATTGCTTTGTTACAAAGTCCTCAACATCAAGTGGGCTGGTGAGCTCATTAACCTGACTGCAGCAAATAAAAAGGCACACTCAGAAGACTCCCATGATAGCCTACTCAATGGTGTAAGAGCCCTTTTGCTTCCTTTATGGTGATCCATTAGCCAGCAGCAGTGTAAACACCATAAAGCAAGCCAGGTTTCTGATTGTTCAACTAAAGTCTGTTTCCCCTTGGGGATTATACCACCAGTTGATATAGGATTTTTCCCCTTAAGGTTTCTATCTGCTATATAATGACCTTCTCCGCAATGAAGGATTTTGAGGGTTGCTCTTAAGAGCATAGCTCCAGTTAAGGAAACATGAATAGTTCAGGTGTCTGAAAGAAGGTAATGATGTAGGACATACAGAGAAACAAACTACAAAGTGGAGGGATCCCAAGGGGAAATCTCGCCGTGCACTTCTAAAGCCCAAAATGGTGAACACATTACGTTCCTTTTCTATGTTCCCTTTATTTTTAGCTTTCATGGGGTTTTACATTTATACAGGAGGTAGGCCACCCCTGCAGTTAGGAGACGGTTAGTTCACTGAGCATCTGTCTCTGAGTGCAGCTCTGGCTCTCTGGGGATTGCATTACTCTGCAAAGGCTCTCCAGCAAGGACTCATTTCTCCTTCATTTGAAACACTTTTGGTTGGCTGTGCAAAAATTCAACTTAGAGCATCTAAACAGAATGCTATAGAATAATTTTTTTTTAACTGTCAAACTAGAAAGGAAAGGAAGACCAAAAAGAACACACCGAGTATTTCAACATTATATCTTTAGAAATCTAAAGGCCATCTGTCGCTTTGTTATGTGTCCAATTACTAATCTGTTGATGTCAGACTAGGGGGAGGGCATGACTTTAGGAACTGACTTCAGCAATGGGAAGTAAAGAGCCTGTTACTTTCAGGTCACCAATTCAAATCCAGGACTAGTCACTCATGAGTGCTGGTTATTGTTTTATGGCTGATATTTGGTGGTTAAGATAAAATGAGTTAATCGTCTTGGTCGTATTTTCAGTTGACATACGTCTTCAGTAATCAAAATTACTACCTATATTTGCAACATAATCTGGATATAGAAGTTGCTATTTTTGTTTTTTCCATAATCATTTTGGAAAAAGGATCAAGTCTAGCTGTGATGGAATCGTGTGTGAGACTGTTCTGGCACTTCGTTAATTAAAAAAAATAGAATAGAGAAAAAATAAAATAAAAATAGAATATATCAACTTGTGCATGTTTCTGAGTGAAATATGATGCCACAACTAGGGAACTGAATGAAAAATAAAGAAATACTGAAAATGCCCTACATGTTAATAGCATTGAATCCATTCGTCTGACCATATAAAACAAAAGCAGCTGTGTACCTCAGTTTCCCAATTTCTGTAAAGAATACATTTTTTTAAAAGGTTATGGTCTTCATTTATGAATTCCCTAAAATTTAATTAGTTTGTGTCTGATATATATATGTAGGATATATAGATTCACATATATGTATCTATTCCTATAGATACATATATAGACATCTATGTATATATACGTATATCTGTATCTATACATATATCTATGATGTATGCATATATACATAGATGTATGTAGAGAAAGGTCAAGTTAAAAATTTTAATGACTTTACTTTGAATTGGTGGCTTGTTCAACTTAAGATGGGAAGCATATAATGAGAAAAGTTCCCTTTGTTGGCATATGGGAAATAAATTTTTAAAGGATGATTAGACCACTAAAATAAGAAAGACTTAAAAAATATTTTAGAGCATTTTCCTGCATGGTGAATTTTTGAAGGGGACATACCATCATTTATTTTTCTCTTCTTCATCTTTGTTTTCCTCGTTGTACTTTTCATAGTGCTTTATATAAATAAATTTGAAAATTTCTTTAATTTATTGCACAGAGATTTCTAAGTAGGGAGCTAGAACTGCACAGTAGGAAAAGCAAGGGTTTTGAAGTATGTAACCTGGGTTATAATTCCAGCTTCAGCATTCATGAGCTGTGTGTCTTTGGACAGGTTACCTGACTTCTCTGGGCCTTGGGTTTCTCACATGTAAAATAGACAGGAATGTTTGCCTCCTAGGAGATAAAAGGATTCAACATCTGAACACTGCTGACAGATAGTAGTGTTATTTCAGTTGTTATTCAGTTGTTATTTCAGTAATATCGCTATTTTGAGCTTTTATTTTCCATCCTCTATTTATTGAGTATCTAACATCCCATACTCATTTTATTAAGGCATGTCCACTGATCTCCATTTGATATATTGTATTTCCTGCTGTTATCACTAGTGGAAATAGCGTCATTGAGAATTGTAAAAAATTATGCCCTATTTCCTATAAAATATTACTCTAAGCCTTGATGCAGACAGCTTATTGATCAACCTTCCCTTGGCAATGGTAAATAACTGAAAATCTGAGGAAAAGGCATATCCTCTTTTAAGCTCCACAGTATGCCCTATACAGGGAGCTGGGTATCAATATTCTTTTTATTTTCAAAGCCTTTCAAAAACAGTACTGACGGGACTTCCCTGGCAGTGGATAAGACTCTGCACTCCCAATGCAGGGGTCCCAGGTTCGGTCCTTGGTCAGGGAACTAGATCCCACATGCATGCCGCAACTAAGACCCAGTGCAACCAGATAAATAGATAAATAAGTAAATATTAAAAAAAAAAAAAAAAGTACTGCCTACTTGGTACCGTGAGCGACACCCGTGGGTCACGTGCGGGTATGCTCCACTAGGAGGTAGCACAGTGCCGTGAGAAGGTCCGGACGTTGAGGTCAGAGAAGACCTGGGTTCAAATCAGTCCAGTCGTTGACTAGCTATGTGTGACTTGAACCAGGTCTTTTTACTCCCTCAAGACTCCCCTTTTTCCTCCGGGGAGTGGGCATCAGGCTCTCTTTGCAGAGTTACTGTGAGGATGTTAAAAGACAATGTACCGTGCTAGGTGCGCACGAGGCATTTGATCATTGTTTGCTGCTTACCTGAGAGCGGAATGCCGGAGCTGCCCATCAAGCTGTCACCCCCGAGCACTGGCCGGGGCGCTGGAGAGCTGCCAGGCAGCTCTGAAAGCGCGGCAGAGAATGTGAGTCTACAAATGTCTGGGATTGTCAGAGGGCAACGGATTGGAGTAGTGTGGGGTGGGGAAAAGAAGCAGACGTTTCTTCTTGACCTTTAGCTGGTTCTAGGAGAAATTGTCCCGGTTTTGTTGTGCAGTGGAACTTCAAAATGACCCATCAGGGAAGACAGAGGAAGCCTAGAGCTATTTACCAGGACGTGAAATGATCTCTTCTAAGAAAGCATCTTCTCAGGCTGCTGTCTTAATCGCTTTACTGGCCTCCTTTAATCCATTCTTGCCCTCTCTTAAATCCCCTTTCCACGCTGAAGTTGGATCTTTTTTCCTCCAAAACACGCGTATTACTGCCTTAACGTCCTTCCCTTGACTTTCTTACCCTAAGTCTCCTGGCCTGGCTCGGACTTCTTTGGCTATGTCAGTGGGTGAGGGGAACAGTCAAAGGAGAAAAATGCCCCAGTTGCTATCGTCCAAGAGAGTTAACAGAAGCCACCAAGTGAATGAATTCCATTGCCTTTCTGTCTAGAGTTTGTTCCTTTAGTGAAAATGAACAAGCTAGTGTTCTGCACAAAAAACCCCAAAGTTCCCAAGATTCCAGGCTCTGTGGATTCATCTATATTTATCACTTAAATCGTTGCCTGTTTTGTTTTCTCACTTTTTTATTCTCTCTTTATTCAGAGCCCTTGTACTCCACCTCCCTCCCCTGAATGTGACTCTCACATGGTCACATGTTACTCTGCCTCTATTAGTTATCACATTTGCATATGTGTTTGCTCGTTATAATGTTATAAGCTTGAGGAGCAGATCTTGTAACAGAAGTTACCAGAAGTGACACCATGCAGTTCTTTTTCTGCAAGGATCTTTTCTCAACTTGGAGCTGTCATTTCTGTGATTGCAGGAAGAGAGTATCTTCCTTTTCTAGCTCACCTTACTAATGCCTTCATATATTTTATGTACCAAAACATGTTCTCCTAAATGCACTAAGTTAGTTATTATAGTTCTACTAACATACAAAAATATCGCCAATCATTAAAAAAACCATAGGATTGAATCATTACAAAGTATCCATACTAATATCTATAAGCTCAGTTTAGTGTCCTGATTTGTTATAAGGACCTGACATGTTATAGTGTTATTTGTCTCTAAATACTGTTCTTTCTAAAAGTAACCTATATGTATACTCATTCATGTACAGCACAACTATAAACTGTCTGGAGGTGCTTTGTGTGCTAACAGGGTCTCTCAGCCAATGAGAGCGAGTGCGGCAGTCTGGGCTCTACTTGCTCTCTCAGCCAGTGAGTGTCAGCGTACCACACTTGCAGATGCTCTCTCAATTTCAGTCTCTCTTTTTGCCATTATTATATATTCCTGTGAATAATTCTGACTCAGGATGGCTGCCAGAAAATGTAATGGACTTGCCACCCCCCACCCAAAAAAAAGAAATCAAGCAAAAGATATATTACCAAACATAAAGATTAAATTTTGCAAGCGGCTGAAGGAGCTTAATGAAATGGTAGGGAGAGCCAGGTGAAGATCGCAGGCAGTTAGGGACTAGTGCTTTTGTTTTATAAAGGGTATCAAAAACATCAGCACAGCATGGAAGTACTGGCCAACCATTACATAAACTGTAGTTACAAGCACGTGTGGCTGGAGGAATGCCATGATTTCAGGAGATTTGAAGAGGGTGCAAAAGTGACTCTCTCCCTCCCTCCATCTAGAGGATGCTGAGAGCATATGTCTCTATAAGGATGATTCAGTTATTGCTGAATCAGTCCTTCCGTTTCTAGAAATGCATCTAGTATGCTAAATGGGACACCCTTTGTATGCCAAGTCTTTAACCTAAAAGACTTTTCTGGTCCAGGAAAAAGTTTCTTTTTTCAGATCAGTGCTACCCATCGTCTTCAGTGGTTCCACAGACCTCTGATGATAGACTTGGGGTCATGCATCACTTCTTTCCTGTTTACCTAGTGTCATCCTTTCATGCCCTTTCGAATGTGCTATTCCTTCTATCTAGAATGTTCTTGCCCTCTCACCTCTTTTTGTGATGAAATATAATCCTTGAGATCGTCACTCGAATATCCCTCTTCAAGGAAGATTTTAGCGAGCCTTCAGGTAGGCTAGGTTCCCATACAACATGCCTCCACACTGTTAACCTCTCCTTCATTTGCTCGTCACAGTTTACAATTATTTGTTTACGGCATTATGTTGTGACATAATCACATGAGAGCCGGAATTGTGTGTGCCTTGGCTCACCTTATACCCTAGCACCTAACATGGTATGGTTGCCACACTCTAGACGCCCAATTATTCTTTGCTTAATGACTGAATGGACTGCAAGTCACTTTCCAGTTTCGTTTCCCACCATCCTCCCATTTCCCTATGCTCTTCATTTTTCTGTTACCTTAATGTCAATATGATACTCCCCAAACACATAATGTGCTTTCACATTTATCTGCCTACGTTTATCATCTCTCTTCGGTCTGAAACGCATTTTACACTTATTGTGCTCATAGCTTAAATGTCTTGTTCTCACATATTCATTTCCTAGTCCCCCCACTAAAATTTGTCATTTATTTCTGAGCACTTCTACAACGTTTAATTGTATCTTTGACACCCCACCTTTTTAAACAAAATTTTAACTGTATTGCATGTTCTTTTTCTTAGTCAATTTGGGCTGCTATAACAAAGTACCATAGACTGGGGGGCTTAAACAACACACATTTATTTCTCACAGTTCTGGAGACTGAAGGTCTGAGATCAGGGTGCCAGCATGGGCGAAGGCCGTGGGTGAAGACCCTCTTCCTGGTTTACAGCTGGCTGCCTTTCCACTGTATCTTTACCTGACTGAGACAGAGGGCCCTGGCCTCTTTCTCTTCTCATGAGGACACACTTCTCTTCTCATGAGGATTCATGACCTCATATAAACCTATTTACCTCCCAGAGGCCCCATCTCCTAAAACCACCCCACTGGGGGTTAGGGTTTCAACATGTAAATTTGAGGGGAACACAAACCTTCTTAGGGGGCCCAAATTATGCAAATGTTCTTTGTTCCACAATTGATTTTTTTACCTAGCACTTAGCCATCGACTTTGCACACAGGTTATACCTACTTTATAAATGTTTCTTGGTTTTTGAGTTAAATTGAAATGTATGCAAAAGTGTATTTTCCAGCTCTTCAGGAGGCTGATCCTTGGTGAGGAAGAGTCAGAGTATAAGGCATGGCTACACTGCGCAGAGGGTGGTGTTGGCAGGAAGGACCGCGGGTAGGGTGCCTGGTGGAGGAAGAGAGACAAGGCAGTGTGGAGGCTGCCTGGAGAGGGTGTGCTCATGAGGGACAGAGTGAGGGGCTTCGGAGGTTGCACTGGCGAAACTCTACTCAGCATGTACGTACGGCTTTAGCACAGATCAGTGCTTTGTGTAAACTCTGCTTTCCCCTTCAGGAAAATGTACAATAAAGGTCTACATTACTCTTCGTTTCTAGGATTGAATTTGTGGGGTTTGGGGAATGATGGATGATGTAAAGATATAGGTCTCAAGGCAGTTTGCTTTTTGTAGATGATATAATAGTAAATGCTGAAAAGGAGAGGTAAAATAGAGGTTACGAAGGCACAGAGAGGTTTCCCAGGCACAAAAGGAAAAAAAAAAAATCTCTTTAACCCTTTGTGTTAAGCAATTCATTTTTTTTCCCTCACACTCTTTTGTTATTTTATGTTTTTGCAGGGGTCCCCAAATTATTCAGTCATTTAAAAACTTACCGTAACATTTGATGCAGTCACTGGAACGTTAAAGGTCATGTATGGTTTATGTGAAATTACGTTCTGTGAAATGACATATCAAGCCCTGATGGGCTAAAGAGAAAATATACTGATTTGGGGTTAAGAATGCACTTAGGACAATGGACATGAGGTGAACTCTCACAGTTCATGGAATCTAGTAAACTCTTAGAGAAAGAGAATGAAGTTAATTGCTGATGTCAGTTGAATTAAGGACTTGGAAACAAAGGGAATCAACTTATTTGTATGTTTTAAAGTGTCTGCGGCTCAGGCCTACTGGAATACAGAATCACAGGATTCTCAGCTGAAAAGCTAGAAGGAATAATTTAACTCTTAACAGCAAATCTAGATCTGTCAAAGTCAGTCTGATTAACAAAGATCCCTAGGAAAGAAAATATTACAACATTTTACAGTGACCTATTTTTTAAAGAACCCTTATTAGAAAAGAATCATTATTTATCATTGTTCGATTATTTTGACTTTAATCTGAAGAATTACTTGGCAAAAAGTAAGAGACATTTTAAGATTCTTTCTCCCATTGAGTTAGGCCTGGCAGTCTCTGTAGGAAATTCCTTCTTATTTTCCTAAGGAAATTCCTATTGGACAGAAACCAATCTCTCCCATCTTCTCTTGACCTCACCGGTAACATCAACTCAGCCCCACCTTCCATAGTCACACTTGGGAAACTGAAAATGGGAAGAAAAGCAATGTCATACCTTTAGCTCATACGTGACCATACTTTTGTATATATCTTCTTTTCTCTAAAATAAATGGTGATACTATGGATACAATAGTCCAAAAATTCATGTAGTTCTCTCACATACATCTTGAGAAATAGTAGTTTCTTCTTTTCTTAATAAGTTAATGTTAGAATTCAGTTATTCAACCCATCCCAGGCTTTTCTTTTCCAGACTAAGTAATCTATGATTTCTAAATCTTTTTTATATGTCCTATATTGCAATGCCTTTCTCAAGCAATAATCATTTACTAGAAAGCCTTTCTTTCCCCCCTCACAATCCATACTTAACTGAGCACATTCTAGCGGGGAATAGAGTAGTAAACAAGCAGCAGAGCTTCCTGCTTTCTTGGAGCTTGTTTTCCAAGGGAGACCCTAACGCTGCCCTGAGTCATTGGGGAACCTCAAAAATGTATAAAACACAATTCCTCCCTTCTGAGAAATGTCACTCTAGCAGGAAGGAAAAAAACATAAAATCAATGTTAATCAAACTTACAAATACCAGGTCCTGTGCAATGTGCTTTCACAAAAGGAATGTCATTTAATCTTCAAATACTCCTTCAAGTTAGGTATCATTTTCTCCATTTTTGTAGAGGAGGCTGAGTTTCAGTCAAATTAAGTGACTTCCCAAATATAATGTAGGTAGATGGAGTCAGGAATGGAACTAGGTTTTGTTTCCTGTTTTTTTTTTTTTACTCCAAAGCCCTAACATTCTTTTTAAACTAAAATTACTATACAAAGTAATGCAAGCACCATTGTGATAGCTGCCACATGGCAGTTGTACTACTGCAGTGCCTCGCAAACTTTTGTGTGCATACGAATCACCTAGGGATTCTTCTTTTAAATTTAGAATTTGATTCAGTAGGTCTGGGATGGGGCCAGAGATACTGCAATTTCATAAGCTCCAAGGTGATGCTGACCTGCTGGTTCAGGAACCACACTTTCTGTAGCAAGGGGCTATAGGGACAAGAGGTGAGGGGGACAGTTCAGGTGTGGGAAGTACCTTATGAAAGAGGTGACATTTGGAAGGGTCTTTGAATGATAGGAAGACTTTCACAAGGCAGAGATGATGAGGAAAAGGTGGAAAACACTTCAGGTAGCAGAAACACATGAGTAGAAGCATGAAGGTTAGAAAAGTAAATGCAAAGTATGTTGTGGAATGGTTAAAAAGCATAAGCAATATATAGGAGCATGATGGGTAATTACAAATTGGAATATGGGTGTTGAACAGATTATGGAACTCCTCAGTATGAGGCCAAGGGTAATGAAATTAATTCTAAATGCCAAAGGAATCCACTGGAGACTTTTGAGAATTATAGAGATATGAACAATGTATTACTTTAAGAAATTTAATGTGGCAGTGTTGGGTAAGAGGCGAGGAAAAAGCAATGAGTTAAAATATTTTGCAATGATTTAAATATTAAATGATAAAAACAATTTCAATGACAACAGGAAAAACATAAAGGAATCAACCAATGTAGATATTGATAGTGATAAATATAATAGGTGAGAGTATGGAAAGAGTCAACAATGAACCCAAATTTACCATCCATGTTATTAGCAGAATAACAATGACAAACTTAGGACTCAGAGGATTAGTTGGTTAGAGAAAAAAAATGCCTACTGTATCATTTGTTCCCCAGATCTGCTCCCTCTCTCCACTGGGTCCATTCTTACAGAGACTGTCGTCGGTGACCATCCCCAGGAGGTAGATGTTGGGATTTATTCCAGAATGAGGATTTGTAGTGAATGTGGCAAAATGACATTTGGTGATAAAGATTTTATGATGGAGTGTGATGTCTGTGCTAGATGGGAAAAGACATGAAACTAGAGGCTGCAAAGGATGAGAGACTGGGAAAGAATAGAGGATCTAAATTTGTTTGACATCTTAGTGAGTTTTGAGCAGATGAAGTGAAAGTGAGGGATTGAGAAAATGGGAAGATATAAGTTGTGACCTGAGTATAAACTGTTGGAGCCAAATATTTCAGAGATGGGACAGACACAAATTTTGATAACAAAATTCAAAGTTACCGCAAAAGTGTATGACTGAACTGGGAGGATGGAAGAAGACCATTTGAATTGAGACGCTCCAGAAATTTTGGTAATAGATTATTGAATTTATTATTTGCATGGTTGATAAAATCTACTAGGTTGATGCTGGAAGATGGGATATAGGGAATGTGAGGCAGTACCAAATCTGAGGATGTAGTTTTGTAATTGGCAGATTACAATGAGAAAGAAAAATAGAAAATAGTATAGCACGATGTTACTGGACTTGAAGGAGGAGAGAATTTGGATAGGCATATAAAAGTAGAGATATGAAAATGGTAATATGGGATTTGGAGAATTCCAACACAACTTCCTGTTTCATGTATTTATTTATTTACTTTATTCGGGTGGGAGTGGAGAAGTGGCAGGGGGTTGAATGATGGTCCTATATCAGCTAGAAATTTGAGAACTAAGTGGGGACAAGGGTGGAGGTGGAAAGAATGAAGCTAGATTTCATTGAAGCATGAAGGTAAGCAATATGTGTTATAAACAGATAATAGATGTATGGAAGCATCCCTAGGTACCAAGACAAGATGGGAGTACCAAGACAAGATGGGAGTACCAAGACAAGGAGGAATAGTGGTGGGCGGAGCCAGAGGAGTCATTGTACCACACCCTGATGCCTTGGGTCCTCTCCAATTTTAGTTTTTAAATCACCATGTGACAAACACTATTACTGGACTTTATTTCACTGATTCTCCAAACAATCTGAGGTGATTCGCACTTTTATTTCTATCTTGTATATGAGCAAAAATGTCTCAAAAAAGGTGAGCAAGAGTTTTGAAGATAAGTAGGTCAAGGAATAGGAAGGTATAATGTTGAGTGTGTCAACTACATAAATGCTAGAAGTGACCAGGATAATGAAAAGAATTAGAGAAGAGAGAAGCCAACTAAAGATCATTCAGAACTTACCACAAAGTTAATGCTTTTGGCTCAGTAAGACATATCGCTTTTGTGTTATATGAAGGAAGAGAAAATCTGAAATTTATGAAGTAAGGTAGAATGCAGTAGCAAAATGAATGATGAAGTGCTTCTATAGATGGAATGCTTGTTGTTGGAATGATTTGGAAGATTTACCAATCCTGTTATTCCAAAGATAATGTTGGTGTGTATGCAGTGTCTAGACCAGGGATTGGCAGACTTTTTCTGTAAGGGTCCAGGTTGTAAATAAGTACTTTGTGAGCCACACAGTCAGTAATAATTGCTCAATTCCGCTATTTTGACATGAAAGTAGCCAAGGACAATACAGAAATGAATAAGCATGACTGTATCCCAATAAAACTTTATGTACTTACTAAAGCAGGCAGCAGACTGGATTTGACAGGCAGGCTACATTTTGCCAACCCCTGGTGTAGATATTTCTCCTTCTAAAGGATGAGCTTTTTAATATCATCTTGATATGAAAAGCCCCAACCCTGACCAGGTGCAATAACAGAATACTCAATGATCCCTGCATTCCTTATCATGTCATTCAATTTCTAATTCTCCAATACTGTGGATAAAGTTCTACCAGAATCATTACCTGTTTACTTATTCTCCATACCCACATCTAGTTCTATGAAACTGGGTTTGCCTTTTGAATTTCAATTTCTCTTTTTTACCTTTTGTTTCTGATCTCTACAAGATGTTGAGATCATTTGAAATGATAATACTGTCTCTCAAAGTATTAGACGGTATGCCCAACTTGGTGCCATGAATTTAATGAACGTGCATTTTATTATCCGAGCTGTTGACTAGAGAACTGTGGATATATAGGAAATTAATAGTTTCCTGAAAGATATTAGAAAAATGTTTCTCGATTGAAAAGATGATTTATCAAACTCTTATTTAAAAGTTTGAGCTAGGGATGAGTGGGGAAATTCCAGATATTTTCATAAAGAATTCCTCTCCAGTAGACTTAATACGTGCTTCTTCACAAAAAAAGGTCGTGTTGATGTGACACAACGTCACGTATTTAAATATTGCTGTTCTCTGGAGAATGTGTAGCTTAATGGAATGCCTCAGATAAAAACAAAGGTTTGTAATTCGAAGAAACTTTTCGGACAATCCCATTATACTCTGTCTTAACAAGATATGTCACTACAGTGGTATTAAATATCAATCTGGCATTAAGCTAAATAGGCCACCAAGGCATGCTCGCCAGCTGAGAAATAGAGTGACAATAATTATGAATAAGTTTTGTCAACTGTTTTCAGTTACTTAAAGTGAGCTTTGTGCCTTTGTGAAGCTCATAATTTTTCTGTTGCTTTTTTCCCCTGTAGTGTAAACTAATAATTGCAACGTGTATTTGAATTCCCTTTGCCGCATAACGTTCATCAGGTGTAACATTTCATTTTAATGTTCCTCTACAATTTCAGATTATATAAATCTAGAATTAAAGCTATCGTGTTTTTTTTTTTATTTTTTAAAAAAACCTTTTAATTGTATTTCACATCCTTGTTCTGGTACCACCTCTAGTGTTCTTAAGGTTATGTTATCATCTTACTTACCTCCTCTGTGTATTTCAGAATGAGACCATCTCAAAGTGAAAGGTGGGTAACTGGGGAAATTGAAAATAATGATTTTTATTAGCAATCATAGAAACATCTACCTGGGAGATACAGGCCAGGTAGATGGAAGTTATGGCTGACGCCAGGGTGAGAAAATGGGTAGGAGTAGACAATAAACCACATTTGTTTATCTTCATATTTGTTACTTCATGATATTTTGAAATCTAAGATTTGCTAACTGTGAGTAGCATATCGAATTTACTTTAGGTTGATTTGAATTATGCATATTTATAACGTGTTCTTGTTCTTCGAAGCATACAAAAAAATTTAGGGTGAATTTTTAGTTTCTCTGTAGGTCTTATTTACTTGGGGAAATGAAGCTACTTAGCTCAGGCTAATGAGATTAAAGTCTAAGGTTCAATATCCCAGCATGAGTTATACAGCTTTTCTTTGTTCTTTAGATATCAAGTGCATCTGTCATCCAGCCAAATACATCATAAAGGTCCATCACTAGTAGAATCATGTACTGTGCATGCCCATTTCAACTGGAGAAACAGCAGAATGTGCATGTTTTATAGATAGTAGGCCATTAAAGTGTCTGGTATATAAAATATCTGAAACATATAATAATATATAAAGACAAAAAGTATTTTTTTAGGTAATGTGTTGATATGTGCACATTTGATATGCACTTACATTTTGGTTGTTATTATTATTATGGCCACTAATATTATTTTCCTCTCAAAAGAAATTCTTTTCCTTATTCTGGTCCCCATCTCCACCCTCAGTTTGGCTTTCAGCACTCCTTACATTATTCTCCATTCCATTTGCAATACAACCAATACACACACCATTTCTTATTTTCTTTTGGAGGCTTTCTCTTTGCTTTCCCATTAAATTCAAACTTTGGATCTCATATTCTATACTTGTTGTTTTGTTCCCTTCATTTTACCTCTCCTAAGGCTCAGAGTGAGCCTAAGGATATATGCAATTGATATAATGTTTCCATCATGTGCTTTCTGTCAATGAGACTCTTGCAATGTGCTATAAAGAAGAAGAAGATAGAATCTCTTGGATATAATTTATCAATTTAGCTAGCTAAGTTCCTGCAAATCTTTTTTAAACTCTTAACACTTACAAGGCACTGATCTAGGCTCCATGACTCTGTGGTGACTTGAAAACTGTGTTAATTGGAGCTTCTAATTTTGCCATAAAGCATTTATGAAGACCTCGGCAGTGACTTAACTCTCCATCTCAGTTTCCTCGTCTGTACATTTTGGGCAATGGGCTAAATTAGAGATTTTTCAAACTTTTTTAGTAACAATAACATTTTAGAATTAAAGTCTTATTTGGTACTGCGATATATAACAGTTTAAAGCAAAGCATCTCCTGCCAAAGAGGGAAGGGAGTTCATTCAGAACCTCCCCCGCTTAGCCTTCCTGTCACCTCTTTCAGGACTCTTCAGGTACTGCCTGGGAATGAAGCTTGAAGCACAATGGACTAGATGATTTCCAAAGTCTTTTCCAAGTCTGGATTTCTAAACGTCTGATCTGATCCACTATCTTGGCCCCTTCAAATAGGAGGTGCTTAATGTGTGCTGAATTGAATTAAATAGAATTGAATTGAATTAAGCTAGTACCGTCCGGTATCTCTAACACTCCTGACTAGCTTCTTCGAGAACAGAGTGGAATATTCTTTACTTTCTGTGTTCACTTGGCTTCTAGCAGTTTGTTGTACTAAAGACTTAATTGTTTGTTTGGTCTTACTTGCAAGATATGAGAGGGGTACTTATTTGAGTCCTAGATGATAACAGCATGGTCAATAGCTTACTTAGACAACGGGTCATTGAATGAGTACCTTAAATTCATTTTATTTATTTAATAATGGCTCCTCAAAAATTAAATTGATTGTGATATTTTAAGAATTACTTAAGATTTCTAGAAATAAAGTTGATGCCTTGAATTTTTTTTTCTGGCCCAAATGAGACTTTACTAGGCTAAAATTTTAGGAATTTAGAATAACTGAAGACTATATATGTGATACATGAATAAAAAATTATAAATAGAACACTGGTTACTGTGGAAAAAACCTTTCTTTGGAAGGAAAAAGGGAGTTTTTTTTAATTAACTTTGAGTTTATAGCTGCTGGAATACAATATTTTAAAAGGTATTTATAAAAGTTTCAGAACCTTCAATTTTTTCGAAGTTTAAATGCAGATGTGCCTTTTTCTTCTCCTCCCCCAATAGGAAGAAATGGATAATCAAAGAAATACAACAAATTTTTGTTTAACCTTGGTAACTGGGAGTAGGGAAAACATGGACAATTAAATTTTACAACGAATTACCAAGACTCATTTTAAAGCAAGTAATTTTAACTTCATTCCCATTGAAATCTAGAGCTACTAACCAATTGCACATTTGACTGGGTTTAACTTCGTTTCCATTATTTTTCTTGTACACCCTCTGAAGTAGTGTCCACATAAAAAGAGCATAGTGATAGAAAAAAGTCTGTGAAAGAGAAGTGGATAAGTAGAAGTGTGACTAAGGAAGAAATGATTCTGGGGGCTGAAAAGGAAGATGGGTGAGATTGAATTGATCTCTTAGGTTAATTTGACTGGATTGTTCCTAAGTGAAATCTTGTTGGTCCATTTTCTATGATATATCCAATGGATATAACCATGTCCAGGCCTTATCCCTCAGAAGAAAATGCCATGTATTAATTCTAGAGTTAAAACCCTGAGAAATCTGTACCCTTCCAATTGTGGAATCTATTTCCAAGCACTTGTTTTCCTTGAGGACTGGATGTGATGGTATGTGTCATGTAGGAATTCAGCAGTCACCATAACTATTGGAATGGTCTCCTTTCTACAGTGTTTAGAACAATCTTTCTAACTCCCGTTAGAAAGAGTTCCAATGTTGTACATTGTTAATACGTAAATGTTTACTTTTAGTGAAAGAATATATTTTGAATCCATGCCATGGTATACCACATACACTTGTTTATTGCATTTATTTAGTCTTCGTGGTCTAAGAATATGAGAGAAAAATAATAGCTGAGTTGTTTTATAGCCTTGAGTATAAAGCTGGTGATCCTGACTCTAAAGGTCTTCATTTGAAATTTGCTATTATCCTGTTTTGGTTTAATATTAGTGAACAGTAGTGCTAAATATAATCAGAGCTGTAATGAGGAGGTCTTTACAAACTTGAACATGAAGAAATATTAACTGACCTTTGAGAGAATCTTCCTCCTGCCCAGAGAAGGGCTGACTTTTTAAAAATTCTATTTGAACGTCTACAATCACTCATACAGAGACCTCTGCCTTTTGAAGACCATTGTGACACTTACACAAGATGGCCTTTTAAACTCAGGGGCATTCTGGGACCCATGAACTCAGATAAAAAAAAGCAGTCCCAAACCAGGGAATGAGTTACCTATTTTGCAAAGTAAGAAGAGGTTTATGTGGATGCACATTAGCTCTACTGCATCTCTTCCTCTTTCTACATTTCCTAGTTTCCAGTACTGGAATCACTGCTCTTCGCTACTCACCTGTGAATCTATTAAAGTGATGACACTGAATGGTAAAAAACTAATAATTTATCATTTCTCTAATAAAATAAGAAAGCACAGGTTTAGGTCTTGCTAAAATTATAGGATTTAAATACCTATAAAACATAAAATACAGGAAGATTTTGTTGCAGTGTAAGTGGCTGAGGATTCATATATTTGACCACCTCT
This sequence comes from Physeter macrocephalus, assembly GCF_002837175.3. NCBI lineage: Eukaryota > Metazoa > Chordata > Mammalia > Artiodactyla > Physeteridae > Physeter > Physeter macrocephalus. The sequence continues at coordinate 70,820,122 of NC_041228.1, forward strand.
AGGTTGATGTGACTGAAATGATCATCCTGAAGTACAGGTAGGTAATGGATGAGTGGTCCTAGAAATACACTAACTCTAGGAAATGATCAGTATGTGATATAAACCTTAGTTATTTGATTAAGTCCTGTTTCCATGTTACAATGAGGATTGTGTTCTTAGCAAATTTTTCACTGTTAAATTCTCAGTAGCCAAAAAGTGCCTGGCACATAGTATGTGCTTTGTAAATATTGGCTGAATTGTATCTATTTAATCTGTAGCCCTGTTCCAAGTACAAGTGAGAAATTTAAATGTACTTATTGCTGGCAGTTGGATGGGGGACAGACTTTAATCATGAGACTCTTCCTACAACTTCTTTCCTAGGCAGCATAGTGAGGGAGATACACTTTCACAAACCCCATCATGGAGTTGCCATCACCAGCGTTTCATGAAAGTGCCATCTCTATTTTCACTTATGTGTGTTTTCTTAGGATACTTGTTAAGTTTCAGTTTTACTGATGATAGACAAATCTGTCTAGATAGATAGATAGATACATAGATAGATAAATAGACAGATAGCATGATTCCTTCTGGATTGGAGCTTGCCTTTAACCTTGATACATTAAAGCTTTGGCCTCAGCGTTGATTGCTTATTTATAGATATGAACTATTACCTATTACCAAAGCCTGTAGTACACTTTTGTTGAAACAACCTGATGAAATATAAAGTTTAGACTTCTTAAGTCTCATAGTATCCTCATTCTAATCCACATCTCAAAATACAGATAATTGGCACATTTTAATTTTGAAATATTTGGGATCAGAAATTTGTTTAATAAATTGGACAGAAATCATTGATATGGCTACTTATTAATTACCTTAGTGAATATAGTATACTCAGAGTTACTTGCCTTTTAGAAAGCTTTATACCTCTAACTTACGATAGCATCGCTGTACTCATGTGACTTCATTCATTCAATAAACATCTGGTGAGCATTTTCTAGGAAGCTGGCATTCTGCTAGGAGTTGGGGCTCCAATGTCTAATGAAACACATTCCCTGCCCTGAGCAGATCTCAAACTAGGAGTGGAGGAAGGAAATTAGAGTACATGGAAAACTATGACAAAAATTATACCTAAAGTGCTATACAGAAGCATAGAAGAAGGACAATAAAATAAGGCAATGGAGGAATATCCAGGAGTACTTCTCAAGTGAGTGAGTATGTATTAGTTAGACAAAGAACAAGACAAAGGGATAAATGGAAACTTGAAGGAGAGTGACATCTTTGAGCAAAGATTCGCAGATGATAAGCTTAGAGAAATCAGTGGGAGATAGTCCATTTTAAATCTCAAGTGATAAGCTAAGGCATTGTGTTCTGAAGGCTGTGGGAAACTCCTAACGGGTCTTAAGAAAGGAAGTGTCATGATCAGATTTGCAGTTTTGAAAAAGTACTTTGAAACACTGTGAAAGAAAGATTGAGGAGGGGGCTGAAGATGGCAGCCTTGCTGAAGGAAGAGGAGACCCTCTAGGAGATGCACAGTGTTGAAGCCTGAATGAGACAATGGAAACTGAATTATTGGAAGGAGTGCACATAGAGATACAAAATTTTCATTTCTTTGACTTAAAAGATGTTTCAAATTGGGGATACGATGAGTTAACGGGAGGAGTTTAGGATAAAGCCAAGGTTTCCAGAATACAGGAGGGGAGATGAAAACTATGAATTTGATATATTAAATTTGAGATGCTGGTGGGGTATCAAGATGGAGATATTAGATGGTTAGAAGTTTCTATCAGGCATCTAAGAGTGCTAAGGCGGAGAGACAGATTGAAGCGTCTTGGGTGGTCTTAAACTAAGAGTATGTAAGTAAGAGAGTACACTGAGTGATAAAAAGAAAGGACTAAGAATTAATTCACTGGGAGCAGCCACTTTTCAGAGAAAAATGGAGGAGTTAGAATCTGCAAAAGAGATCAGGAAGGGGTGGCTATTGAATTAAGAGGAAAACCAGGAGAGGAAGTCATCGTAGAATTCAAAGAGGCAAAAATTTTCATGAAGGAGGGTGTGGCCCAACATGCACATTGGCTCCAGAGAAGTCAGGGGTTAAAAAAAAAAAAAAAAAAAAAAGAAATCCATGGGATTTAGGTAAATTGGGTAATCATTGGTGACTTTAGAGCAACCAAGTCAGTGACATAATAGGTAGTGAATCAAGATTTTAATGAGGTATGGGCTGAATGAGAGGGGAATAAGTAAGCATAGTTAGTATAGCTTACCCATAGTATGCTATGAGTGCCATTAACACTTTATAAAGAACTTCACCTTATATGGGAGTTCAGAGAAGCAACTGTTAAGCAGAATTATCAAGTAGATGCTACTGGAAAAGCAAGGAAAGTTTCAGAGAAAAGATAACATTTGATTTGAGCTTTGAAATACAGGAGTATAATTTTTATAAAAAGGAAAGTAGAGGGGGGATATTACAAGTGCAAAAAATGATATTAACATGCATGTGATGCTGAAAACATAATCTCAAACTTTGGCATGCATCTAAATCACCCAGTGTTTCTGATTCATCAGGTCTTGGGTGGTCCCCCCTAAAATTTCATTTCTAACAAGTTCCCAAGGAATAGTCTGCAGACCATTCTTTGAGACTCACTGGCTTAGGGAAGTGTTTGCGTGTAAGTGAATTGTGCATAAAGGAGAAGTGGCTAGAAAAAAGCTTGGGGTCAGACGAGAGAAGAACTCGAATATTTGGCTAAAGACCATTTTTGTTCCTTAGAAAGTGGAATTAATAAAGTTTTTGAACAACAACAGGATTCGTTCGTTCTGGGGAGGACTCGTTCGTGCATGCATGCATGAATTTACTTTACAAATATTTATTGAATTATGTGGAAATCACGATACTAGATAGGGAGACCTTTTAGGAGGTTATTACAATTGTTTCTCTCTAGGTCAATGGTGATAGAGACTATGGTAATGAAGTAGGTATTGAAAAAATGAGACGTGTTCAAGAGTTATTTCAAGAGAAGAAGGGATGAATCAAAGGTGAATATAATGTTGTGTAACTGAGAGAATTGTTATGCCATTAAGAGAAACATGAACATCGGAAGGAGCTGACTTCTGGAGAGAATTTATGCTTTGTACTATTTTTTCACATAGAATTTCATTGGCGTCCTGATAAATGTTAAGGGCTCCTGGAGCATCCAAGTTAAAAATGTCTCCAAGCTAGTAGAACTGAGGGGAGAAATTAAGCCTAGTTCATAGATGAAGCTGTAGGAATGGGGATGGTCACCAAGAGTATGAAGAACGTGAAGTATGTATGTGGCATTGTATACCAGAGCTTAAGATTTCAGGCAGTTTCGGGTGTTGACAAGTTCCAGAATAAGGCCGTGGGAGGGTGGGGCTGAAATGGAGTAAGGCAAAAAGGCATTTAATTTGAGGAGGTCAAGGAATTCAATGTAAGTTTTTGGGTAATCCACATAGACTCTAAACTTGCCCAAGAAGAGAGCTGAAGAAAAAGATTGAGTTGTTCAACTTTTCAATAAATTCTAGGAAGTGACTAGGGAAATATTGTATAATAGTGACATGGAAATACAGAGTGTCACATATTCACAGGAGTGTAAACATCAAATGAGATATTTTACTATGAAGGAGGCAGGGCCTGGAGGCAACAAGAACAATTCTGACTATTCTTTCCTGGGCTACCCCTCATTCTTCAAATTCTGTGGGGAGCAGGAGGAAAGCAGCCCTTACCTGAGAGGCCCACGCGGGTGACCCAGCAACCTAGAAATGCTAGAAGAAGGGCATTTGTGTAAAGCTCATGCTTGGAGCTCTAGGGGAGATTCACTGGGACAGGAGTTTCAGGGAAAGAGTAGGCAAAAAGGCCAGGAGTGGAAGGATGAATGAGGGAGGTGAGTGTGGTATTTAAACGGATGATTGGGGGGTGGGGGGGGTGTGTGTGGGAGGCAGGCATTTTGAAGGGTGGCCTAATATAACCATTCCTGGTAATTCAGACACAGGAATTCATTTAAACCCATCTGTCCATGTCATTTTCCTGCAGATCCACTGGAAAATTTATGTTTTTTTCAAATGATGTAAGAGTGTACTATTTTTTAAAAATATGCATGTTTACATTTTCTGTAAGATTTTGAATTTTGCGTAATATCCTTGCAAAGTCCATGAGAATGTAGTGAACTCAGTGCTTGCTTATAATTCAAGAAATTTAGATGTGATTTTAGAAACATGAAATTCTACTGTAACTTGGATGCTTAAATACTTATTTTTCCACTTTTACTTAAAAATAAGCAATTAGAAAGGTCCAGTTGGTTGACTGGCAGCTCTGAAAAATTTATATAAAAATATATCACCTTCTAAGGTGACTTTATATAATTCATTTAGATGGTAGTACATGACTTTAATTTTGTGTTCCCCTTAGTTTATCATCAATATTTCTTTATCAACCTTACCCTGTTTTCTCTCCCAATTCGCAGATCTCTTTTGTACAGTAGTTACAACCACAAGTTGGGTTTATAAAACTTCACCGGTTTTAAAGGTCAACATGTAAATGAACTAATTAGGTCAATGCAAATCACTATAGCACTTTCTGTTACAAACCTCACACCTTTTAAATGCTTTCTGAATTAAATAATGAGCCATATTGTTAACAGAGCTAGCATAACATAAAAAAAGATATTAAATACTTAAGATTCCTAGATAAACAGAAGACTCATTTGCAGATATTTTACAATGATAAAATAATGCATAAAATTAGAAGTCTAAGATTTACACAGTACAATATTTACAAAATGTAAATGTAACCTTAGTACTGAAAAGAACAGGAAATTATAAAATGGAGTTGAAAGGAATCAAGGAAATGGAACCAACTCTCCACTTGTCTAGAAAGAATTTCTCTCTTAGCTTTCTAAAAACCAGTTTATTAAAACAACAATGAACAGACAATAAGTTAAACTTAACCAACCCCAAACAAAACAAAACATTCTATTATCATAAATATCTCGATTATTTAGAAATGTTGGGGTTTCATTGCATTAACTGCTTTTGCTGTTAGTAATTTAGTATCATAAAGTAGAATATATAGATGTAGATGTAGCTGAGCTATATATTGACATAAAGACAGGCGATGTAAAAAACAACTCTTGAACCCTTTTGGCTGCGGTGAGTAAGGGTTATATTCTGAGTCAGGAATCCCTAAGTTACTGAAGCTCTTAGAATACTTCCATTAACTGTTTCCAACTCATAGGTAGATTAAAAGTCAATTTTATCTAAGTATTTATAAAAATAGTATTTTTATGTTGAGAAGGTGATTGGAAGAAATAAAATACTAATGCTAATTTCCGGTCTTGTGTATAACCTATTGAGCAATTCCACTCTCAGTCTTACATCAGGACTGGAATTAGGAAACCCCTTTTCTTCTCTTTTACTGCTTTGAGCATTTCAAAGACACCAGATGCCTCAATTCTGAAAATAATAAATACTTCATTTTTTAAAATTCTGGTATACAAATGAATTGATCCCTAAAAACATAATAAAATTGACATAATTTTCTTCATGGTATCTACCAAAATATGAGTTCTCTATAGAATTTTCATTTCTTTTAAAACCTTGAGCATTTTTATTTTTAAAAGGGAGTGGGATTTAAAAAAGAATAACAAATGAGAGAGTAACTTATAATATATTAATTCATGCAACAGCAGCTGCCTCTTTTGCTATTAGAGTGTGCTTATGTTCTCAGTTTGGGTGAGAGAGCTCATGTGAGCACACTTCTCTTGTAAAAGAGACAGCTGCTGCTGCGTGTATTAATACATATCAAATGGCTCCAGAGTAAACAAAATGCTGTAAATTACTTGAGGCCTTCTGCTGACGTCATGAAGCCTGAGTCTGCAGAAGAGCTGATGAGGTTTTTTCTTCTGTGTGACATCATGGCAATAAGAGAGATGGTGAATGGATTTCATTACGTTGTTTTTGTTTATTGGCCTAAACAAGTCACCCACAATACTCTTCACATTATTCGTAGTTGATTCGTGGAAGAAGTATAGCTGCCTTGTTTGAAGAAGTTCAGTTTGTATTTTAGTCTTTTCTTTTTTTTTTTTTTCCTTCACTGACACATTCCTTAATCCTTGTTTAAGTGCTGGTACCAGCAGAATTCCCAGGGCCCAATTTGAGTTGGCTTATCCTCTCAGAAACTGTGATGCTAAAGAGAGAAAGGAGAAAATTTAAAAAAAGAAAAGGAAGTAAGCGGTGAAGTAACTAAAGCACTCGGGAAGGCTTTAAGTTAATATAGCAAGACCCTTCTACCGAAGACTCAAGAACTTAAGCTAGTCGACTCAGGCAAACAGGTCTTGTCGCTCAGATTTCATCATCATGCTTGTATGTTTGTGAGGGTATACTCAAAAGTGTAGTGGATTTTTAACTATCTTGATGACTTACATTTATGTTGTTTACTGTATGAAATATCCTATTTTGACAACTGTACTGAATTATGCAAGTATATCACAATATTTACATTCACAGATAATTTAAAAACCTCATTTAAACCTTGTAAAAGAACATTGCCCATTTATACCTTTACATTAAGAACAAACGTGTCGGCCTTCCCTGGTGGCGCAGTGGTTGCGCGTCCGCCTGCCGATGCAGGGGTACCGGGTTCGCGCCCCGGTCTGGGAGAGTCCCGCGTGCCGCGGAGCGGCTGGGCCCGTGAGCCGTGGCCGCTGAGCCTGCGCGTCCGGAGCCTGTGCCCCGCAACGGGCGAGGCCGCAGCAGCGAGAGGCCCGCATGCCGCAAAAAAAAAAAAAAAAAAAAAAAAAAGAACAAACATGTCAAATCTTAGAAGAACACAGAAACATTTCCCAGACACTGCATTTTTATACTATATTTTGATAAAGGAAAAACGTTTTGTACTTGTTTTCTTATAGGAATTGTAATAAATATACTTAATAAAATAAGCAAATTCATGGTTCTGTAAAAGTAAACATATATATTTGTTAATATTAAGCCGTTTGTAGAACTAGATAAAGAAGGCTGTTAGTATCTGACCTCTTTCTGTTAATCAGGATTGGGAGTTCTAATTGGCTTAGAGGAAATTTTGTATCCTGGTAGCCTCAGGACGTCCTAGATACACTAAAGCTTATGGTTCAAGGAGAAACCATTACTATAGATATAAAGGAATATCTGGTTTGAAATAATTTCTAGACCTCTTTACCATCCAAAGGTTTTTCTTTCCTTTCTTTCTTTCTTTTTTTTTTTTTAGAGCAATGAATAAATCAGGAACCATATCTTTGTTCTATAAGCCTAATTCCAAAGACATCCTAATAGAATGTCAAAGGTCATGTGTAAGGCATTGTAATGCAGATCTGCGAATCTATATCTCACATAGGCGTGAGACTCCACTGCTACAGCTGAGAGCCGACCCATCCCTTTAATAGCCAGAGAAGGCAATGAATCCCCGACTCTAATTTTCTCTTGGAAATATTATGCATAAGCTTCCTTGAAGCTGCAAACTTATTTGAACTCTCCTAAATTACAAATGTCTTTAAGATTTTGGTATATTATCATTCAAGTGCTGTGAAAGACCATTCAAATGCTGTATTAATTACATACAGAGACACGTCTCCTCAGTCATATTGAGTCAAGGGCAAATAACAAAAGGCATCATTTCTGATGCTTAGGATGAGACCTGTCTCCTAATCAGAAATGGACGTTAGAAATCATTTCATCCAAATTCCTTATTTCTCATGTGAGGAAGACTGAGGTCCAACGAGGTGAAATATTTAATTTGATCAGAGGTCAAGCTTTTCTTATTGAATATTCTCTCCAGTTGTAGTTTATCTTATACTCCCGATACTTTTTTAGAAAATTTTAAAAAAGGTATGATAATCTGTGCCTAGTGTTGTTTAAAAAAAGAAATGCCACCATTCTGTGTGCTGGTTGTTTTTAGTTTTGTTTTTTCATCATTACTATGCAAGAGAACCCTTGAAAAGGGATGTCCCATCTGCACTGAGAGACCCTGCATAAATAAACAGCCCTAACCCTAAAGGAGAATGTATACTATTACAAAGATGTATTTAATAGATACCAATTCCTTAACAAAATATTTGGCTAGTGAGTGATCTTCCTAGCAAAAACCAGTGCTATAACTGACCCTGCCTTACTAACTTTATTGGTCAAAGAGTGAAACCAATTCCTTAACAAAATATTTGGCTAGTGAGTGATCTTCCTAGCAAAACCAGTGATGAAGTGTGACCCTGCCTTGTGTAAAATAAGAATGATTCACAAAACTTTGTATTCACAAAGTTTTCAGAGTGATTTGTGTTAGAAAATAGAAAAAAATAGCAATTATTTCAAAATGAATCTCCATAAGTGGCCTCCTTTTCTTTTATAACTGATTATTGAATTAATTTAGAATGTTTCCCAAGAAGAAGAGTACTTGATTTCTTATAAAAATGCTTTCATTCATCATTTTTACTTTCTAAATTCCATATTTATCTATCTGGAAATTTTAAGGGCAGGTGACACTGAGGAAGGGACAGCTTAGAAGCAATTTATAGAACCTATAGAAAGGCTATCAGAATTGTCAGACTAGTCCACGAAAATTTGGGTGCGTAAACTTCAGAATGTTTACTTTTTTTTTTTTTTAATGAGGTAGAAGCAGAGTTCCTGGCTCCTTGGTGCTTATGGTGGGGTAGAAAAGTTCTGTCCCACCCAAGAGCGGGTTTTATGAGGGGATTAGAAAGGATTTCAAGAAGAGGGTGATGTGAGGGAGAGGAATGTCACCCTGCACAGTCAACAAAGGGGAAGAGAGAGCCTGCCAGTGGCCCCTCTCCATTCCATGGCCAGAGCCTCCCCAGCTGTTCCCTGAAGGCTCCAGTGAGAATTCCCAGACACTGTTTTGCCCTCTGCCAAGGACTCTGGTGACCAAGTGCCTGTATCGCCCCCAAAGGGACAATATTTGGAATACGAAAACTTGAGCAAGGAGGCATACTTTAGGTGGGATTTAAGTAGATTCACCAAGATGTCTGGGAGATTAAAATGCTCTGAGGGCTACATGACATACTCAGTGCGCTCAGAAACTGTACGTTTGAAAAATTACCTGAATCTCAACAATTTCTCATTACTGTGTATAGTAGTGTTTTATAAGAAATAGACAGCATATTTAAAAATATTCTGTTTGAGAATGTAACATTTCCATTGCTAATCCTCCTGTCACTCAGTAGCAGTGTTGATTTGTTAGCAGCTAGCCTTAAGTACAACTAAAATTACTGTATGTAGTAATTCCTACACAAAAGCAATGGTAAGTATGCTCATGAAAGAAAATCAAACCAGGCAGGAGAAAAGCTCCCTTCTCCCCCATAAAAGGACTTGGAAGGGTGACCAAATTAATTTACTAAGGGTAGGTAGATAGAGACTGCTCCCCTGGGACCACCTACGCATTAGCAGTCCTTTTCTTAGTTCTGAGATTATTTATTATTGATTCAATTTCTACAGAAACCAATATTATAAAGTGCAGAGTCCATCAGGAATTGAATACTATTTACCATTATTTTTTATACCTTATGTTTAAAGTTGCTTCTATTGCAGAATTTTAAACTTCAAAGTTTATATCTCTGGGTTTTTCATCATTACTATGCAAGAGAACCCTTGAAAAGGGATGTCCCATCTGCACTGAGAGACCCTGCATAAATAAACAGCCCTAACCCTAAAGGAGAATGTATACTATTACAAAGATGTATTTAATAGATACCAATTCCTTAACAAAATATTTGGCTAGTGAGTGATCTTCCTAGCAAAAACCAGTGCTATAACATTTCCAGAAATACTAACTTTATTGGTCAAAGAGTGAAATACATACCAATTTTGGTTACAATTTTTATTTTCTTCTTGGTAATTTAACTCTATTAAATATGTCATTGTTTTAATTTGGATTAGAGGAACAAAGCAGCTTGGTCCAAATGAGAAATTAATTATAACACCCAGGACAGAAAGTCCTTACCTTTAAGCCAAATTTTAAAATGCTGTTCCTCTCCAAAATTTAGGTCATTTTAATCTGCTTTTTGGTACCTTATATTTCTCTTTAAAATTCTTACAGATATTTGAAAAATTTCATATAGAGAAGCTTCTCTGTGTAACCTAGTGAAGGTCTGAAGGTCCAGATTTTGTATTTGGTAATTCTCATTTCATAGGTGGAGAAACTGCAGCACCGAAAAGTTCAGTGAGTTCATCCAAGACATTCAATTACTGAACTTGGTACAGGAGGCCAAGTCTATAACTCTCAGCAGAATTCCGTCATCTATCCTTGACAATCCTCAGGGGATACTTCCCTTACTCTAGGAAGAATTAGTTATATACCCTATTGAAGTCACCCAACTGTGACTTCAGGCTGGCTTCGATTTAAGAGGACTGAGGGTAGGCTTAGAAAGTTACCCCATTAGCTCCCTAAAGAGCCTTATGGATGGATCTGTTGACGAGCAGCATGGTATAGCAGAAAGACCATAGGATTTAGAGCCAGTCAGAGCTGGGTTGGTTAGAATCCTGGTTCTGTTTCTTCATGACTGTGTCATTGAGGAAGAACTACTGAAATCTGCTAAGATTGTTGGCCCCTAGCCATGGCTAATGCACACCCTAAAAGGTCTATGATCCACTGGCTGTGGTGAATGTTCAATTGAAATGTTTCTTTCCTTCCCTATTGAACTGCTCTGTCAATCCTTAGGTATCCTCTAGGCTGGTAGTCATTTGGGGGCCACAAGTGAAAATGTTTAACCCAAATCCTGGGGTAAATGCCATACGCTGGCCTCATTTTAGGCTTCACACAACTAGTCTAGCTGGCCTTATGAACTCTTAAATCCCTTCCCACTGCACTAAGAATTGACATTGATGGTTAAAGCCAATATCCCAAGCTACTTTTGTGCTTGGGCTGTTTCAAAGGTAACTGCTGATTGGTGCCTCAAATAAAGCAGACCAAACCCTAAACAGCAAAGTATCAGTTCTGTGCCCTGAAGAGTGGATGGTGAAAACTGTGAGGGAATTCTGAAAAGAGGTTTGAACGGGCTGTAGCCGTGCTAACCTATTCGGCTGAGTTAATTATTATTTTTTCAAATATATGGAGATACTGATGTGCTTAATAAAATATAATTAAGAGTGCTACTAAATTTATATAGCCTTTTTGTCTTTGTTTTATCTCAACAGATACTAGAAAGACAATTACCTTCGTGTGGTCGGTGAACCATGAAACTGTTAAGGTTTTGTTATCTGGTTTTGTTTGGGGGATGCTCTGGTGTAACAGAGAGAAGTTTGGGCCTAGGATTTAAGAGATGCTGGTTTGATTCCTGACCCTGCCGCTTATAAGCCATCTGATGTTTATCAGCTTTCTTTTCCCTCCTGCACTTTTTTCCTTACTAGGGGGAATAACTTAATAAAAGCTTTTCAGTCATATTAACATTTATAGTATTTGAGAATATCTTGTAATCTAAAAGTTAATTATCAAAATGATCTCACTGAAATGCAGTGACATGCTTTATTTGGGACTAAAAAATTGAACAGGTTAAATGGTTTTGAAAAATTACTCGTGTGCTACCGTAACATTTCAAAGACATTTTTACTGAACACTCCCCATGAGCTTTGAAGGCTAACTTGTTACTTAAAGAAATTCTAGTATCTTAAACATGACTATAAAATAATATTTTCAATGCAAATTTATTTATTTATTTATTTATTTTTTGCGGTACGCGGGCCTCTCACTGTTGC
>NC_041228.1:70832093-70838677 GCF_002837175.3 Physeter macrocephalus
CATGGCTCACGGGCCCAGCCGCTCCGCGGCGTGTGGGATCTTCCCGGACCGGGGCACGAACCCGCGTCCCCTGCATCGGCAGGCGGACTCCCAACCACTGCGCCACCAGGGAAGCCCTGCAAGTTTATTTTTAATACCTACATCAAACTTTTTCTTAGCCTTGCCCCTGGGCCTCTTGCTATTTTCCATATGAACACACCATCCATAGATGGGCCAGACTTTGTCAGTGGCCCACATCTTAACATAAATATCACTTGTTTACATTTGTACATGTACAGTAAATGTGACTTTCTAATGTCTCTATTTAAAAGTCTTTAAGGTTGAGTATAAACATTATAATCTAATAATTATCATTTGGAATTCACAGTGCTGGGGCAATTGAAGAAATTTGAGAAAGTATTACTTTCTTGGCATTCAGATACTGATGTCTTAAATATCTCAAATGCTCCCAGCACTTTACTTATATTAACTCAGTTAAAACTCATGACAACCCTCATGAGGTAGGTACAATTATTATCCCCCATTGTACAGCTGAGAAAACTTTAGCACAGAGAGATTAGTAATGTGGCCAAGGTCAGACAGTTTCTAAGTGATGTAGCCAGGGTCTCCCTCAGTTTGGTTGCCGAGTTCATCCTCTTAACAGCCATGTTCTTACTTACTGAATCTTTATAATTGGCTGGAGCCTGGGGGCTCTCTATTTCTAGATTCATTATTGATAAAAAGCCACCATCCACAAAATAACCCAGCTGATGAATGGGAGAGTTGAGGGTCTAATTAATTTCTAACTTCGATTAAGCCTGTGTGTGTGTATGTATGTGCACTTAATAACAGCTTTGAGTTATCCTTCACATACCAAAAAATCCACCCTTTTATAAATCTACAATTCAGTAGTTTTTAGGATGTTCACAGTTGTTCAACCATTACAGACGTCTAACTTTAGAATGTTTTCATCACCCCCGAAAGAAACTCTGTTCCCATTAAGGGCTACTCCTGTTTCTCCTTCTGTCTAGCCCCTGGAAACCAGTAATCCACTTTCCATCTGAATGGATTTGCCTATTCTGGAAGTTTCATATAAACAAAATTATACAATACCTGGTTTTGTGTGTGGGCGTGTGTGTGTGTGTGTGTGTGTGTGACTGGCTGTATTCAATTTAGCATAACGTATTGAAGATTCATCCTTGTAGCATGTATCAGTACTTCCTTTTTATTGTTGAATGGTATTCCCTAATATGGATATAAGGCACGTTGTTTATCCATTCATCAGTTGATGGACATTTGGTTGTTTCCGCTTTTTTCACTATCTTGAATAATGATGCCCTGAGTATCTGCGTGCAAGTTTTCATGTGGACACGTGTTTTTGTTTCTTTTGGGTATATGTCTAGGAGTGGAATTTCTGGGTCATATGGTAACTCTATGTTTAACTTTTTTGAGGAATTTTCAGAAAGTCCACAGAAGCTGTGCCATTTTACATTTTGACCAGCAGTGTATGAGGATTCCAATTTCTCTACATCCTTGCCAACACTTGTTATTGTTTGTCTTTTTGATTATAGCCAAACTAGTGAGTAAGAAGGAGTATTGCGTTGTGGTTTTGTTGTCCATTTCCCTGATGACTAATGATGTTTTCACTTTTCATGTGCTTATTGGCCATTTGTGTATTTTCTTTGAAGAAATGTCTATTCCAATCTTTTACCTATGTTTTTCTAGGTTATTGGTCTTTTTATTGTTGAGTTGTAAGAGTTCTTTATATGCTCTGGTTACAAGCACTTTATAAGATACAAAATTTGTAAATATTTTCTTCCTTTCTGTGGGTCCCTTTAGTTTTCTTAATGGTGTCTTTGGCACTCAGAGTTTTTTAATTTGATGAATCAAATTTATCTGTTTGTTTTTTCTTGCTTGTGCTTTTGTTGTCATATCTAAGAAATCATCACCTCACTCCAGGTCACAAAAATTTACTTCCATATTTTTAGAGGTTTCTAGTTTTAGCTCTTACATTTAAAACCTGTGTTGTTGTTTTTTTAAATTTATTTATTTTATTTTTGGCTGTGTTGGGTCTTCGTTGCTGCACGCGGGCTTTCTCTAGTTGCGGCGAGCGGGGGGCTACCCTTCGTTGCGGTGTGCAGGCTTCTCATTGCGGTGGCTTCTCTTGCTGCGGAGCACGGGCTCGAGGCGCGCGGGCTTCAGTAGTTGTGGTGCATGGGCTCAGTAGTTGTGGCTCACGAGCTCTAGAGCACAAGCTCAGCAGTTGTGGCGCACAGGCTGGCGCACGGGCCTAGTTGCTCCACAGCATGTGGGATCTTTCCAGACCAGGGCTCGAACCCGTGTCCCCTGCATTGGCAGGCGGATTCTTAACAACTGCGCCACCAGGGAAGTCCCTAAAGCCTGTAAAACAATATTAAGTTGAAAAATTTTTTTTACCAAAGTACAGATTTTTAAAGTCACTTCCGTTCTCAAGGGTCGAATATTCCGAACAACTATATTGTCCCTTATTAACTTTACAGCGATTTTCTAAGTTTTTTTAATGTAGTTTTGAATGGAGCTTCAAAATTTGGGGTTTTGTGGTATCATACCATCCATTTTCTTTCTCTAAAAGGTAAGAAAGACCCAACAAATTGGAGCAAGGCCTAGACTTTTGATTAGCTTATAACCTTTTCCCAGTGTAAGGTCTTCTTGGTTTTGCACCTCCATTTACTTAAACTATGAGTGAGATGAGCATTAGCAGATGTTCCCCTGATGCCTGGTGCTTGCAATAGGCGTGGCTCTTGATGCCTGGCATATCGAATGCCACTGGGGTCTCTGTGGTGTACATTAGAATACCTGTCACTGTGAGTTGAGGCAGATAGAAAGGTTAGCAAATTAGAACACTAATCATTTTCTCATGTTTAAATTAATCTTTTTGAACATGTCATTTAGAGATGCCCTTACCAATGATGAGATGTATGAAAGTGTGAATATTTCGAAGGGTGTTTTTAAGGGGTCAAAGCGACCCTATTGATTTATCTATGCATTCTCAGCCTTAATTTTTCTTTGTCAGCCTATTTTAGTGACATCTCTGAATGTCCATTTGGTATGTGAACTGGGAAAATGGTGTAGAAACTGATTGGGTGCTTTGAACCCTGGTTCTTGGGTGTAGCCCTGACTGATTGACAGGTAGTCCTTTGACATCCAAATTTCCCATCTGTAAAACATGATAATTCCCTTTTCTAATCCAATAATATTATGTAGCGAATATATAGATTAAAATGGCTTTAATTCTAATGATATTCCTACAGAATAGCTTCCTTCTTCAAGCAAATCTTTATATCATAATATTATTCCATTTTGTTACCACACTAAATGCTTTGAAATTCCTATAAAATAGAAAGTTATTTATTTTCATAGTTTTAAAATGGCATTAATTTTGACTAGAAGTGAATGTTATAGTTTGGACCGCTAAAATATATACATTTAAGATCCAGAAAATTGGATATTAAATGGGATTTTTTTAAAAAAAATCACAGAACACCTCAAAGTACGACACCACATGGATACAGTCTTACATTCTTTTTCACAGATTATAGCCAAAGATATGTCTTAATGCTTCTAGTCCTTTTAAAGCATTAAAAATAATAGCCAAAAGTTAGCATTCTGTAGAATAATAGAAGTGGGTGTCAAGGAATTGTACTTATTAAGCCTGTTATAACACTTATAATCTACATAAAAATATATATTTTTAGAAAAGGATCTTTATAAATTAAAAATATTAGGTCTGAAAGTCAATGATTCTGTAATTTCTATAATTATTTCAGAATTCCTTAATAATGATAACTTTCTTCAGTGAAATATAGAAATAATGATACACCTAGTATCAAATCAAGTAGTTTTCCCTCTCATTATCATTTTAGAGTAAAAATTTCTACAGTTTTTTCATCTAAAGTCAGAAAATTCAAATGAGGTACATACAACTTGGTTGCCTCATAATTTGCAATGGAAAGCAGGATTATCTCAATATATTTTTAACCGGGGTGGTAGCAGACATATGAATTCCAGTCTAGAAACCTGCTGTACGTTCCACTATATTCAGTCCAGGATGTATAAAAATAAGCTTTTTTTTTGGTGCACACACACACACATACACACAATGGCAATTGCAATGTACATAAAACCTGTCAAAGCTCCAATTTCCAATATTCCAATGAATATCAAAAGAGTCCAGTATTTCTGACTTTGACAAATTGCAGATGAGGTTTTATTCATTAAGAGGGGCTGCTAATGTTTATTTAAATGCAATTTACTGTTGCATTATTGATTAGCTACTGCAAAATTATCTTACAAGGAGCACGTGTGGCAAGATTTCAGGTTGAGAGAGGATTTATCTAGGGAAGGCCTGTAGGCTTGATTTAGGCCCCAGGACATGAGAGTTTTAATTTATCTGGAAAGAAAGGCCTGGTGGAAGGTTTGCTTTGTTTGCATTTAGACAGCAGATGAAAGGGGTTTTGATGTTGAGCTGGGAGAAAATGGCTGCCACTCTTGTTATTCACGCAGAGAATTCAGCAAAAGAAGAAAAATCTATTACCAGGCAAGATAAAACAAGCCTTTTCTTACCCTCAAATCATTTTTTTGAATCAAATACGTGGCTCCTGTTATCTTCCAAAGAAGAAATAAAATTTTTTAAATGTTTCCTGTTATCTAAAATCTTAAAATAATTTTCCACACTGCATTTATTACTAAACCTTCACTTTCTATTATGGTTCTATATAACTTTGGTGGGGTCGTTGTGTCTGAAGTATTTTAAAATGGAATGTAACTTAATAAAAGAAACTATTCTAGACTTAAATATTTTAATAAAAATGAACAAACAACCTTTCATATGCTCTTTTTGAAAAGAGGTGGTAGAACTAGTATTTAGGCAGAAAGCCTGTTAGACATACTAATAATACATTATTGATTCTGTGAGGTGGACACATTTGTCCTAAGAAATAAAGCTTTTTTGTGCTGATTTATTTTAGCTTAATCACTATGAATATACTAATGGGTAAGACAAAGCCATAAGGATTGTACTAGTAATCTTCATGTAACTAACAGTAGCATGTTTCTATGCATGTCTATGAAAGGATCACAACTGGATCAAAGAGTTAGTTTAAATGAAGAAAATGAGTCCTAAGAAAATTCATGAAGTTTATAGAGAAAAATGTTCATCTCATAGTTTGATTGTATATATTAAGCAAACAACATAAAAGTCTTACATTTCTTGCCCAGACAACTGATGATTTATTCCCAGTAAATACTGAGATTTCATTTATTCAATCTTCTGTATACCCAGGGTGGAGATCGAGTTTGTAAAGATAATTTGGGGATTTATACTTTTTTAAAAACATTTAAAGCTGAGAAATACATGTGGTGAGAACTGATGCTTAAACTCATAACGCTTATATGCTGGAGGTCAGTTATCAGTTTGTTATTCCTAAGCTTACCATGAAAATTATTTTGAATGTATGTCAGCCAACCACAAGAATTTAGAAAATGTCTCAACTGATCAGTAGAACATATGAATTGAATTTCAGTATGCAATGATGTGATACCTAAATCTGGACTCTGCAATGTTATCATTCAGAAGACATTTCAGCTGTCTTATTATTCTACAAAAATCAATTTCATAGGCAGCATTCTGCATTGAAAGAGAAACAGAAAAAACTTTCTCTGTGTGATTTGGGGCCACAAATGAGAGTGACAGCACCAAGAATTGTGTTTTCCTTTGGGGTTTTACACCACTGGAGATACAATGATGATGGCTGTGTATCAGTTCTGACAACCTGAAGGTTAATTACTTACCCCATATTTTGGGTCTGCCAGAATAGGATCCTGCTATGCATTTATTTACAGAAGTCTGAAGTATTCGCTATTTTTTAAACTTTGACTCGTAGTAATGCAACACTAATGACTTCATAATTGTTTTTTTTCCCCCCCAGGTAATTCTTAGTTTTGATTTCCCTTTTAGTTAATTTTCTCCTCTGTTCTTTCTCAAGGAGGCTCTTGCTATTTTTCCTTTTCACCTTCAGTTCTTGGCAAACAGCATAGCACTTCAGAACACTCAGAATGAGAGCAATTAAAAAAGAAAGCAAGCTAGATAGTATGTGGTCCACTTCCAGATACACTAGCATGTTGCTCCATCAAGAGTATTTAAAAATTGCGATTTGTTATTCCAAGATGAAACCTGGTACAAATTTGACTTACTAAGTAAAATCATTGGGAATAAGAAATCAAGAAGATAGTTCTAAGAGAGATTCATTGAAGATGCTATTAATGAAACATGATTTATTGAATTACACTAGCTTTATTTAGGAAGGAGAAATGTGGTGGTGGCCATACTGATGCTGTTCAGACTGATATTTAACCTTTTTAAGCTCTCTGAAATTTTATATAGCAAAGTGCTCTAAGTGGAAAAAAAATAAAAGGAAAGGATGCTCCAAGTCAAGAATTAAGGGAGAAAATTTGGCAGCTTTAAGAAGCATTAGTTAATGTGCTCATAGCCTAAAACAAATAAAAGGATGACAAATGGGGCTTCCCTGGTGGCGCAGTGGTTGAGAGTCCGCCTGCCGATGCAGGGG
>NC_041228.1:70838737-70851831 GCF_002837175.3 Physeter macrocephalus
TTTTCTGGGCTCCGCAGCGGGAGAGGCCACGACAGTGAGAGGCCCGCCTACCGCAAAAAAAAAAAAAAAAAAAAAAAAAAAAAAAAGATGACAAATGAGGACCAGCAAGTGAAAGTATTACAAAAAAAAAATTTTATTTGCTCATTCATTCATTCATTCAACATATATTTACCACTGAGCACCTACCAACAAGAGTCAGGACTCCTGTTCATGCGTGTCTCTACGATAATAAAGCTTCTATTCTGGGCAAGTGGATAGATGATGAGTGAATGTCAGGTTCCGGGTTGTATATAGGTGATTTTAAAAATCCCTTCCAGTGCTGATACATCTGTGGTTACTTCTCCTATGTTTGGGTTTATTTTGGCAAAAGCTCAGCCATGTTTGCCATATTTTCCCACTCATTTGTACTTGGATCACATATGTCATAGATTGATTGATGACTTTTATATTTTTAGGATTTGTAGAACCATTCTGCAAGTATTTTTTTATTTATCACAGAACCCAAGATTTAGGGTGTACCCTGGGGATGATTAAACAAATTCACATTAAGTCCAGTTATCTTGTGCACCCTTAAAAAATAGGCTCCTGAATCAAAAGCCCATAGTGGAAAAGTTACTTTTTCCACAAAAAGTGATGCAGAAGTTGAGTAGCAGCAAATAGTCACCTTTTCTAAGCCAAATAGAACTTTTACAGACCATATGATTTTGAAAATTGAAAAGTTGGTGAAATGGAGCCTGGGTTTCTCTCTTAACTCTATTCCACATTCCTTGATTTAAGTTAATGGCTTGTATTTTTATTCTTTAAAATTGAATATAAGGAGATTTCAACACGATGTCTAATACACAATGAAAGCTCCACAGACAACGTAAACACTATTTTCATGTATAATTACTCAGGTTTAACTCAACATTTTTTGATAAAAAGGTTTGGAAAAGTACCCCAAGGGATGAAAGCTTTTGGATTTCTTGGGATAACATTGTGAGGGCTTTCTTCCTCCTATCATTATTTCCTATTATTTCTATATTTCTATTCATTTCATTCATGTGGTCACTATATAGTTTGTATCGTACAGAATGATTAAAATAAACTTTCTTATAATTCTCCATTGAAGTGTCTCCTTTTGCTTTGCACAGTCAGGCCTGTTTGCTATCTTTGCAGGGCCTAGGGCAAGGGTACAAACGGAGGCCTACAAACCATATGACCAAATATTTGAAATTTATAAATCGAGCTAACAAACACTTACATGATACTTTATAGCCAACTGTTTGGGCAAATATACCTTCATAGGAACCTTAACAGGAAGGCCAAGTTTAAATTTAGAACTCCCAGACTCCCTCACTGTTTGCATTGAAACATGGAGAGACGCACCTTTAGTCCCTACAGCCTGACCCTTTCTGTTCTAATTGCAGTTCACATACACTTCTGTATATACCCCAGTCTGAGCTTCCAAGCTCTGTTCATGCCCACCCTCCTAGCCCCCGCCAACAGCCACTCGCCCATTCCTCAGGCTTCTAAGTAGCATAGTTTGCCTTGGTTCAGACAAACACCAACAAGGGTCATGCAAGCAGGCTGGGGGATATTGTGAAGTGCCAGTTTCCCCAAGCATGATATGGCGAGGGGAGTGCATTCTCTAGCTTGGTGTATTTCTTTGGTCCTATGGACTTGTCAGCCTTTGGAAGAGGGCCAGAGTGGGACCTTCTAAAGCCTTTTGCCCGGATAGAAGGGTGACTTTGCAGCATCACTTTCAGGCTTCTAATTTTCCTACTGTTGAATGACATCCTTTTCCAAGTTTTAGTTTTTTGGTGTTATAATTTGTGTTGCAGTGAACATTCTTGAACATGCATCTTGATGCTCACTTACGAGGTCATACCTAAGAGAAGAATTGCTGAATCATACTTTAGTATGAACATCTTTGACTTTACCGTATTTTATAAAATTGTTTGGGGTATTTCCCTGTTCTGTGAAGTCCCTGCTCATGTCTCTTGCCCATTTTCTATTAGGTTGCTTGAGTTGTTCTTGTTGACTTGTAAGAGATTTTTCAAGGTCAGCATATACATGTTGTGTACATACATGATTAGTTGTGTACTATACAAGACAGCACATCTAAAGACACACTAGTTCATCTTTAATCCATTTTATTAAGTTATATGCTAGTGTGCAGGCTGGGATACTCCTGAAGCAATGGAGGAGAGTCCATTCCTCCAAAATCCCTCATGAGTACACATAACTATAAATCACCGTGTATGCACTCAGGAAAGCAAACACTGAGCCATCTACTGAGCCCTGGAATTCCCCTAAATGACTTCTCTCTCCTGCCTCCAGTCTTGGAGGGTCAATTCGCACCTCTGCCTAAAATGGTGTCCTCATCTAAGAGGTCAAGAGAAGGCATGCAGTGTTTGTCATTGCTGGTATGTGTGCCCAGGATCTGGAGAAGGCAAGGGTGTGTGTGTGTGTGTGTGTGTGTGTGTGTGTGTGTGTGCACGCACATAATTAGGTGAGAATGTGGGGATATGGGGATATGAAGCCAGGGATGGTGCCTACTGAGGTTGTTCAAGTTGTACAAAACTATACACACAAACAATTTGAGTAATGATGCCTTTACCAATTTGTCCAAAGGTGCCATATGGACTGCTTGTGGCTGACCAAGATTGTTTATGTATTCTTATCTCACATGGTGGCTTATAGGTTGACTTTTTTATGTTGCCTTAAAGATGGAAGTTCTCAATTTTAATGTAGTCAAGTTGATCGTGCATTCCATTTACAGCTTGGATTTTTTTCTCTTCTTTAAGAAATTCTTTTTTACTGTGAGGTCATGAAGTTATTTTCCTATATAGTTTTCTTTAAGTTTTATTGCCTTGTTTATTACATTTAAATATTTAATGTGCCTGGAATTGATTTTTGTGTGAGATATGAGTTAAAGGTCCATTTTAATAAAAAATTCAATGAAATATCAGAAGTAGCATTGAATTTATAAACCAATTTAGAGAGAATCCTTAGATTATATAGTCTTCCAATAAATTAACATGAGGTATAACTCTCTAATTATGTAAGTTTATTTTATTACTTATCAAAATATTAAAAAAAAATTTCCAAAAATGTGTTGCACAGATTTTAAATTTATTTCTTGATACTTTATTGCTTTGATACTATTGTAACTGATGCATTTTTTTAAAATTACTTTTTCTAACTATATGATTCTGTCACATGGACATGCAGTTGACTTCTGTATATTGATTAAAAAAAAAAATCTGGCAAGGCTGATAGTCCTTCCCATTGATTCTAAATAGTTATCTAAAAAATCATATCAAATAGTCATCTAAAGAATCGAGACTGTCTTGGTTCTTCCTTTCTAATATATTTCATTTCTTTTCTTGCCTTACTGCACTGTCTAGGATTGCCAGAATGTTGTTGAGTATAAGTGGTGGAAATGGACATCTTTTACCTGCTCCTGATCTTCACCACTCAAGTTTTACTATTAAGTATGATATTCAATGCAAGTTTTGGGTAATGTTTATCAAGCTAAGCAAGTTTTTTCCCATTCTCAAGTGCTTTTAGCATGAAATGGATGTTGAGTTTTATCAAACGCCTTTTCTCTGTATATTGAGACAAGCATATAAATTACCTTCATTAATCCATTAGTATGATGAATTACATCAATTGACATTTCTAATATCAAATAACTTTGCTTTGCTGGAATAATCTCAGCATAGGAATGATGAATTATCTTTTTTAAGATAACTCTATTGTATGCTTACTCTCCATTGTGGTTATTTTTGTTCTTATCTTCATTTTTTTCTTCCGTCTTTAGTCTTCATTTTTTGGTTTTATATGGTTTTTCTTTCTATATCCTCAGTGAGATTCCTAGCTCATTAATTTTCTGTTTTTTCTATAAATATTTGAAGCTATAGATACACCTTGAGGTACCAGCTTAACAGTATCTCACAGGTTTTCACAAGATTTTCATTAACATTTAAAGTAATTTCTAAATTTTTATTTATTTATTTGATACATTCATTAATTAGAAGTGTGTTCCTTGACTTCCAAGTTCTTTAAAAAGAAAAAAAATCTTTTTATAGATACCTTTTGGTTATTGACTTCTAACTTATTTTCTCTGTTGTGGGAGAATATGGTTTGCATACTAATTTATTGAAATATTTAAAGATTTGTTTTGTGACCCAGCTTGTGATCAGCTTTCAAAAAATGTAATGTGTGAGTAGCAAATTTGTTGTCCAGTTTTAGGATTAAAGTTCTCTATATATCCATTAGATAAAGCATATTAATGATTTCATTCAGAACTTTTATGTCCTTCTTGATATTTTCTCCCCTTGATCAATTAGCTACTTAAAAAGTTGTATTAAAGCCTTTCAATTTGATGGTGAATTTGTCCACTTCTTACTCAAATTGCTATTATTTTTACTTTATTATTTTAAGGTTATTTCAGTAGGTACATATAAGGTCAGAATGCCCACTTTCTGGAGAGTTTTTATCATAGTGGATGTTGAGTTTTGTTAAAAGCTTTTTCAGCATCTGTTGAGATGATCATATGATTTTCATTCTTCTATTTGTTAATGTGGTTTATCACATTGATTGATTTGCAAATATAGAAACTTCTTGCATCCTGAAATAAATCTACTTGATCATGGTGTATGATCCTTTTAAGGTATTGTTGCATTGGGTTTGTCAATATTTTTTTGAGGATTTTTGTGTTTATGTTCATCAGTGCTGTTGTCTTGTAATTTTATTTTTCTGTGATGTCCTTATCCAGTTTTGGTGTCAGGGTAATGCTGGTCTCCTAGAATGAGTTTGGAAGCATGCCGTCCCCTTCAATTTTTGGAATAGTTTCAGAGGATATGTTTTAACTCTTCTTTAAATGTTTTGTAGAACTCGCCTGTGAAGTTGTCTGGTCTTGGACTTTTTTGTTTTGTTTGTTGGAAGTTTTTTAAAATTACAGATTCAATTTCATTACTAGCCATCTGTTTGTTCATATTTTCTATTTCTTCCTGATTCAATCTTGGAAGATTGTATGTTTCTAGAGATGTAATCATTTCTTCTAGGTTGTCCATTTTATTGGTGTATAATTGTTTATAGTCATCTTTTATGATCCTTTGTATTTCTGTGATGTTGGCTATAACTTCTCTTTAATTTCTAATTTTATTGATTTGGGCCCCTTCTTTTCTTGATGAGTCTGGCTAAAGGTTTATCATTTTCTTCTGTGTTTTCAAGGAACTAGCTCTTAGTTTCATTGATCTTTTCTATAGTTTTTTAGTATTCATTTCGTTTATTTCTGCTCCGATCTTTATTATTTCCTTCCTTTTACTAATTTTGGGCTTTATTTGTTCTTCTTTTTCTAGTTCTTTTAGGTGTAAGGTTAGATCGTTTATTGGAGATTTTTCTTGTTTCCTGAAGTAAGCTTGTATTACTATAAACTTCCCTCCTAGAAGTTTATATGATTTTGACAGATTAGCAAGTGGGTGTGACCCAGGCTCCTTTCAAATTACTGCCTCTGCACTGGGAGTCAGAGTGTGTGAGATTTTGCATGCACCTTTGGTCTCTCCTACAGTCCTCTGGCTCTCCTGTAAGCAAGCCCCACAGGCCATCACAGCTGGACATTCTGGGGGCTCATCTTCTCAATGCATGTTCCCTGGGCTGGGGAGCCTAATGTGGGGCTTGGGCCCCTCACACCTTGGGAAGAAACTCTGCAATTGTGATTATCCTCCCATTTATGGGTTGCCTATGCTGGGGTGTGGGTCTTGACTCTATGGCATCTCTGCCCCTGCTATCTGTCTTGTAATGGTTCCTTCTTTGTATCTTTACTTGTGGAAATGTTTTCTGCTAGTTTTTAGGGCATTCTCATAGATGGTTGCTCTGTAAACAGTTGTGACTTTGGTGTACCCATGGGACAAGGTGAGCACAGGGTCTTCCTACTCCACCATCTTGGCCACACCCTCCTAAACAAAGTATTTAATCTGTCATACTGCCAGAAATAGAAGTTCTTCAGAATACGTGCTGGGTGTATGTATGTGTGTTTACTGGTTAAAAATGGAAAGAATAAAAATTTTATTGAGTTTTGCTATGTTCTAAGCACTATGCATACAATGATTCTTAAGTAAAATCGCCATGATTCTTGTCCTTACAGAGTCACTAACTTAAAGGCCAGTCCAGTAAGAAAAACTACCAAACAAACACCCAAATAACTGTTAATTTCCTTTCCCCACTTCCACCTGGTTGTTCTGATAAAGCTTCTATATACTCCTCTTTCTGTTACATTTACTCTTTTCCATATTTATTCTCCTATCATATGTATATTCTATACATTTTCAAAACTTGGGGCAAATAATATTTTATTTTCTACCCACCATGCATGATCTGCTTTATGCCCTTCCCTAAAGCAGGTTGAAATCAACTTCAAGGGGACACTGGATGTAAAAAAAAGTCCAGGACATGGTAGGCCTTTGGCAGCAGGAGACTGAGTCAGGGAAGCCTTCTTCATCCTAAGAGCTGGGTTTATGAGCTGATTGCAGAGCTGTTATTCAGAAGGTATGGACTATACCCTGGTACTGTCTTTCATAGCTGGTGTTCTGATTTTAGAGTGTCTGTCCTGATTGGTAGATGCTCCTGTTATTCTAGCTATTGAGTATTTTGACTATCATCCCTGACTGATTGTGTGAATCTGAGATCCTTTTTAGCGCCACTTTACACCACACACATCCTCAAAGCCCCAAATCAGCAGGAGAGAACACACTCTGCCCCTCCCTGCCCACATGTAAAACATATAGCATATGTCAGCATTTGAGTTGATCATAGCATCTTCTCTCTCCTTTTGGTGAAGAACAGGATTCATCTACAGGCCTAAAACAGGTAGTGCTCCGCATATATCTAGCTCACTGCAGGAAACAGGGCAGAGAGCATTATTTATGCGTGTGTCCTTACATAAAGGCAGCTTACCTCCAGGCTTCCAGATCTGACTTAGACTTAGCGTCAGTCTGGTCCTTTGTGTTTTAATTCCCCCGCTTGGGATTGACCCCCGTTTTCCTGGGCCACACATCTACAGGACCCTTCTGCTTTACTACTCTTATTTGGGTTCTTCACAGTGACAGTTTCTTAGCCATTGCTCTCCTCATGCCCGAGAGCCAGAAAGAATGCTGTGCATGCCCCTCTGTTCTGAGCTTCTAGACTTCGTGTTTGTTTGTTTGTTTTTTGCGGTACGCGGGCCTCTCACCGTTGCGGCCTCTCCCGTTGCGGAGCACAGGCTCCGGACGCGCAGGCTCAGCGGCCATGGCTCACGGGCCCAGCCGCTCCGCGGCGTGTGGGATCTTCCCGGACCGGGGCACGAACCCGCGTCCCCTGCATCGGCAGGCGGACTCTCAACCACTGCGCCACCAGGGAAGCCCTAGACTTCGTTTTTTGAAACAAGATGTTTGCCTTACTTCCCAACTTTGTTTTAATTTCTATGCTTTTATTCAGGCCATTTTTTTTTTCTCTCTGCTCCAGATTTAACTGCTGTATTTACTTCTGTTTGTTCATATACCAGGGAGTGAAGTGGAAAGGTCTGAGTTGAAAGCCTGTCCAGTTTAGAATTCAAGTGGACAGAGTATTTTTCATGGGAAAGTTTATTTCTCAGCTTCTAGTCCAGTATTCCATGCACTACGTCAGTGAGGTAATGCTACATTTATATAAACTTCTCAAAGCTTCTTTTTTTTAAATTTTATTTTATATTGGAGCATAGTTGATTAACAATGTTAGTTTCAAGGTGTACAGCAAAGTGATTCAGTTATACATATACATGTA
Organism: Physeter macrocephalus; assembly: GCF_002837175.3. Classification (NCBI taxonomy): domain Eukaryota; kingdom Metazoa; phylum Chordata; class Mammalia; order Artiodactyla; family Physeteridae; genus Physeter; species Physeter macrocephalus. The sequence continues at coordinate 70,846,526 of NC_041228.1, forward strand.
TCTATTTTTTTTCAAATTCTTTTCCCATTTAGGTTATTACAGAATATTGAGCAAAGTTCCCTGTGCTATACAGTAGGTCTTTGTTGGTTATCTATTTTAAATATAGCAGTGTGTGCAAGTCAATCCCAAGCTCCCGGTCTGTCCCTCCGGCCTACCCTTCCCCCCGGTAACCATAAGTTTGTTCTCTAAATCTGTGAGTTGGTTTCTATTTTTTAAATAAGTTCAAATAAATTCTCTCAAAGCTTCTAATTCTTTGATGAGAATGAAGAACAAAGGGCACAGTTAAAAAAAATCCTTTCTAGAAGGCAATGTCTGGAAAAGTCAAGCTTGCAGTCTGTCGATTTATATTCATTGAGGTTTTAAAATTGTTATGAAGCACATTTAAGTTGCTCATATGATCAAGAAATCAAACTCAGGCGTTGAAAGCAGAAAGCTTTTCATATTTATGTACTTAACAGGTGTTCATTTCTCATAGTTGGTTATATACCTGCACTGCTATGCTTTTTTTATCCTCAAAGTAGCTCAGGAATGCTTTACCCTTTTTTTTTTTTCTTTTGGGGTATTAAAAACTAATTTGTGGAAGAATAAACAATTTGGAAAGATGTAAAGAATGATGTATGAAAAGCATTTAGAATACGTCAGCGTGGATCGCGGGGAGGGAAATGTAATACGCTGTCAACACACAGTGTCTGTGAAGATGACAGAACTTCAGAGCTGAGTTGTACATTCCAGTGAAGTCTTCTCACGTAACCCTGTACCTAACCAGGGCTCCCTATCTGCACCCTTTTGGTTCTGTAGCTGTTGACTCAAGATAGGATTGGCTGGACTTCTGCTCTTCTGATAAATTTTTGGTGTTCTCCCCTGTGTTGAATCAAAATCTACCTTTTTGTAACTTATCTACTAATCGACTAACTTTCTTCCGTTATAAAATTTATTGAACATCAACCACATATCAGGTTGTCCGTTCAGATGTACGGATACAGAAATGAATGCAACACATCCCCTTTTCTGGAAAAATTTCAGTCTAGATGGAGAAACGTATATATAAGCGAATAATTAGAGTACAGGAAACCATGCTAATAGAGGTGCTGACAACAGCATTGTGTGAGCACAGTCCTTTGAGCCGTTCATCATATGATGTGGTTTCCAGGCCCTTTATCATCACAATGAAAGACTCTTCAAGTAAAGGTTGAAGAGATCTTACAAATTACCTTCTTATGTGAGGCGACTCTTCTGAGGCATCAGTTATAGTAGGTATGGCATTAATTAGGACTCAGCTACGAGGTGATTCTGGATAGAAGTAAGCAGTAAAGTTTCAGTCCATCCTGGATTATCAGATCAGAACGGGTGTTTGAATGCATAAATGTAATTTGTGAACAGTCAGGCCATTCATTGGCTCTCAGAAATAAGTTAATAATGATGTTTGTCTATTCAACAGAAGAAATTTCCAAATTTTAACTTTTATTCATGTTAATTAATGTATCACCCATACTCAGGGTTCTAGAATTTTCAAAATGCTTCTAGCTACATTGATTCCTTGTAATTATAGTTACTTCTCCTTCTGCTTTGATCTATGATTTCTAGTTCAGAAGTTTACAGGGATTTATATGGTCTGTTTTGTTAAATTGATCTGGAGTAATTGTGTACATTCCCTTATTCCTTTCATTTTAAGTAGGTGGAGGTGACTTAGTATTTGGGACCTGAATTCAGTGTGACTTTTAGAATGTTACTTGCTTTATGGTTTGGAGTGCCTTATCTTATAAACAAAAGAAAAAAAGAAAGGGCTTCCAAACTGGGCAGATGATCCTGTTTTCACCGAGGGTTTTGCTTTGTACAGTGTTGTAACTGGGGCTTTTTTGGAAATACTTGGAATTTTAAGTCAAGTCTTGTGTTTGTGTGCATATTATGTGCATTCTTCTCGGATTGTCATCCACAGGATTTATCAAACACTCGGTTGAGGCTGTGTACCTGGAAACATCTGCAAATCCCAGCAGTAGACCCTTCTTGCTAAAAGTTCATGCAACCATACCAAATGATAATGTTCCCAAAGCCATGAACATGCTTTATGTCCTTCGTTTTGCCCTGTCATCCTTGCCATAAATAGCATTATATATTACTTTAAAAATGGATTCTCCCAGAAGGAATGAAGTAATAAAGGTCATGTTTGTGCATCACTTCATGGTTTCAAAATACTTTCAAATGTGATTCATCATTTAATCCTTAAAAATTTATGAAAAAATACTATTCCCATTTTACAGAAGAAAGAATAGAGATTCAAATATACAAAGCTCAGAACTCATAGAACACGGACTCTGATCAGCTCTTCAGAGATAAATACTCTTTTGCACATCAAATATTTATCAAAATTTTCCTTTTGATTAGTTTCTGTGTCCTTTATTTAAATAGAGAGTGCCCGTGCCTTAGACGTGCTCCGTACAAGGGGAATCATCTGGACAAAGAACTAGGAATTTAAGGAAACCACACAACCTCTTGGGGCCTTGGTTTTCTCATATGCAAAATGAGGTAATCAACCAAAGCCACACTGAGATGCCTTCCAGCTCCTTCATTCCATGTGTCTTTGTCAAAGTTTGGTCCAAAGCTTCTTCTCAAGAGAGCAGGTCCATTTATTATACCCGCATGCCAGGAGGGTTGGCGTGTTTCCCCACCAACTGCAGTTATGCCCCCAGGCCCAGTGTCCAGGCTGTGTGCTGGTGATCCTTAAAGTGTTCCTTCCTGCTGTGAGGACCCCATCTTAGTTAATCATACAAAAACAGTTTGCCATGCCTGGCGTTTTCATTCATCTTCTCTTTACCCAATACTTGGCTAGAAGAATTATGTAAATCCTTGCTTTAGTGCTGTTAACCTGGCTATGTTTTAAGATATTTTAGTTTTCTTGTATTATCATGTGAGGTAGAGTAGGTAAATCCTTGTTTAGAGTGTGGTTCTTGGGTGACATTAAGCTTCCGAACAAAAGAAATTCTGTTTAAAAACTCAGGAATTAACTTGATTAAAATTCCAGGCCCTTAGAAGGCTTGAGTCTATTCCGATTGCCAGATTTGATTTAGAAGTTGCATGTCCTGGTGGAAGAATGATTGAGTTGGGGATTCATGGTATAGGCTTGTCATCGGGCAAGTCACTCATTAGAGCCTTAGCCTCTTCATTTATCAATATGTTGAACCAAATGATCTCAAAAAGCCATGCCAGTAGGAAATTGCCTGCTTTTCCAACAGTTTAATTAATAAGCTATTTCTTCCTGTTCTTCTTATATTTTGTAGCAGGAGGGAACCTTCTGATGTTGTCACTTGAGAGCCTCAATAAGACCTAGAGTTTTCTCTGATAATTACATGATATCAAGTATGCAATGTGTTCTTCCCCACCTTTCCCCAGCCGGATCCCCCAAAGTCTCCCCTCAATTTGTTTGACTTGTTAATTCTTCTATTTCTTTTAACTTTAAAATTGGTTGCATAAATGGAAATTGAAGCCACAGTACAAGCCCAAAACACAGTAGGTCAATATCAGCTCATTCTCTTCAGGACTACGTAGGTAGGCTGGTAGTTTTCTCTGGCTCAGGAGTGGGTACTTTCTTGGTGTGGACCTCTTCATGGATTTTGTTCAGCACTCCACACCGCCTGATGCAGTACCCACCCCGGAGCTGAAATCACAGGCTGGATTTTTATTATGATGGGATCACCTGCTATTGAAATAAGATATTGCTGTTCCATTTGTAGCCTGCCACCTGATAAATGCTAGATTATGAATCAGAATAATAAGCACAGAGGTGTTTTAGTAGACCCCAAAGCTTCCTATTGTCTAATGTTACATCTGTCTTTTTAAGAGTATTCTCAAAGGAAAACAAAATTTGAATGTGCGCCTGTATACTCATGGTTTCTGGAAATGGCAGCCCCTATCCATTTTCTTTTTAAATAAAGGCTTTCTGTAAGCGGTTCACATAACCAGTTATTTGGCTTGAAATGGCCTCCCCATGAAAATGCCTGCTTTAATGTCAAGTCAGGGAATAGCGAAGCTTTGTTGGAGTCCCAGTGTCTAGCAGATACACTATAAATTTAATTTCATGGCAAAGTGAAGTCTATTACAGAAAATCAGAAAGAACTACCTTCTCAGCAAGGCCATCTCTCTTTTTTTATTGAGTCCTTTTTGTGTAGCTTTTCCAAGATTTGTCCACACCTGCCAATAAAACGGGGCTCCTTGTTTGAGGACAATACTGACAAATTAACCAGCAAACATATTTCCAGGGGTGGGTGGGGACAGAAGTTCAGGAGGGGGCCATAGCTGCTACCTGTTTTACTATATCTGTAACTGAGGAGTTCAGTCTTGTGAACAACTTTTATTCTACTAAATTGGAATAGCCTTGGTTCTCTCCTTGGTTGTTTTATATATTTGTCAGTGAAACCAGGACATTTTTACAAATTTTTCTGCTCAAAGTATAAGCCACAGAGGGAGCACAATGACGTGGATATTAGAACCACACTGTCTTGTAGGAACCTCAACACTCCAAGACTGGTTAAAAACTTTAGAGCTCTATCTAGTGCTTCTTAATTGATGTTAACTGATTTGTTGTTATGTGGTATAACACATTAACTAAAGATCTCCTGGGTACACTGAAGAATGGCTGATGACTTTTAAGTGGATGACTTGGCCAACAACCATTCTTTTCATAGGGTCAACATAAAATTTTTCTTGGGCATTTAAAAAAGAATTACATTCATGTATCATGTAAAAGTGATGAGCCGATGCTGTCATTATAAAAACCTCCGGAACTGGGGGTTTTGAGAGATTTTCTTTCGAAAATTACCATGAAGTACAGTTCTAAGTTTCTCTAGTACTTGTAGAGGTGAACTAGATAGCATATTGAATATGAAAAGAAAGAATCACCACCACCATCACAATTTTCCTGTGACAATGTGACGGATTAGGAGTTTAACTAGATGTTACTTCATTGAAGTCTGGTTGTTCAGTTTACACTCAGATCAATTTCTTGTGAATTCTTTATTAATCAATTCTCTGTGAATGTCTGTGATGCTGTTGGCCCTCTTCTAAATTTTGTGAAATACAGAATAAATATGGTCCCTATCCTTGAGGAACTAATGACATATTCAGTGATCTCTATGATTGTTTTTTTTAAAGCAGTGGATTCTTCCAGGAGTTTTACAGTTTCAGGTCTTACGTGTAAATCTTTAATCCATTTTGAGTTGATTTTTGAGTATGGTGAATGATAAGGTTCCAATTTTATTCTTTTTTTTTTTTTTTTTTTTTTTTTTTTTTTTTTTTTTTTGTGGCACGCGGGT
>NC_041228.1:70851976-70932656 GCF_002837175.3 Physeter macrocephalus
CCTCTCCCATCGCGGAGCACAGGCTCTGGACGCACAGGCTCAGCAGCCATGGCTCACGGGCCCAGCCGCTCTGCGGCATGTGGGATCTTCCCGGATCGGGGCACGAACCCGTGTCCCTGCATTGGCAGGCGGATTCTCAACCACTGCCCCACGTGGGAAGCCCCCAATTTTATTCTTTTGTATGTGGATATACAGTTATAGCAAAATTGTTTTATGTCATTTTCTTATATGTAAAGAGATGGAAATAAAATATACTTTCACAATAATGTTTCACTTTATTAAATTTTGGTACAATATTCATAAATTTACTATTTTACCATTTTTAAATGTATATTTTAGTGACATGTATAATTAGGTACATTCACATCACCACCATCCACCTCCAGAACTTCATGATTTTCCCAAACTAAAACTCTGTATCCATTAACCCATTCACTTTTAAAGAAAAACATATTTGAAATTTTCCATTCTGTTTCAGTATTTTCCAAGCAACCTTTTGACAGAACTAGTCTTCTAATAAAAAAGAGGAAAGAACAAATTTCTTCTTCACATGTTATTAACTTCTGGGTCATCTGATAAGTGAAACTTAATTCTCAAAAGTGGTATCATTGGGAGCATAAACTAATCAGTTAAACTAAGTAGCCGCAGACTGAAACATTTTCCCATGCCAGATAATGAATGTTGAACAACAGAGTTTGGTTTTACAGGGCTCAAGAAACTGAGGCCCAGAGAGCTGGAGTGACTGCCCCATCTTTGATAGTTATTTGAACAATATGACTGACTCTCATATCTAGAACTAGAATGTAGAGCTCAAAAAATAGATGGGTACAAATTACAAATTACTGCGTTGGATACAGAACCCAGATGATTGAAAGTGTTAGAAGGGCCCTTTCAAAGTAGCCTACTTGTCAGTGGAGCCTGCCCCACCTTTGATGTCCTATGTCCTTGTACGCAGATATAGTGAGAGGTTTGAGAAGCCATTGTCCTGGGTGAAATGTGCACATTAAGTGTGCTTGAGTGTTGGGAGTAAACCCTATGGAACATCCGCTTATCCAAAACCTGCCCTCATAAACACTCTAGTTGACCAGAGGTATATGCACGGGCATATGTCCTAGTAACAGTATCACAACTAGCAAGTATTTGTATCTGTAGAACTTGGGAGCTGAGAGGGACTTCAATCAGCCAGGTTTTGGGGATGCTAATAAATGGTCTCTGAAAAAATTGGGGGAAATTATAGGGTAAAGTTAATTTGTTTTCTTGTTTTTAAACGGCTGGGCATCTCAATGTCTTTATTGATAAGAAACATTTCCTAAACTTACATGGCCTTGAAGGCAACTTTCTTTGGGAGCATCTTTAGGAACTAATCTTCCAAGAAACCCTAGTCTATTCCAATAGCTATATCCTGCCAGGAGTCATGATAATCTTATTCATCACACTATCACTTACTTTTTTTTTTGTTTTTTTTTTTGCGGTACGTGGGCCTCTCACCGCTGTGGCCTCTCCCGTTGCGGAGCACAGGCTCCGGACGCGCAGGCGCAGCGGCCATGGCTCACGGGCCCAGCCGCTCCGCGCCATGTGGGATCCTCCCGGACCGGGGCACGAACCCGTGTCCCCCGCATCGGCAGGCGGACTCTCAACCACTGCGCCACCAGGGAAGCCCTATCACTTACTTTTATGTCTATAATCACCTTAAACACATATAAATGTGTGAAGTAGGTAGGAATCATTGTTTATCTTGAGACAAAAAGTAATTGTATTAACAGCAAGTGAAATGTCCTTGCTTATTAGAATTTGACAGTTTGAAACTCTGGCCTAAATGCATAGCTTGATTCATTAGTAGGTAGGTTGCTTTGGGCTGCTTAATGTAACAAAATATCCAAACTTCAAGGGACTTTAGCAGTAAGAATGAATTACTCTCTACATAATAAGGAGTGGGCTGTGGAGCAGCTCAGTGGCTCATTGAAGTCAGTAAGGACTCAGGCTCTTGCCATCCTTCAGGTCCACATTCCTCAGTGTGACAGTGACGTTACGACTCATGGTGGTCAAGGTGGCTGCAGCAGCCCCAGGCATCACGTCCTTCCAACCATGTCCAATATAGAGCTAAGCATCTCTCAGGAACTCTGAGCTCTATCCTTCAGGCCCCCTCACTCAGCAGATTTCCCTGCAGGCCCTTTGAACTGGAATGGGTCACATACCCAGGCTCTAGCTGCAAGGGAGGCTGCGAAAGTGAGTATCTGGCCCTTCACTCTCCATCCTAGGTGCTATCTCTGCCAGAAAAAAGTCAGGGGAGGATAGTTGTGTCCTGCATGTGTTTTTAGTATGTATATTTAACTCTTATTTCTCTGTGGCTATGTGCTGATTTTCTCTTGCCTAAAATGTCTTTGTTCAGTAGTTTAAAATGAAATTAAATACTGAAATACTTTAGAGCAACTATATGAATACAGATTTATTGCAGAAAATGCAGGTATTATAGAAGGAAAGATCCTCTTGATATGCTTGAATCCTGTAATTATCGTTAGAGGGTTTTTTTCTTCTTCACTAGTTTGTTTTAAATTAAAGACTTTCTAGCAGGATTATAGACCCTAATTTCAAAGAAAGCTATTGCTTATAGGGAAAAAGTGAGGATCCATCAAATGCTGGTTTTTAAATGCTCTTTCTTCCCTTGTGCTGTTCCAGTTTATCTTCCTCATGTCCCTTGCATTTTATATTCCTCGCTAGGCTCCTGGATTCTATTTTACTGATGACAGTCGAGAAGGCTACTGCCTTCTTCTCTTCTTCCCACTTATGAGAGATAAATAGAGATGGGCGGACAGATCATAGGTTCCAGAAAAGACGTGACTCGTTTTGTTGCTAATGTTTGTTTGTTTGCTTCTCTTTAGCCCAGCTTGGAATTTATAGATGTCAAATTTGGGCAAATTTGCAGGATAGAAGCTAGCTCCTTGGTCTCCCTCCATTCTCAACTTCATGTACTTTTCTTTAAAACCTCTTTGCAGTTAAACCAGAGTAGAAAATGAAGTGCAGCAAGGAGACATGGTTAAGTGTAATCTGAGGATGAACAGGTTCGTTTGTGAATCTGGTAAGAGGTACAGCTCATGCATGTGGCATGTATGAAATTGCCACAGACTAAGCGTCAGGGGAGCCTAAGCTATTTGAGGTGTCATTGGAAAGAGTCCTGATGGTCCCTGAAAATCTACGACTCATTTTCAAGTATCTTCATAAGGAGACTTGGAAAGAGGGAGGAAGCAAGACAGACTAGATTGTAGAAGCAGGAAAACAATTAGGAGGTCAGCACAACCCCAGTTGAAAAGATGGGGGTGGCTTAGGCCAGGTAGTCAGATTCTGGATATAGACTGATATGACTGGATATAAAGCAAGCTTACTATACCGATGGGTTCAATTTAAGTGTGAAGGAACAAAAGGAATAAAGGGTAGCTCAAGGTTTTTGACCTGAGAAATTAGAATATCCATCAAATTTACTTGATGGAGACTTGTGGAGGAACACTCAAGCAGCAAAATCAGGAATTCTGCCATAAACACATTAAGGTTGAGGAGCCTGTTAGATGCCTAAATGGAGATGTTAAATAAGCAGCTGGATGTAGAAGTCTGGAGGTGAGGGCCAGGTGAGGTCTGGGCTGGAAATGCAAATTTAGAAGTCATTAACATATGGATAGTACTTTAGAACATGAGACTAGATAGTGTCACCCAGGCAGTGGTGTCGATAGGGAAGCCAAAAGATCCAAGGACAGAGTTGGACAGAGTTGGATTAATCAAACCTTCAGAAGTTGGAGAAATTAGTAGCAATGAGTATAGAAGACTGAGAAGGAGTGGCCCGAGAATGTAGTGTCTCAGAAGCCAAGTGCAGTGTTTGGAGAAACAGGGAGTGATCATCTGTGACAAAGCTGCAGATGGATTGAGAAAGATTAGGACTGGAAATTGGCCATTCGATTCAGTATCAGAGAGGTGACGTCGATAAGAACTATTTTTGGTGGAGTGGTAGACGAGAGCATGAGAGTCATTTGTTCAAGAGAAATTTGAAGGTTGTTACTAGAGTCGGTGATTATGAATGACATTTTGAGGGCATTTATTGTGAAGAGGAGCAGAGACACGTTTTGACAGCTGGAAAGTCAAGGGCGAGGTTTCTTGTTGTTTATTTGTTTGTTTTTTAAGGACTGGGAGTATTCATCATGTGATATCCAGAGTAGAGATAAAATAGTGTAGTAAGATTCAAAGGTCATTTGAAGATAGCTTCAATAAGATTCGGTGACCTTTTTGCATGTGGAAGGGAATGAAGTAATTGGAGAATATGCCAGTATTTCTAGTTTGAGAAATGTGTGAATAGTACCGGCTTAAACTTAGTAATTTGAGAGAAGAGTTTTTCTGATTTATCCTGAACTTTCATTTTTGACAGAAATTTCTAATGACAAGATTTAGTGGGAGTTAAAGATGGTAATAATAACAGGCATAATAATGACAGTAATGTAATTAACGTTTATTGAGTAATTTCAGTGTAGCTTAGATCCACTATCCAATAATATGTTATGTACTATTGTTAACGTTATTTTAGAGATGAGGAGACTGAAATCAGAAAGGTGAAGCAACTTGCCAAAGGTGTCAGAACTTGTTAATGTCAAATCCAGGTGTACTAATAAGGATGTACATCTTATGCAAGAAATTCTATTAACTCAATTAAAAGATTAAGGTGGATACATTTTTTTTACTGGATATAGAACCAAACCTGGAACTTGGGTCTTAACTGTCAGTCTAGTTTTCTTCCATCACTTTTACATCTTCATCAGACAACTGGTGATGCCTGGTCAACTGGAACTGGTGTCATCCAAGTTCATTCTATTTCTCATTCTAGTTTCTTTGTTTCAGTCCAGCTCTTATTGGGCTTTACTAGAGACTCACAGAATGGCTTCAAGTCTGGGTGGTCTTCCCGGTATTTCCCTCTATCCTGCTACTGAGGAGGTATCTGCATTTCTAACTAGAACAGAAAGCTAAAGTATTAATTTAAGTCTGCATTTTAAAGTATACTTGAAGGCTCACGAGCACGTGTGCGTACGTGCGCGCACACACACACACTCCACGCCCCTGGCACCCGTTATGAACTGCTACAAAAAATACTTTCTAGGGTACGTAGACAACTAGTTCTTTGCAGGTTCTCTAGTGTTTAGATTTCCAGCGTCCCACTCCTCATGTGTTCCCGATTCTCTCATCTAATCTCCTTCCAGAAAAGAGCTGAACCCAGACACGTTGTGGATATTTTAAATACATGTTTCCCACCCCTGCATGTATCCCTTAGTTCCTTTGCTGTTTTGCTGTTTTCAAGTACTTCACACACGTCTGTTGGAGAATTATACTTTTCAAGCACGTTTTACATGTGTCTTCCTTCTTTACCTAGGTCTTTTCACCTTATGGATGTGAACACAAAACATTTGTGCAAGAACTAACAGTAGTGGTTAAGGGCACGGCTGTTGGTTTTAATTTTAACTCCACCACTTCTTGTCTGTGTGAACTTGGCCAAGTTATTCAACGTTTCCTGAGCGGAATCACATAATTATACTATTTTCCTATACCTGTTGAAATCTTCTGAATTAAAGTTTAAGAATAATATGGTATCTTTTATCAATGTATTATCTTCCCCAATTATTTTTAATGTGTTCATAATATATAAATACATTGTAAACAGATATGAAGTAGTCTACTCCTGTCCAGCTGTCATTTTTAAGTGATAAGTCATCTGTATGACATCTGCACTAGCAGGATTGTTTGAAGGAAAATAACAAATAGATCTCAGTGGGAATCGAGTAGAATTAGTATTTTCTCCTACATGTATTCTGTGTTTTGTTAAAACTAACTCTTGAGACTAATTATGATCTTAATGGACATTCAGACTTTCAACTGCATGTAAATATTTGAAAAGGGAAGAGGAGAAAAAAAAGAGAGTCCGTCAGGCAATCGTGTTTGATATATCCAGGCTATCACTTCATTTTGGGAGGATGCAATTATATGGAAAGCAAATAAGAGAAACGGTGTCAGGAAATGCTAAAAGATATTGAAGTTCCCATGTACAGATATTCATACTTGTTCATAATCATCTCATGTATATGAAAGAAAACCCCTCCTCCAGCTCCTAAGAAACATTTTCTTTTTGTGATTCTGTCTGCTTCAAGATACTCTTGCTGTTCATTTTGACAAGATTCCGTTTGTATAAAAAAGTTTAGCCCTTGGGGAAGGGAGGTAAGGAGAAAAGCACAGAGTATGATTTGCTTCGTATGCTACCTACTGCTAAGAATGTCTTGGTCCACAGAAAATAATTACCTTCCCCTTGTCCAATTCAGTAGAAAGGAAACCACATGCTAAAGCGATGTCTAATCTTCTTAAGGGCCAGTGGCAGAACAATGGTCACGGAGTCCTTTTGGTTTCAATTTTGATCCGTTTGCAACATCCAACACCCTTAATCATGCCTCCTTTGGAAAGTTTCTCCTCCTTAGTTATTCCCAGGCCACTCAGTCTGCAATTTGGGCTCTTCTTCTTCACTTAACTGTGAATTTCGTCATTTCCCCAAAGGGCCGTGTGCCCTGACCCACTGCCCTTCTCATTTTTTATAGTCTCTCTGGCGATCTTGTCAAACCTCCACTAAGCTGGGCTATGTATCCTGCCAAGATCTCTCTGTGCAGCTAAGATTTTTCTATCTATCTACCTCATTAGTATCCAAAGCGTAACATTCATTGTTTTGCTCCAGAAACCTGCTTTTCCTAGAAGCCTTCTTTCTGTGAATGTTTTCCAACAACTACCCCGTCACCCAAGGAGTTATTTGACTCTTCCCTCTTCTCCCACCTAATCTGTCACGGCGCTCTTTAGATCCCGTCTTCTAGTCTTCTCGATATCTATCTCCACTACCATCCCTCCTTTTTCCATGCTCACTACCACTGCCTTAGTTCTGGCTCTAATCACTAATTTCTTGCCTTGCCTTGCCACTAATTGGTCTTTCCAATATTGTCCTCTGATCCATTCCTTATATTACCACAGGAGTAATCTTTCTAACATGCAAAACAGGATCGTGTTCCTCTCTGCTTAAATCCTTCATCGGTTTCCTAGACCATTCAGAAAAAACAAACAAACAAAAATTAAGACATTTTGGCTTAGCACACCAGATAGTGAATGATCTGTCTTTTGTCCACAGCTCTGATCTCATTTCCTTCCACCCACCCACACCTTCCCTTTGCTTCCAGCCGTACCTACTTACAGGCTGCTCCCTGAATGTATCATGCCACATTCTCTTAGAGAAATGCTTATCCTCATCCTTCTCTACTTAACTCCAGGTCATATTTAAAATTTCAGCTTGTGTCTTCTGCTCTTGAAAGCTTATAATGGTTGAGAGAGTTGCTCAAGATTGGGCAGTAAATCTAGCAAAGAAAGTAAGCTTGGAAGCAGGTTTCTGATCATTCAGCGAACACATACTGAGCACCTATTATGAAGTTTTAAAATGGAATGACATATGCCTCATGCCTTCAATCAATTGACAGTGAAGTGAAGCAGGCAGAGAAAGAAATCAACAAGAGGCATTGCAGCCCAGTGGTTAAGAGCATGGTCTTTGGAGGCAGAGGACTTAATGTCAAAACTGCCTATAACTCTCCTAGCTGTGTGACCTTGGGGAAGTCACTTCCACTCTCGAATATGTTTTTCTTCATGTTTTTATATGTGAATAAAAATATCTACCTGAAAGGACTATTGCAAAGATTAAATTAAATGAGATTATGTAACTGACTCATAGCAAGTGCTCACCTTGTGATGGTGAGAAGGAGGGTGTTGATGATGACATAACGACTGCAGTGCCCAGGATGAAAGTTTCAACAGAATACGCAGGAGGTGCTGATGAAAGTGCAGAGAATGTGCACCCCACTTCTAAGGGTCAAGGAAAGCTTTTATTTACTTAAACCCCTTCATTGATAAAAATGGGGATAATGCAAACTAGTAGAGTTGTGAGGATTAAATAAAATAATGTGTGTGAAAGTACCTTCAAAGAACTGGGTGCATTTTGTATCCTTAGTAAATATTCACTAAATATGGGGTTTACCTATCAATTTTTTCCCTCTCCATGTTATTATACTAGATAACTTGCTAGGATTCCTAATGATAGTCAGTGGTGGTATAAAGGTCATCTGGGGAACATTTATCACTCAAGATTTACTTAGTATCTAGAAACACTTGACCGATATGAAATCAAAAAGTTTTCTACACTCATGATAATTCAACATGTACATGTCTTACCCATACCACCACCAAACTTATGAGTTCCTTCATGCAACCAACACCTACCGAGAAACAAAGTACCCAGCACGATGCTGGATATTTGTCAGATGATGAGGTGTCATCACAGAAGACCTGGAGCAAGAGCATGTCCACCAGATCTGTCACTGAGAGGAACCCTGTGGCAGGTCTTTACACAAACTTTGAGAGAAGTTCCAAGTACGCTTACAGTGATGAAGTACGGATAAGTCTGTGGACTGAATAATAACGTTACTCCAGAGATCCCGGGAAATACTGTGTAGCATCACGGAGCCCTGAAGAATTTCTTTTGCACATTGCAAAAGAAAGGGCTGAGGCTGCAGTCCCAAGTCCTTGTACGTTAGAGGAATTCAGTAAATGTACCCTGACTTGAGAAAGAAAACCCATGCTATTGAGGGCAATTATCCTATCACTCCATCTTTATTACACCTTTAACAACATTATGAATAAGTTCTTGAAATGTTGTGTAGCTCTGGATCACAATTTGGGCCTGAGACTTCTTCTGTTCCAGATATGACCTGTTTAAAACCACAAATTTTGTGGCACATGCTTTAAATGCAAGCTTGTGTTAATTTACTAATTGAACAATAAATACTTCAACTTATTTAAATACTTCAGTGAAGTCACCATTATATGTCATGTTCTGTGATAAATCTTGATACGAATACTCTCCCCATTTGTGTCCTCAAGTAGCTCAGAGCCTAGTGAAACAATCATGTTAATAAAAAATGTTGTGAAATTACACAGTGATCCCAGTAATAGAGGGTTAACAAGGAACTAAGGAATCTCAAAGTTGGAAGCCACTAACTTTGCTTATAGGGAAAGCTCGCAGATGCCTTCCCATGTCTTTGAGCTTGATGTGAAGAATTAATAGAAATATGCCATGAAAATGTGGGCCATGCAAGCATTGGAAACAAAGTAGGCCCTCTGAGGATAGAACATTTGAGGCAGAGGGGAGGGAGCACAGACCTAGAGGCAAGAGGGGGCCTTGGTGTTGGAGGAGGAGAGAGGGGCCCAGGAAACCAGGAGGACCTGGGGAGAGTAGTGAGGGAAGTGGTGCTTTGTGGCTCTCCTCTGAGAGATAGGAAGCAGGTGGAAGGTTCCGAGCTGAGGACACACTTGATCTGCTTTTGCTCTCTCCTTCCGCAGGGCCACAGCTACACTGTGTTACTAAGAGGGGTCTGTGGCACTGGCTGTCTCCACCCGGACTGAGAATATTAGATACTCTTTTACTAAATAAGAAGAAAAAAAATCTCCAGACGGCACCCAGCTGCCGCCTAAGTGTGGCAGGAATAAGATGGCCTCTCGGAACGTCTCAGGGCAGGAGGTGCTAGGGAACACAGGTGTGACTGCTGTGGAGAGTAAACTCCTTTTTCCTCGAGAATGAATTTCACCAACACCTACAGAAACAGTGAGTGAAGAAATGAAACAGTAAAAGAACGGGTAAAGATGAAGTGTGTGCACTGAGCAGGTTTACCAAAAGTTAAATGATTTGCCCACACCTGCGTTGAAGGAGCTAAACCAGAAGGAACTAAGTTCCTATTTCTTTCTCAGTTATTAGCCATTTCACATCTTTGCTTTTTGGATCCGCACACCTTTCAGTCTGGGCATATTTGTGTGGTTGTTTTGTCATTGGACTTGAGCAGTGAATACTAAACACTAATCCTAGAAATCGTTGACATTGATAAATCCCTACTAAGCCACCAGTTTAACTGAAAACGATCCTTTCTTTGCTTCTAAGATGGTGAAAGGGGAAATATTTCCTGATGAGAGACTTAGCATGATGGAAAAATGGCAGAAGGTAGTTTAATAGTGGGAAAGGGCTGGCTCAGAGATCAGCATCCCTCTAAGACGCTCTGCCTTGAGTTTACTGCGGTGCTAAGGTAAAAAACGCCCTTATATTTATGTCTGAGGAATCTTAAATCATTTTAGCAAAACCCATTACAGTGGACCTCCCTCTTGTGCTCTGACTCTGTCTAGTACAGGGCCTCAACATTTTTGCTCTTGTTTTACAAAGTTTTGGATATGCCTGAAAGCAGGGGATACATTGAAACACTGAAGTTGGATTGAATTTTCAATACAGGGGATTGTCTCCTGAATTATGTATTATATAATGAAGTGCACTCTTGGTGTAATTAAAGTTCCTTAATTCACAGATATATGTCACTTTTCACATCATTGAACACTCAAGTGCCTCTAAATGAACTAAAACTAGAAGGTTGTGATTTTCTTTACAACCGTATTTTTCATTGGCCTTTATGGGAAAACTAGTCTGATGAGGTATTTGAAGGACTCCTGCAAATGTTAAAACCTGCCTATTGTTGATAAAGGAATTTCAGGAATCATACAAGGCATATCATGGGGCTGCAAAAAAGGAAAACCAGTGTGTTAAATCAATGCTTAATATAAATTACCTGCTAATTCAGTTCATAAAACTCTCCACCTTCATATTAGGAGATAACATTTTTAATCATCAAAAAGTGAATTAGATAAGCAAAGTTTTAATCCTTCATCAGTCACGTAAAACATTGGCATATTCATTTTACTATCAAAATGTATGATTCAACATCACAATTAATTTTTTTTTTTTTTTTTTTTTTTTTTTGCGGTACGCGGGCCTCTCCCTGCTGTGGCCTCTGCCGCTGCGGAGCACAGGCTCCGGACGCGCAGGCTCAGCGGCCACGGCTCACGGGCCCAGCCGCTCCGCGGCACGTGGGATCTTCCCGGACCGGGGCACGAACCCGCGTCCCCTGCATCGGCAGGCGGGCTCTCGACCACTGCGCCACCAAGGAAGCCCGTCCTAGTCATTCTTTTGACCTCAGTTTAAACCTCACTTTGCTACTGGAAACATTCCAGGGTACCTTTAAGCTAAGTAGCTGCCCTGCTCTGGCCCTGTAGCCTTTTATCCTTCCCTGTCATCAACACACGTCTCCTTCACTGTAATTGATTTTGATACGTCACTCTTTCTGCTACTCTGAAAGTTCTGTGAAGGCAGAAATATTGCTTACCATGGTCACTCTAGGGCTTAACAGATATTTGCTTAATAAATTAACGAATTAATTTGTTAAAATTACATTCCAGTCTCGTTAATTTCAACCTTCATCCTGAAAATTCCTTGAATGCTCTTTTTCAGTTTATTATTGAAATGAACTATCTGGGAAAGTTGAATTTAGTCACCACCAGGCATGGCTGTGCTTTTAAGTATACCATAGATATTATCATAACTTACTTAAGTGGTGGGAATAAAGTGCATCATTTACATGTGATTCTGTGTAAAGGCAATTTTCATTAACTAAATGTTAAATTTAATGTTGAAGTCAAAATTTAATGGGTGAAAAAGACTTGCTTTATGATAGATTATGTAGGTCCCTTCCTATCTCCAATGTCTGCATTGCAAACTGAATTTTAGTTGTTGTGAGTCACTCCTCTTACCATAATCCATGTGGATTTTGCCATGTGGGTGGCAAAAAGAAGGAAGAGCATAAAGAAAATAAATACAGGATTCCTGGAGTTATATAAACTGGAAAACTTGTCTAGGACCATTTGGGGACTCATTTCTATACGAATTAAATAATATTTCTGAAAGGTAAGTTTTACGTAATAAATAAAAAATTGTATTGAAAATAAAAGCAACCAGTAGTTTTTAAAAAAATTTCCTATCATATAAATGCAATGCCATTAATAGACAAGTAAAATCCGAGTTATAGTCTTAACTGACTATGGGACTACAATAATTTTATTTTCGCAAAATAGATAAGCTTATCTCCTCTTCTTGCCCCTGAAAGATGAATATTCCCTGATACTCTATCCTTAATCCTTCTTGATGGGACCTTTCTTTATTTCTGTTGGAATGATTATCAAAAAATTTTATTTTTATTTTCCCTGGTTGCCTCCCTGATACCTCAAATGCAAGTTCAAAACCAAATTAAAATGTTAAATACTTTTCTTGTGAACCAAGTATTCTTCCTTTCCAAAAGAGTTTCTCCTGTTGACATCTCTACTTTTGTACATAAGAATAAGAATAAGAATAAGAATAATCATCCTCATAGTTACCAAACTTTGAGTTAATTCTAGAACATCCTCTTCTCTTTTCCTTACCTCACAGTGTTATCAAGCTTTGTTGATTCTTCTTCTGAAATGTCCCTTGACCTGTCCCTTGCATTAATGCCTCTGCCATTATTTAAAGACCCTTCCTACCAGCATCCTGGGCTGTTGTTCAAACCTCTCACCGGTTTCCTTCCTATCCTGAACAGAAGTGCCAAATTCAACCTCTGAAAGCCAAGTTCTGATCCTGTCACTTTTGTGCTGCAACCGCCATCTGCTTCTCCTTACACGACGGACAGACTACAGTCTAAACCGCATCTTCGGGACTTTCACGAACTGATCACAAATCTACTTTACAGCATCATCTGTCACTCTCTGCTCACGTGGAGCTTAAACACCAGCCAAACTAGCTTATCCACTATTTTCAAACACACCATGACCCTGGCTCCCTGCGCTTGCGCAGTTAGCCCGTTCTACTCTCTGGCCTATCCAAATCCTACTCAACGTTGTTTCCTCTGAGATGGTTTTCTTCGATGCCCCTCCCCCCCACCATGATAATTACTATTAAATATCAAATGCCTGCAACACTGAGAAGGTGTTTTACAGAAATCATTTTAATTCTCACAATAATACTGTAATATAGTTACGATTTTGCTAATTTCACAGTTTATTTAGTCAATTGGGAAACATTTGCTGGGTACCTCGTATAGAGCATTCACCGAGTTAGTTACTGGGAATGAAAAACCCTTGCTTTCTTCTTTTAAAATTTTGTTTGGAGTAGAGTTGATTTACAATGTTGTGTTAGTTTCAAGTGTACAGCAAAGTGAATCAGTTATGCATATACATACATCCACTCTTTTTTAGATTCTTTTCCCATCTAGGCCGTTACAGAGGACTGAGTAGAGTTCCCTGGGCTCTACAGCAGCTCCTTATTAGTTATTGCAATCATGGTATTTGCTCTGAACTAAAACTTAGAGGGATTGAATGACTTGGCCAAAAGCAGTAAGTGACAGAACTCAGCATTTCGCTGTTTGTTTGACCTACTCTACACCTGATTCTGATA
Organism: Physeter macrocephalus; assembly: GCF_002837175.3. Lineage (NCBI taxonomy): Eukaryota > Metazoa > Chordata > Mammalia > Artiodactyla > Physeteridae > Physeter > Physeter macrocephalus. The sequence continues at coordinate 70,865,376 of NC_041228.1, forward strand.
CATTTTAAGATGTATGTGTGAGGTAGGGAGGGGGGTGGAGTTGAGGGGTGGCTGGGAAGCTCAAGGGGAGTTAAAAAAGCTTCCCAGGTGTTCTGAGAGCTCATTATCCTAGCTGACATCACTATGTTAAACTATATGTAACAAAGCTCCCACCTTGCTCTCCATCCAGTTGGGTTATCTATTCAGCACACAATGCCCTGATTACGATTTTTTGCTTATTTAAGGAGTAAGGAAAGTCACACTGATTGACTGAATACCAGTATTTTGCTAGACATTTTAGATATGTTATCTTCCCATTCACATCACAGTCACTCATTTTAATCCTGATCTGACACTTAAAAGAGCCAGAGACCCAGCTGGCAAGGGGCAGAGGTGGAACCTGAACCCAGTCTTTGTGCTCCCAGAGCCCTTCTCTCTCCACTGTACCATGCAGCTCCTGCATCTGTATTAGAATGTAGACTCCTTAAAGAGAGAGGCCCTATTTTTCCTCTTATCCCCTACAGCACTTAGCACAATGCCTTACACAGAATGTGCTCTCTACATACATTTGTCTAAGGAATGAAGAACCAAAGCAGACCAGGAAACATTTCTCTGTTCAGGGAAATCAAATGAACATCAGTGTAGAAAGCCCTTGAAGAATAAATAAGCCATTGGAAATTATAATGTCAGACACATTATTACATTTCACAGTTTTTCACAATTTGCACATTCCTACTGATCCATGAAATAATTTAATTACATAGATTATTGCATTATGATATAGTTTGGTATTTGCCATTTTCTCCAGCATGTTGTTGGACGGAGATAAATTCTTTCTCAGAAAGAAAATATATTACAGAAGAGTCTAAATAAAGATGAAAGGACTTACATTCAACTCTTCCATCCCCAGGATAGTACAGGCTAGTTCCCTCCAGCATTTTTTAATGATTTTTTTTTTTTTTCCAGGCCAGTATTCCAAGTGAGGGAGCTTCACTCATTTCTCAAGGAACACTATGGAGAAATTGAGATATTTTAATGGAAAACTGTTGTGGCTAATTTTTTTGTTTTTGGAGAGAGAGAACATATTCTGACAGTTATCCTCATTGGAACTCTCAAGGAAATCAGAACCTTAAAAATACCTTTCTAATATATTTTATATTCACTTTTTTGTAAATATAAATAGTATAATTATTTTTTCCTATTTGTTCTAAGTAATTCTTTATCTTTATTGAAGTTTGGTCTTTTTAGATACATAGAGTTGTTATATCCCTTTGCTATAAAATAGCCTGTTTTGTGTAGTTTTTTTATATTTTAAAGCATTTTCATATTTAATTTTACCTTTATTTGAAGTTCATAGGGCTGCTTGTCAGACTTTCTGGTTTCAATTCATAGAAACATGATCAGGTTACTTCAGCTAACGGGGGTTTTGGGAATGTATAGGGAAATGAAAAAGGAACCATTTTATTAATCTTGTAATAGAAGTCAGGGAACTTAGATTTCAAAATTTACGTAGTTGATTTAATGCACTTATGACGGTACATTAAAAGCAGGGTTTTTTTCCTCCTTGGTAGTTGTGACGGGGGTTAGACATCTATTTACGTTTGTCCCAGTGGCTCTCTGCCTGTGGATTTACTCGCTTCTCTACTTTGAACTTCACGTTTCCTGCTGACTCTTGGTTTCTACCAATTCATGGGTTTTGTTCACTGGCTTCTCTCTGTGTTTCTTTTGACTTCAGTTGGTCCTGTTACCCGTGTGTTTCTCAGTGTCCATGAATGATGGACCAGCCTATTTGTGTTGATGCCACATCAGATGTGAATCTCTAACACAGACCCCCAAGGGTAGGTCAATGGTTTCCAGCTCCTTGTGCAGGATAGGGCTGTGGGTGTACTCAGGGTACTCACTCAGAGTACTGCACTCTCCTCCCCCGGTAGAGTTTGGTATTATTTGGATATGACAAATGTGGAAACGAAATCTCAGAAAATTTGCATGGTTTGTTTATATCCATGCAGCTACTGGAGGCAAGCTCAGGAATAGAGCACAGTTTTCCTGAATCATATCCAATGGCCATCTAACTAACTCACTGAGCAAAGCTATCTTATGCAAATTTAGCTTGGTTTAACTTAATATTATAGGTGCCTCTAATAAGTTATTTATCTTTATGAGCTACGGTTTCTTTATTTGTAGAATAGGAGCTTCCTAGGGTTGTTGTGAGATTAAATGAGATGATATATAGTATAAGGCTGTTAGCACAGTGCTAAGGGGCTAATGATTTATAACTATTGTTACTAGGCTCTATAGCATCTGAAATATTTGAGTGTTTGCATCTTACAATTTACTTTTTTATTTTTGGCCAAAATTGTCCACTGCTCTCTTTATTTTTTCAATTATTTTTCTTTGTAAAAATGTTCTCCCATTTCTAAAACTTTCAGATTATTTAGCAGCGATAATAATGAGGATGAAGTTGAGGATGATGATAATAACAGCTAAGATTTATTGAATGGTAATCTGCTAAGCATTTATATTATGTCACTGAATTTTTATAACATCCCTTTAAGGTCTATACTTTTAATATTCTCATTTACAGATGAGGAAACCGAGGCTCAGGAAGTTTAAGTTACAAAGCATTGCAAGACACAGGTCTGTCTGACTTCAGATCCATAGGATTTAACCAGGGCACTTGCTGAGACTTTTATAACATCGCTTTGTCCTTTTTGATAACGGGATTTATTCTTCAGGGGTCACAGGGCCCTTAATCACCCAGTTACTGTATATCGTCACCACAGCTACAGTGATTATCCCAAGACATGTCTCTCTGACCTGTGCCTGGCCAGTTGATCATTCTCTTGTTTTTGTTTGTTTGTTTTAACACAGACTTAATTTTTCTGGATGCAAGGCTTTAAAGATATTGAACCCAAAATATGTAAATGGCTATGTTTACAGTATTGAGGGTAGACCAGTCTGAGAATGAACTGACAGTAGAAGTAGAACAGAGTGAGGAAACAGTCCTAATTGTTTCACATACTTGGCTTGTGTTGTTCCTAAGTGACTGTGCCCCCCACTTTTAATTACTTTGGGTAGAATTAACGTTAGACACGGCATTCAGCACTTTAAAAATTTATTTATTTTTTAAATTTTTAAAAATCTTTGGCTGCGTTGGGTCTTCGTTGTTGCGGGCGGGCTTTCTCTAGTTGTGGCGAGTGGGGGCTACTCTTCGTTGCGGTTCACGGGCTTCTCATTAAGGTGGCTTCTCTTGTTGCGGAGCAGGGGCTCTAGGCACAGGGCTTCACTAGTTGTGGTGCACGGGCTTAGTTGCTCCGCGGCATGTGGAGTAGCTCTTCCTGGACCAGGGCTCGAATTCATGTCCCCTGCGCTGGCAGGCAGATTCCTAACCACTGCACCACCAGGGAAGTCCAGCACTTTTTAAAAGCTACTTCAGCTTACTAGCAGAGCATTTTGTCTAATAAAATATTATGTCTCCTAAAATAAAAAGAAGAGTACAAGACTATACAGCTTATAAAATGAGAAAAATAATTACAGTAAAAAAGAAACAGGCAAAAGATATTAAAATTAGAGCTATAGAAAAGATTAATGGAAAAATTTAAAACTGCACTGTAGAAAATGATTATTAAATAATGGTGAATTTGAGGAATTAAAACTTTATGATTTTATGGGCTTCCCGGTGGCACAGTGGTTGAGAGTCCACCTGCCGATGCAGGAGACACGGGTTCGTGCCCCGGTCTGGGAAGATCCCAATGGCCGCTGAGCCTGCGCGTCCGGAGCCTGTGCGTCCGGAGCCTGTGCGTCCGGAGCCTGTGCTCCGCAACGGGAGAGGCCACAACAGTGAGAGGCCCGCGTACCGCAAAAAAAAAACAAAACAAAACTTTATGATTTTATAAGTGAATTTGATTAGTTCCATAGCAAGGTTATGTGTTCATTTCATGGTGATCATGCTGAGGTGAAACTTTAAACCTTATTTCATTCATTCACTAATTCATTTATTTATATTTATTTATGTTCATTTCCTTATTCATTTACCAGCTACTATTTATATGTCATGATATTTTGTCTTCTCAACTAACTAGAATATAAAAACAAACATGACATAATCCCTGCCCCCTCGGAACTCACAATCTAGAGATGGAAACACAACTGTGTAACTTCCTAGTCCTATAGAAGAGGCAGTACAGTGGTAGCAACCAGGACTAAGTGGTTCTATTGAAAATTAAAACACTATGTCGAGGAAAACTTTTGTGTGCATGACATGAAAAATAAAAACCATAGTGCACCTCCCTCCCACACCACTTACCCTCCCACCCATCTAGGTCAACACAGAGCACTGAGCTGAGGTCCAAGAGGGAGGGGATATATGCATACGTATAGCTGATTCACTTCGTTGTACAGCAGAAACTAACACAGCATTGTAAAGCAACTATACTCCAAATAAAAATGTATATATATAAAAAACCATAGTGCAAAGAGTATTAATACATTTGACTCAATAAAAATAAACAAAACTTCAAAAGCAAACAACATTCTAAAAATTGTTTGCCACACAAAAAACTAGTACACGTAATATACGAGGAACTCTCACCCACTGATGAGAAACTAACAATGAAATGGGCAAAAGGTCTAAATAAGGCTGTCCAAAGAAAAGGAATAAACACACAAAAAAGCATAATGCTATACATAATCGAAAAACACAAATTAAGATGATAATAATTTTAAATATTAGATGGTTAAAGATTAAAAGATTGATAATACTCATTCTCTCTTGGTGAAATATGAATGAGAAACAGCAAGTTTCATATAGACTTGGGCCATTAGTTCATGCTTTTGGGGAAACAAAATCAAACTTAGAGATGTAACCCAATAAATATTTTATATTTGTCTCAGCATCTATTTAAATTCAAAGATGATAGTCCAAATGCCATGTGTAATAGTATGATATTGGAACGAGTATAAATATCCATTAGCGGAGAATTAATTGCTGCTGTGTAAAAATAGTATACTCACACTCATGTATACATGGGAATGTTTGCATGAACATAAAATATGTACCAAAATATTGTTAGTAGCCATTTCTAAGAAGTGATTAGTGATACAGGAAGAATGGAAAAAATCTTAATTTCTAAACCTAGATACAGCTGCATATTTTGTCCATTACAAAAAATGAGTCTGATTTAATCATCCACTGAAAATACCATAAAAAGAAAAATATTTTAAATAAAAAATATTCAGAAGAGAAGGCAAAACGTGATTTTTCATGAAGACGGTGTCACGTTAGCTTTCGTCCAGCAAAAAACAATTAAATGAAAAGTGGAGTTGATCTCGTAAAGTGAACAAGAAGTTGGTTCAAAGATATGAGCGGAGAGATTGTGTAGGGAGTGAGGAAGTGGATGAGGGGAGACAAAAACAGCCCAGGAAATGAAGAGAAACAGAGGAGAAATGGAGTAAAATAATCACCCTAGATCCCAGTGCTTTGAAATTCCAGACTGCTATTAATGGCTTAAGCCTTCATCACTATCAAATCTCTTTTGGTTTTGCTATACACATATTTTTTTTCCCTAGGATCTTTCCACTAAAGATTGCTTTATTATTTAAGCAGAAATCGTCATCATCATCGTCATCTTTATCAAATCTCACATAGAATCTCTTCTATCTTGATTTTTCTACACTACGAAACAGGATCTTTCGAGTTACAGAAAGAAGCAATATATCAGTTTATCTAATCATTCCCTTCTCCCCTCTTCTATGCCACAGTCCTTATCATTTGGTGTCATCTATTTCTAAATGACTTAAACAATGGAGCTCCTCTTTCTCTTGTAAGACCAAACTACCAGATGATAGATCTAATTTTCTGGAAATGTTCTTGATGTCCAACTAAAATACGCTGCTTTCTAATTACAACCCCTGCCTTCTTTATACTTCTCTTCATAATATACTTCTCTGACCATAATTTTTTTAATGTTCTTTGGATATTTTTGAACGGATATTTCATTTTTCTTCTGGTTGTGTCATCATTTCTTGATTTACCTCATAAATTTTTTTTTGGCTAACTGAATTGTGACACTATGTAAACCAGAATAAAATTTTCTAGAAAAATCAAATACTAAATGGATTAATTTTTTTGTGCACAACATCAGGTAACAATGTTTGACCAGATCCCCAGCACTTAGCGTTTTCCTAGTAATACCTTGCTTTTGATGAGGGGTGGTAGTTACTGAGACCTAAAGGGTTCTCTGCATTCTGACACAAGCTTTAAAATTCATGGCCATTTCTCATACCTTAAAAAGCATTTGGTAGGCTGTATAAGGGAAAAGGGGGTATGGGAGGCAGTCTCAATAGGTTTTGCATTAGCTCATTAAATACTAAAATACCCTTTCTATTTTACATAATTTAACATGGCAAACTATAAAAAAGGTGAAATCGGCAACCCCTAGGCATGCGTTTTAAAACATCCTCATTTAGATGCTAATTTTGATTCTAAGTGTATGACTGGCTTAAAAAAAAGCCATTAACCACGGGCCAGATTACTTAAAAGGGATTATTAGGCAAATATGTGAGGGTGTTCTGATACCAAGTGGCCCCTTTTATGACCGATTCCAACTACCTTAAGTAAAAAGGGATGAAAGTATTTGTTTTAAAATAAAAGAGAAAAATCATACAATAGATTTGAAAAAAGAGAAAAGGAGATGATAATCATCCAGACATAAATCATGCAGCTAAAAAATAAGGTTACCTTTTCCCTGGTGCTAGAGGAACGTGAGTTACTGTAACATCTATAGCACTTAGAAATACAAGGCACGGGTTGGCTGGATGTAATGGTGAAATGAGCTAATAAAAATCTGTTTAATAACAATTTAATACCCTTCCTTTTGTGTTAATAAAATCCACCGTGACAGAAAAAGTGAAACAAGGCAAATAGCAGACAAGAGGGAGAGTATGTTATCTCCAGCTGAGATTGAATTTATGACTGGCAAAAATGATGCTCTAAAGATATTAAAATGAAACCTGTTGGGCAAAACGGATATACATAAATGTATCATAGTGCCTAAAAAAATGAGTGATAGAGAATGCACAGATGGTTCTGTAAGGACATCACGGCCAAGGAATGCTGAACTGGCCTTGAAGATGGTTAGCCACCAAACTCATACAAATTTCTCAGTAAAAGAAGAACAAAAGAAGTTTGACTGGCAGAGTTAAAACATGCAAACCTACAGGAACAGTTCCATTTCACCTTTGAACTTATTAGACAATTAGTCTTTCTCATTTCATAATTGACTTTCCTGCTTTCCGTCTCTTACAGATCAAAATTCTTCGCCAAGAGGCTGCCAGCTTAATTTTCTTAAATGGCTTCTTCTTGTGTTATTGCTAATTGCTTAATAGTTTTATACATTTGCAAAAATATAAACAGTAAAGGAACAGCAGTTGTTTCTTACTCATTTTCTCCTGTACCTTGTAGAGGATCTTGCCTGTTACAGCTTAATAAATTTCTTGTTGGATGCCTGGATGGAGGGACAGTTTTAAATTCTTCCTCATTGTCTAGTTTTAAAATAATACTTACTCTGACCCCCAATGCCCCTTATATCTTTCCAATGTTCTTTTCTATTACTTCAGACTAAACATTATTCTCCAGCCAAAGTAGATGACTCACTGTTTCCGAAATTTGCCCCTCCTTTCCCTATTCATCTGTGTGCCTTGGCCCATGCTGTGAACTCCATCTGGAATACCATTTCTACTCTTCTGTATATCTGCCTCTCAGAATCCTACCTGCTTTCAAGTTCCATCATAAACATCAGCTTCTCCATTAAACCATCCTCTTGACAGAGTGTGATCTCTTTTTTTTCAACTTTCATGTTGCCTGTAATATTCTCTTAATATAATCCCTCCTTAATTAAACTCGGAGGCTGTTTCCTTTTCTCTTCTTCTTCTGATTGTTATTTCTCTTTAAAAATATTTTTGTTTTATTTTTGCTATTTGATCCTCAGCTCCTAAGGACAGGAAGTGGAGTATTATTTATCTTGCTATTTCTTCAGTATGATTTTCAAACTGCAGATTTCAACTCATTAGTGGGTTTTGAAATTAATTTAGTGGTTTTATCATCATTTTTATTAAACAAATTATAATAATAAATGATTGATTAGAAGAGGATAGAAAATATCAGGAGGTATCACACATATTAAGATTAAATATTGTTTCATAAAATTTTAAGTCATATAAATATATTTGTAAGTGTATACTGTGTCATATTATAAAATATGTTCCTTATTGTTTCCTGCAATCAAAATGTCCAAAATCACTGCCATACAGCACTTTTAGCTCAGTTAATTGTGTACAATAGGCAATCATGAATATTTTTTAAGGAAAGAATGGATTTTCGTGAATTTCCTCTTTCGCTTTAAAACACCTGTAGGGGCTTCCCTGGTGGCGCAGTGGTTGAGAATCCGCCTGCCAATGCAGGGGACACGGGATCGAGCCCTGGTCTGGGAAGATCCCACATGCCGCGGAGCGGCTGGGCCCGTGAGCCATGGCTACTGAGCCTGCGCGTCTGGAGCCTGTGCTCCGCAACGAGAGGCTGCGATAGTGAGAGGCCCGCGCACCGCGATGAAGAGTGGCCCCCGCTTGCCACAACTAGAGAAAGCCCTCGCACAGAAACGAAGACCCAACACAGCCAAAAATAAATAAAATTTTAAAAAATAAAAATAAATAAAACACCTGTATACTCCATCAGTTATTTCTGTAGGTACACTTTAGTGTCCAAGTAACACTGACAACCCTTGCTTCAGTTCAGGAATGATGGAACACTTAACATTGATGCCGTTTAAGAAGAGGAGAGGAAAATTTCTGCTAAAATGGAAAGTAAGGTTACTTGTAAGAGACACTTTATAATGCTTAGATTTTGAGGTTTTTCTACTTGAATAGTGTGGTCCATTTCTATTCATTGCTAATGCTTTTTTGTTTCTTAATTCTAGTCTCATGAAAAGGCTCTGAATAAATGTAGATTTCAATTAAAAGAGTCTAGACTGTTATTTATAATTAACCACCCTAATAATGTGAGATTGTTTACTAGCCAAATGAAATAGAAATCGTGGTTTTTACAATCAATGCGGGTTTGCAGCTTGTTGGAGCACGTTTGACTTTCTGTTATACCAACACAGCTGGAGACAGATGGTGGAAGTGGTTCTGAGCAGCCCGCCCATGAATAATGGGAGGCCAGGGGCGCCCAGCCCTGCGGGAGAGCTCTGGCTCTGCCATTTTTAGGAGAGACTCGGGAATACCTCTTTGGTTTAAAGTATTGTTACCTCTGAACAGGTTAGAGACCCCTGCTAAAGAGAAGGAAACAGTGAGGGAGCAATGCAGTTTGAAATTAAAGTGATTACTTCACACACACAAACACCCACACCCTTCCCCCAGCCCTCCTGGAAGGCTGGTGGAGGGGAGGAAAAAATTTCCCTCAACTCTTTTAGGGTCCCTGGCTGGGCCTGAACATTAAACTGATGAAGACAGATTAACAGGAGGAAAGCAGACAAATTTATTTAATGTCAGTTTTACGTGACACGGGCGCCTTCATCAGGAGATGAAGACTCAGAGAACCGATTGAGCCTGAGTATTTCCGTAGGAGGAGTGAAAAGTCTTGGAAAAACATGGCTGCACACGGGCTGTGGAATCTGCCTTACCTTTCCGGTCAGGCTCACTAGAAGCCCTAAGGCTCTTTCTCACTTCCTCTCAGTAGCTCCTGCTCATTCATACAATGGGATTGGCAGGATACTGGTTTGACACTTTGCTCGAGGACCCTGGCTGTCTTAGCCACGCCATCGTCATGGGCAACAACACCCTTCCTCTCCCAGGCTTCCTGGAAGGCTGGTGTAGGAAGGAGAAAGTTTTCCTCCACCCTTTTAGGGTCCCTGGCTGGGCCTGAAAATTAAACTGACGAAGGCAGATTAATAAGAGAAAAGCATACAAATTTATTTAACACAAGTTTTCTATGACATGAGAGCCTTCATCAGGAAGTCAAGATTCAAAGAAATAGTTAAGCTGAGTGTGTTGTACTAGGTTTGATAAAGAGTAAAAAGTTATGGAAAAACACGATAGGACAAAAGGGCACAAGCTATGGGTAGTAAACTGGGGGGAAATGAGTGAAGTCAGTTTGTTCTGATTCCTCTCAACATCTCTCTGTCTTCGGAGATAAGGATGCTCCTTTCTTCCAGGTACAAGGAAGCACCTCTCGCATGAGGGTCTTAACACCTGCTTCAAGGGAGAAGGGGGAATTCAGAGAGTCCTTCTTTCTTTTATTTTTATTTTTTATTTTTGTCTGCCCTGGGTCTTCGCTGCTGTGGGCAGGGTTTCTCTAGCTGCGGCGAGCGGGGGCTACTCTTCGTTGCGGTGCGCGGGCTTCTCATTGTGGTGGCTTCTCTTGTGGTGGAGCACGGGCTCTAGGAGCACGGGCTTCAGGAGTTGCAGCACACGGGCTCAGTAGTTGTGGTTCGTGGGCTTAGTTGCTCCGCGGCATGTGGGATCTTCCCGGACCAGGGATCAAACCCGTGTCCCCCGCATTGGCGGGTGGATTCTTAACCACTGCGCCACCAGGGAAGTCCCCAGAAAGTCCTTCTTGCACCTGCCATTTCTTAAATTCCTTCAACTTAATCAGTATGCCAAGGTGTCATTTTTTTAGGGAAGCATGTTCTGAGCCCCATCACTGACATGACAACCAGATAAGACTGTGCTGGCCTTTAAGAAATTTTAAAGAGGTGTAAATTATTTAGCTTGAAGGTTACTGTTTATATTAATTAGAGGTTTGGAGTCAATAAGAACGATTATTCAGTAGGTAGTATTCTATCCTCCAGACACAAGAGAGCAAAAATAATGTTGTGAAAATGATGATTGTCCCGTAGTCCTATTCTGAAGTATTTGGTGGGACGATTGTAGATTGTGCTTTGGCATCAAACGCCAGCATGTGGCCTAGTGCCAATTTTGAACCTAGAGCTTTGTTGTCCAATATGGTAGTCACTAGTCATATGTGGCAATTTTAATCCTAATTTAAATGAATGGAAACAAAATAAATTCCTTAATTGAACTAGTCTTGTCAGGTGACTAGTTGGACATAATATCCATCTGTCCTTGGTGTCTACCCTATTGACCAGTGCAGGTATAGAATATTTCCATCATTATAGAAAGTTTTATGGATAGCACTGTTCTAGAGACTTCCATCCTTTGTCCCACACTACAGGGTTCCAGAATAGCATATAGAATCGCAATGGCCATTTTGAAGAGTTGTATGCTAGCTGGAGCTCTGTTCTATTCTACTGTCCACTTAACATTGACATATTCCCCCTGCAAAACACACACAGTTTTTTTTAGGAATAAGAAGTATCCAAAGGCACTCTGTTGAGATTATGAGTAGGTGGGGTAGAAATTGATACTTTTTTCTTGCAAATATTTGTTGAGTATGTACTATACTGTATAATGTGCTAGATATTGCAGATAGGACAGCTATGGAGACAGACATGATCCCCACCCTCATGGTGCTAACATTGTAATAAGGGACACAAATAAAACTAAATACACACATCTCTAGGTGATAGAATTCCACTGAAGAATAAAAGGGAAAAATCTGGGAGCACTGAAGATGAACCAAGTCATTTAAATTAGTCCATAATCTCCTCGTAATTCACTAGTTTTGGAAGTTTCTGGTATTATTCTTTGTAGATCAAACTGAAGACAATCCTCATACACTAAACACATTGAAGCCTTTTATCAGAGAAAAGACAAAGTAAGAAAGAGTAGATGAAGCTGAGGAAGAGAGCAAGACGGATGCCCATTTTAAATAGACCCTTGGAATGGACCTTGGAAAAGACTTTCAAGAATTTAACCCGTATCAGAAATATGTGGTCCATGTTTTCATTCATTTTCTTGTTCATTTATGTATTTAGCATTTTCTGTTTGATAATGTGCTAAAAATCCTGAGACTAAAAGAACTTCAGGATCGACTTGATTTCAGCCTATAGTCATGATGTAACCAAAAGTGGGGTTCGGCTGCTCCATGCTCAAAAGCCATTAAAGAGACGAGGTTGATGGAAAGGAAAGTTTGCTTTATTTTGGATGCTGGCAATTGGGTGGTGGCCGGGGGGGAGGGCGGACTCCTGTCCAAAGGCCGACTCCCCCCACTGATAACCAGTGGGCAAGAGCTTTCACAGATGAAGGCAGGAGGCTCCATGCAGAAACAGCACAGGCAGCTCTGACGGTCATCTTGAAATTGGTCCTGCGGTGGTCTGACCAGCGTCATCTTGATTGTTTTACGTACAGTTAACCTTCATTTCCAGGATCGGTTTGTTCCCATTTCCTTGAGGCCAGTTCTCGGAATTGTAGCAGCTCATGTCATGGCTACAGTCTGCTCATCATGTAGTTAACTTCTCCCACCTGATGGGGGTTTCAGTACCTGTAAGACAGCTCATAAGACATGGCTCAGAATATTATCTGTAGCCCTTGAGGAGCAACTAAAGGTCCTTGACTTTGCTTCATGACTAAACTGTTATTATTTTGTCCTGTTGACTGCTTTTCTTTGCTTCTGCATTTTCTTACTTCTCTGATTAATCTTATTCTTTGGCTAAGTTTTTCCACAGACAAAAGGCAGGCGGAGGACATGGGGGGCATAGACCACAGGGCCATGCTCTGTCTCAGTGAGAGAGCTGAAATACCCTGGAGCTGGATCCAAAATTTGAATACCCCTTCCACGTAGGTAAATTAGAGAGATGGATAATCCCTGTTCTGTTATACTTTTATGATGCCCACTTAAAAGCCAGAAACCTTGAAGGAAGGCTTGTATGGTCTCAAGTGAATTTGCTTTTATCCTGCCTTTGCCTGGTTCAGGTAGTTTGAGTAACACAGACACTTGCTTGATCCACAGGGTGGGATGAGGGGATAGATTTGGGAGAACATGGTGACTATCTCTAGGACTTTGTCTAAATGGGCATTTAGATTGTTAGATTGCTACATTTTTTTTCTGGTAAACCAGAAGTAAATTGCCCATTTGTGGTCAGATGCAGTCTGGTGTCAACGTTCCCTCTTCCTAGACAGCTTTTCCAGTAACTTCTAAATACATGTCTTCCTGAACGTTGGTGTTTCTATCTTTGTTGCTAAAAAATGCCTCTGCCCAATTATCACATGCTTTGCTGGTTTTCAGTGTTTCTAATCCTGTTGTTTTCCTGGCCTCTTTTACAAAATTAACGCGTTTCATTAATTTTTGTGACTGGAACACAAAGCACACGTTGATTTCAACCATCCTCGGACCACACTGTAAGTCACAAAGCTCTGAAGACTTCTCTCAATAATATTTTGTTGTTTGCTTGTATAGGTATTTGATGCTCAACCCATAAGCCCTACTAGGTCAGGAATTCAGTTTGTTTGGTTCATTGAAGTTTCCCCATCACCAATCATATGACCAGTTGACTGGCACATAATTTGCCACCTTCCACCCCCCAACACATACACAACTGTTGAAAGGATGAACATGGGTGAGTCAATCAGCATGTAATCATGACCTTTCCTCTTATATAGCTCTTCAGAATTTTAGTAGGAGTCGTTGGAATGGCACTGTAGTGTATATTGCATATGGTGTAGATTGCATTCCTCTGTCCCGGGTATATTTTGAAAGAAGTCATTCTGTATTTATTTTCTCTTCTCTCAAAAGATAGGGATAAGGCTGGTGACAGTTTCTAAACAGTTTCCAGAAACTATGGACAGTTTCCATAGTTCTATGGATTTAGCAAGTTCTTAACTTCTCTGTGCCTCAGTTTTCTTATTTGCAATATGAGAATGATAATGGTAACTACCTTACAGACGTTGTAAAACAGAGTTGTGCCTGTGAATGCTCAGTTAATTTGAGTTGTTATTCTTTTACTTCCCCAAGATCGTGAGCCTGTTGCCAAACATAATAAATGCTCAACATTTAAATGAACAAATGAATGAGTGCATGATGAACACTTTCTTCTGTGTAGAACAGGATTCTGTGAGAATTTTTTTCTCCTGCTGCTAGAATAGAAATATATGGAGAAAAGATAGACATCATCCAGCATTCAGGGCCCTCTACTGCTATGGAAGAGACATAACCATGCATGAGTAATCTTTTGCTTCCTAAAAGGGATTATTTTATTGCCATTCGTTAATTGATTCTATGCTGCCAGATTTTTGTATCATTAGATTGCATAAATTTTTATATTATTGGATGACAGCAGTGAGAATTTCCCTACAAGCAGTAGATGGGAGTGGGTGCAAAAGTTTATCTTACTAAAAATTGAAAAAAATAAGAAATAATACTAAACATTGATGATAGCAATTAACATTTACAAAGTACTGTGTTACCTTTATATATTTATACAGATCATCTCATTTAATCCATAGAAGACCCCTATGAGATAGGAACCACTATTACCCCATTAAGATAAAACTAATATTTGGGAAAGTTAAGTAACTTAGTCAATGTCATGTAGTAAAATGGATCTTTGGATGCAGGTGATTTGATTAAGTTCATGGCAGTTTAACGTGATACTGTCGTAGTTTGGGAGAAAGATTTGTCAGCAGTGTTCTGGTGCACCTGCTGTCTGAAAAGAAAAATAAAAGTTCTGATTTATAGCGTTTGTTGGTTTCCACGGTAGAAATGCTCCCAACACGGTCAACTTCAGTGAGCCAGTATGACATCATCCAGCTCCCAGAGTCTTGAGTCTCAGCAACCAGCTTGAGCCATCTCCAGCACAGCTTTGGTGGAGGCAACCAACCCCTCAGTGTGGCTGAGGTCTTGCACAAGACGTTGGACGGTGGAAGGGACGTGATTAGTAGGTTGGCAGGGTGCGTGGCAGGGCTAACATTTCACTGCAGTGCACGTGAAAGAAAACTGAACGAATCTGGGCTAAGCAAAGAATGTTTATGGCCTTAGCAAGGAAAAAGTTGAATTTAGAATTGTTCGGCCGAGAAAACGAGGAGTCAGTTGCTGAAAAGGATGTGGACTTGGTCTAGGGACTTAGGATATTAAAAACAAACAAAAACCTTCCTGATTAATCAAGATAGAGATCTGATGGCAGAAACACTTGCTATTTTCCTTAGTTGAGAGAGAAGACAGATAAGCAAATAGTCATATTTTCTACTTCTGTGAATTCACAGGAACTTTCCCCCAGAAAGGTCTGCAGGTGAATTAGACTATGAAAGTAAAAAGAGAAATTCAGTGCTCATTTAGTTACCTTAAACCATTTCTAGAATAAGATCTGATATATATGCGCGTGTATATATACACGCGCATATATATCAGATATAGTTCATTAATATAGGATATCTGACAAAGCACCATTTGATATATTGAAGCATCTCACTTTACATTTACCAAATGTCTGCTAGCCCACTCTTTCCAATATTTATCTCTTGGAAACACGCAGTTTGTAAAGTGAATGGAAATTAGCCGTATATGGGTGCTCATCAGACACTGAAGGGTACAGTTGGGTTGTAGCAGCTGTTGTTTTCTGGCAGAGACCGAATGATTTGGAATGCTGCAGAATGAGAAGCTTCCTGTCAACTGGTGGTACTTACCACAAGGGAGCAGAGGCCTTTTTACACCTGCTTTAATCTGCAACTTTAGGAATTCATTCATTTTTCTTACTCAGCAAAGTCTACTTTTCTCGTTCACAAGAAAAATCTATGAACAGACTGCATTGCTCCTGCAGTGTCTGGGGAGACAAGTGTTTATATATATGGATGGCGGGATGGGTGGAATTAGTTCCTTTTAAATGTTGTCCTGTAGTCTTAGGTTTCACCTGAACTAAGCCCTTGGTATACAGAAAAAAATATCAGCCTGTGCTAGAGGAATCAGCATTTTCCCTCTCGGTATCTGGGAATGCTATCAGACTCTAGGGAAGGTGAAAGAGAAGTCAAAGTGCAAGGGAAGGCACAACTGTTTCAATTACTTAGGATCTCACAATGTCAAAGTTATGATACTCTTTGTTTTTCAGCGAGTAGAATTGGTTTTAAGCCGTTCACACTCCAGTTCTTCTTGAAACACAAACATGAAAAATTGCTTCTTTGTGGGACACAAAAGACTTTTTAAAAGACACTGTAGTTTTATATGAGATCATACTTCCCATTCTTTTACAATCGGTGTGTCTCTGCTTCCACATCTTCACCCATGTTAGAGCTTCTGAAAAGCTGAGGCCCACGTACAAGAAGATCTGGAAGAATGATATCACATGAGTTTACATGGGTCTGCTGTCTTTGGATTGCTTTATTTATTCAGACACACACACACACACACACACACACACACACACACATTTATTCTCCAATCAGGTGATAGTTGAATTCTGCTCTTGGTTTAGTCATTAGAGTTAACGAACTTTCAGAAAAATCAGTGCCTAATTTTATTGTCTTTTCAATAGTGTCAGCGAAGATGCTTCCGAATTTATTCCATTCACTTTATCACATAAGCTGAGGAGCTCATTGCTTCTGCTGGGCTGTTAGAAGGATGCCCGTATTGTTCAAACTACTGTTAGGTATTTACATTATATATTTACTTATTTTTTTCTCAACACAGTCACCAAAATGGAGGAAAGAACAGGAAATCTGTCCTGTTCAAAGAATAGCACTTCATGGTCTACAGTCAAACGCTATTTTCCAAGAAGCCATAAAATTCAACTCAGTTCCATTACTTTTTACTGAGCACCTACAAGGTAATGTGGCAACACACTAGGTAGCATCAAATACCTGAAGTCTAAGGAAGGTGATAAATTATCATTGCCCTGTTTAAAGCCTTCTTAGTATTTAAAGTATAAACGGGGACTTGGGCTTCCCTGGTGGCGCAGTGGTTGCGCGTCCGCCTGCCGATGCAGGGGACGCGGGTTCGAGCCCCGGTCCGGGAAGATCCCACGTGCCGCGGAGCGGCTGGGCCCGTGAGCCATGGCCGCTGGGCCTGCGCGTACGGGTTTTAAAAAATTAATCCTCCTTTTATAAAATTGTATCATTTCTCCAGCTACATAATAAAACATTTCAAACCCTCTTTGTCTGGTTTATAGGTGGCTCCTTTGTGAATATTTTGTTAGCTGCTAATTTGCCTTTTAAAAAAGGTATTTGAGGATATTAATTTTTCCTGTATATCGTTTTCACTTTGTGTAATGAATTGAATGGCAACTTTCACAAATGATTTTTAAAGATTTAATTAATGACCTCATGTAATGTGATACCTCAAAGAGTGGATCCAATGTCTCCATACCATATAAGTTTAAAAATTGTTGAAAATTTTAATTTGAATTCAAGTGTGAATATCACACAGGGCTTGTTTCTTCCTTTTTTTACATTCAATTTTGGACCTGAATATTTTGGTTAAAGACCTTAAAATTTTCCATTTTTCCATGTAAATAATAAATGAAAGAGTGTTATAGACAGACATATCCCTAATGTATAAAATGTTACTGTAAATGAAAAAGAATCAGCCAGCTCAATTTTAATATAGTCCCTTAAAGCGTTGTTTCAAATCTCATTAAAGTTATTTCCTGTCATAACAGTAATGGAAGCCAGTGAAGCAAAATGTATTCACTTGAGTTGATTTTCAGACAAAACTGAAGATTGTGTACTTCTGATATCCATCTTGTTTGACCCAAATAAGACAAAAGCGGGGGAAGGGCTAAAGATGGTCTTATTTTGTCACCATCAGAAGTCTTTCTGATTCAGTATGCGGTCTGAAGATAATGGGCCAGATGCACATCCCATGGGAACCTTCCCATAGCTACATGATTTAGGGCATGGATCTGATGCTTTTTTAATAAGGTAGATCTATGGAAATTCAGATTTTTCGGCTCAAGAACTCCACGAGCTTATTTTATTGTTGTGTTGTGCAGTAGTAATGTGTGTTGGTTTTTAAGTTTAGCTTGAGGTTTAACTTTTTAGAAGTTGCCAATTTATTAAAACTTTATTTTGGTGGGTAAAACATTTCCAAATCGCTTGTTTTTGTAGTTTTAATTTTTCTGGTTTCCAGAGTATTTTTAAAAACTACATAAGATTTCACTAATAAATGTTTTGATTCCAACTTTTACAGTTTGAAGTGACAATGTGTACGTAATTTATGATCAGTTTTTAAATGCATTGCTGTTCAAAATCACTCAACAAAATTTTTTGTTATTGAAAACAACGTGTCCTTATATTTACCCTGGGCTTTCTGCATTTACAAAATGCTTTCACATTAATGCCTTGAACGATGCCTGTTACACTTGAATGAAAATATAAATTAATTCATTGTCTCATTTTTATTCCCACATCCACCCTGAGAAACTCAGTTTTATTACTCTTACATTTCAAAAGAGGAGACAGAAGTTCAAAAGCCACAAAGTTTTACTGGCAGAACTGAGCCCAAAAACCAGGATAAGTTTATCCCTAATCCAGTCCTGTTTGCTCTACATTGTTAATTAATAAAATAAATTATAATACTTTCTTGCCTGTTAATGTCTATTCTAGACAATATAACATGAATCTCACTGTCAAACATGTTTTAAATTTGTAGGAATACCCATTTTATTAAAACTTAAGTAAATAAACTTTCAACAAACATGGAATGAGTATTTGCTACACACAAGACACTGAACGAAACAGGCACAAATTCTGCCCTCTTGAAGCTTACCTTTTAAGGAGGGAGAGAACCAATAAACACACTAAGTAAGCCAGGGATGCAGTGTGTTAGCAGATGGTAAATGCTGTGAAGAAAAAAAGCAGCAAGGACATGGGAAGGGTGCCCTGGGGCAGGTTGCAATATTAAAGAAGGTGGCCAAAGAAGGCTTCACTTATAACATGATGTTTGAATAAAGGTTTTTAAAATGTGAGGGGGTTGACCAAAATGGTATGTGGGTGACAGGTGTTCTAGACAGAGAAGATGTGAGGCTCTGGGATAGGGCAGCCTGTGGGGTAGAAGAATTATGAGGAGGTCAGGATAACTGAAGCACATGGGCAGGGGATGGTAAATAATCAGGTCAGAGGACAGGGCTGGGAGAGGGTGGCAGAGATCTTGAAGGCATTGGAAGCCATTGTAAGGTCTGTGACTTTTACTTTCACTGAGATGGAAGTTGCTGGAAGGTTTCGAGCAGAGGAGGGACGCCCTTTAACTTACATTCTTACAGGATTGGTCTGCTGCTGCGTTAAAAGTAGACTTGAAGGGATGCAATGAAAACGAAAAGATTTATTCAGAGGCTATTGGGGTAATCCAGGTGAGAAATGATGATAGCATAGAAATAAGAGTAGTAACAATTGTAGATGGTAAGAGGCTGATATATTTTGAATGTGCCAATGATAAGATTTGCTAATGGATGGGATGTAGGGTACAGGGAAAAACAACAAATCAAAGATAACTCCAAGATGTTTAGACTTAGCAGCTAATCACACTGGTTCGCCAACAACTCATATAGAAAAGACTGAGAAAGGTAGGTTTGGGAGTGGAGGGAGTTTGTTTGGACCACGTTTAGTTTGAGATGTCATTTAGCCATCACAAGGACACATGGGAACAGTTCGGATATAAAAGTCTGTATATGATCTACCTGATGCAATAATGTAGACATATGAACGAATTAGATTAGCATTTTCCAAGGTGTGTCCCTTAGAGCATGTACATCAGACATTTATCAGAAAGGGAGTTCTACAGTCGATTATATTTGAGGAATCATGCATTAAACAATGTTAATCACTGAAAGCTTTTAATATGTAAAAAATGTGCATTGCAATTTTTCTAACATATGCAGCATGATATAGCATGCTAAAATTATCTCCCAGTGGAGTCCTTATTTTTAAAAAACATATTAACAAATCTATACCTTAGGAAGGCTGACCTAGACCAAATTAAATCCACTTGCAAAATATTAGCACTGTTGTTCTTCACGTTGACCTGCATCTTTCCTTAGTAGCAATGCTTTTATAATCCCAGCAAGGTTAGAGCAGTTCTCTCCGCCTTCTCGGTTCACTCAGTCTGCCTCTAGCACCATCACTTCATCTACCCCAGATAATACAGAGGCACTGCTGATTCTGAACCTCGGAAACCAACTGATGATTCACCCCTTAGGTAAGCAGAACCAACCGATACAAATGGCTTTATTGGATGGTGGGACTGCTTCATGAAAAAATATTCTGTAGGTGAGAAGGAAAGAAGAGCAGATCTGTAGCTGATGGATGACTAAACCAAGAGAACAACAGAGAGAAGAGAATTAGGTTTGCTTTTGCTCCTGGAGAGAGAGAGAGACCACTAGATTTGTCACGGGGTTTTAGAAGCCATGCGGCAAAAATGAGGAAGCAAAAGGCAAAGCAGGTTTCCAGCATTTGGTTTTAGATGCAGACTAGCTGCCAAGATGTAGGGCTGAAAATGTTTTACGCAGGTTTTAAAATGTTTATAAAGTTTATATGTTATCGTAGCTGTTGGGTTTCACAAGAAGAATTTCTGTCGTATTTCTTACGGTTCCTATAGATTCCTCATATACTCAGGTCGATTGACTATCCTAATTCCTTGGAAAAGTTACTCCAAAATTGCTCCATTTTTGGTGAAATAGTACAGCTTTATAAGAGATTGAGTAAAAGAGAGTCCTTTAGTACAGAATGATCAGCAAGTCAAATTCCACGGTGATTATTTCCCCGGACATATCAGTTAGCATTCATTGACCTAATTGTCTTCATTTGTGAATGGGGGTGCTGAGGTGGAAGGAAGAGACAGAACACACACAGACACAAATAGGGAAAGGTTCTTGGGTACTGAACAGCCAGACGCTGCTGGGGCAGAGTCAACAATGACAATGAAATGATTCCTGTCCTCCAAAAGCTTATGATAAGATAGGAGGAATCAAATGTGTCACAAAAATAAGAACAGCAGGCTATGGGAACTCGGAGGAAGGAATGATCATTTTTATGGGAGCTATTGAGAAGTCTCCCTGATGGTAATCTGTGCTAAAAGTTATGACTAATAGGTATGAGATCACTGTCAAGAAATTGGCAGGATTAAAGAAGTTCAGGCTAAACAAGAACAATAGCAATGTTAACATCTTTCTTCCCACCCAGCTTGAGATCAAAGGAGTCTGTGAAAAGCCCTAGGATTTGAGTTGGGGAATTTCTCCATGTTTTTCCCTCTCTCCCCCACTTAGTTCTTCTCTTCTAGCTTAGGTTACTGTCCCATTTGTCACGACAAGAATTTTCTATTTCTGCTTAACCCATTCAGATTGACAATATTCCATCTAAATTTTGGTGACCTTTCTTCTCAAAACATTGCATCTTGCATTATATTGCCTGATTCCCCGCCCTGCCCTGCTTCTTCTTCTAAAGATCTGGGACACCAGATATCCTAACTCCCATTTGCCTGGGAGGTGTAACCAGACAGGTGGCCGCCAACCTGAGGCATCAAAAATAGGCCAGAAAATCAGAGCTGTGCTCGCAAGAGAACTATTGTTCCGTTTGGTTGGAAATCATGGTAGGTGAAAAGCAATAGTGTGAAACAAAGCTCCCCACACAGATGGAAGCTCTCATATAAAATCTTTGAACACTCATTTAGTTAAAAATGTCAGACTGTTCTTTTTTTTTTTTGTAGGAAGGGAGAGTATTTCATATATTTAATCAAGGAAGTAACATACTCTAGATTTTTCATTTTGAAAGTTAATATGGTGGCTATGAATAAAATGGATTGGCTGGGGAAGATGCTCATACAATAATAGAACTTGGTCTGGAGTCATGGGATTGGGAAGACAGAAGAGAAGGAAATACGAGAGGACAGTTTGGAAGTGAAATCCATAGGATATTGATTAAAAACGGGGGCTGAGGAATACACAGCAATGAAATAATCGTTTCACTGAGACGTGCTGGATAACAACACGTGACCTTGAGACTGAGTGGATGGGATTTTTAAGGAGAAACAGGAAAGTCAAGAGAGGAAGTGTTTTTATGCCCAGAGTAGTTAGATTGGTGAAAAGAATCCTCTATTTGGAATGAGAAGCTGAGATTTGGATCCCTTCTGGGACAAAATGTAACTTCTGTGAATTTATTTTCCTTAGATAAAAACTCTCTTGCAGACTGGTTAAATGAATTATGTGAAATGTTTATGGAAGTTTCTGTTTCATAATTGGTGCTTTATAAAAATTTGTCTGGAATTGAATTTCTGGATTGGGAGGGAACTTAACCCTAGCTCCCATGGGTTGGTTACCCTTCCTATGTTTAAAGATGTTCCCTAGCTTTTGCACCAAATGGCCATTCTGCTCTCCAGAGACAGGAAACCCTTGCAAGATAACTCCTTTGTCTACGAACAGTTCTGAGTGTAAACAATCCTCTGTACATTGTGAAGTGTCTTCCTAAAGAGTCCATTCTCAAACCTTGCTGTGCGTAAGAATTGCTTCTGCAGCTTAAGGGCCGCGTGAGATTCACATTGGATTGATCTGCGCGTGGCACAGGAATTTGTATCTTATAGAGTTTCCAAGTGATTCTGATGAGATTCTTTGATAAGCAATACCCTAAAACTTCACCCACATGTCTAATGTGATTTTTAAAAATTGCTATCGTGTCTCCAGTGACTGTCTTCTCCAAGTATAATATGAAATTATAGCAGTTAAAGTGCTTTGAAAAAACAAGGCATATAAATAATCTTGAGATGAAAGAATGTTTTCTTAAGAAAATGGTGAAACTTCAAATAGTTTTATCATAATAACAGTTAATACTTACTGAAATTTTTCATCTGTATTGGATGCCTTATTCTGTCTAATGTTTATATTTTATTATTTCATCACTCTACAGTTGAAGCTTAGAAAAGTTTCTTTCCTAGGGTCATAAAGTGGCACAGCCAAATTCCAAACACATTTTATTGCCTTGTTTAAAAACTAAAGAGATGTTTTTTCCTTTTGTAGCCAAGAAAATCATCCAGGAAACTTATGGATGTAGTACGGCAGGAAAGATATATGTCCACATTTAAAGGTAAGCACAACTATTTCATCTAGTAATGTATTTTTGTTCATCAGACTTCTATTTGTTTGCATGGCTATTGTCATCATGTTATCAGGTGTGTGTTAAACAATAAAAAATTGACTCCAAAGAAGGAGTCATTTGTATTATCTTTTGGAATTATTTTCCTGTGAACTTAGCTTCCTAGAGAAGCCTTATGGGGTGAGCCTAGTATTGAAAATTCAGAGGGAATGGGATGGAGAGAGAAGAAAGGGAAGAGCGCACACGGAAGACCCATTTTGTCCATTTCACAATTTTGTTCAGAGCTAGCTGTGTTCCGTCTCTCCATACTAGGTCTATACCAATTAATTCTGAATCTACCAAGAGTTATTTTACATATGGAAAATTTTAGAATAATATATGAATAACTGTCTTTTTACAATGGCATGCTCCTTTCTAGTCTTATGCTTTTTAAGACTTAAACAATATAGTGCCCTGAGTTCTAATTTTTCCAGACTGAAATATTCCTATTATGGTCATTATCATTGTAGGAAAAAAGGAACTTGTTGCTTTCGGTTTCCTTAACCAGTGTTTCTCAATCCTAGACGCAGCCTAAACTCATTTGAAGAAGTTCAAGGACTATTGATGTTCAGATTTTTCTGGAGACTGGTTATAATTAACTGAATCTCTGGTGTGGAACCTGGGTATATATTTTAAAGCTCCCAGGTGATTCTGGTGTGCACCAGAGTTGAGAACTATAATTTAAACTCCATGTTTAGAATCTGTCATGAAATTGGAGCCGCACCACATGTGTAAATGGAAAACAAAAACAATGACCAAACCAAAACTGAGTTCTTAGTATCTGTAATCATTAAGAGAAGTACTGGGTATTGAAGGGTAGAGTGAAAGCTTTGTTTGGATCAACATAATAAATTCATGAAATTTATATGAGAGAAAGATTTTTAGGTAGAAATGTGAGTGGTTCTCAGAGAAATAGAAATGCTACTCAGATAACCCTTGAGAATCTGAGGATAAAATTACACTTCAAACATCATCTAGGTAAAAATCTAACTTTTTAATATCCTCATATTAATGAAACTGAGTTTATTTTAATCCTGATTCTTAAAAAGTTAAAATTTTACTTCATGTTACAATTTTGATCAATGCTCTACTTCCAAACAGGGCAACTTCTCTTTAAAAAGTTTGCAAATTTCCTTAGAGAGCTGTATTTTTACTGAAATAACAGCATAATTATTGTCCTAAGACACTTTTATGACCAAAGAAAGCTGAAAAATTGAAGCCAAAAGTGACATTACATTTTTTACTAATTCCTTTAGTTTACATTTCCTTTGATATGTGGAGTCCTGGTCACGACGCATTATTTATTTACCTTTACTTAAAGGGAGAATACTTTGATTTGTCAAGTACTTGATTCTTCCATAAATGGTAGATTGCTTGTAGAACTTGCTTTAGAATTTTGGTTGAATGTTATTGGATCCTTTTCCTATGTCACCAAGGTTTACTTGAATTGAACGTAAGTGGTTCCTGTAGCAAACAGATCCTAACTATCTCAACATGCCAGTGGTATATTAATGGCCACTGTAAAGACACACAGCCTGGGATTACATTGATTATGGGGGTTCCAAGGAGTACCAGTGATTGACTCCCACAAGGCTAAGGGCTGTCTCAGCTACGGAGGGCATTTATTGTGATGTACTCTTTAAGTGGTCTCAACAGGATACCGTGGGACGAAAATGGACTTATTTAGACATGCTCTTGCCAAGAATGATTTCTAGTTTTGGTGTCATTAGGAAAGCCTTTTACTGTTCCCACTGTCTTTTCCTCACATAAATCCTTGTCTTTGCGATCTGCTTTTACCTCATTCATTTTCAGCGAGCGGTGGTGTGGTGCCATTTGATTTCCTAATCATTAAGCTGTTCTCTTTTGGCCATAGGTTAGCTCCTTTCCTTCCCTCCCTTCCTCCCTTCTTTCCACGTTTTTCGTTCTTTCACTGGCTCTCCACCCTTCCTCCTTTCCTCCCTCTCTCCCTTCCTAATTGCAATTGCCGGCCACAATCAGACCATGACTTAGTTGAGAAGAATCTGTCAAATGCTGTTAAGTCCTCAGTACTGACACTTCCCAATTGTTAGGGGTTGTTTTGAAGGGCATAAATTGAGGTATTAGTTCAGAGTATTTGAGCTTCTTTCTTTTTTTCTAGTGCTTTTATCTAGTTTTTGACTTTTAGATCCTTTGCATCATTTTGTAAGGTTTTTATAAAGTCATCCTTTGTGAAAATGTACTGCTTTGTTGAATCTCGTGGAATGTCTATTGATTTGCAGTTCCTTCATCCTGGGACAAATCCTCAGTTACCTCGGATGATATAGTTTGTGTGTTAGCATTCCCTTTATAGTTTGCTATATATGTTCTCTTTGACGTTTTGATTTTCCAGTCTTCAAGCAAAGTTTTATCTTGAGTTTTCAGTGCAGAGTTTCCAACACTTTATGTTTGAATACTTTTCACTGAGGTGAATTTTTAAAAAAATAAAATTATTAATAATTGTATTGCTCGTCCCTTAACTGTTTCTATTTGGTAGTTTACAAAGCATGTGAGTGGCAGTTGTATTTCTCTTTATATGACTGATGGTCTGGATTTGCCCCTTTTTCTGATACTGTAAACTACATCTTGGCTCCTGAGCTGTTACTGAAGTCAAATGTCTTTTCTATCTATTTCACAAGTTTGTTTTGAATCCTAAATGGTACAATTATGATAACCTTTTGTTAACGCTAAAGCATTGTGTAAAAGTAAAGGATTACTATTAGCTGAAAAAAAGATCTTAAATCAAATTTAGGCTTTTAAAAATATCAAACATTTAGTGAAATTATATCATTTGATGGAAAAAAGGAAAAAGGGGAAAAGGAGGAAAGGGGGAATATATATAAAAAATTAGAGCAGTGAATGTATAAAAGGTTAAAACATGGAGGAAAAAAGTCACTAGTACAATCTGAGACAACGTCTAAAAAGGAAAAAAAATTGGCAGTAATTCAGTTGTATAGTCTGTAGTGACAAAACCATCACACAAAAAAACAGAGAAGAAATTTATATGTGTTATTTTAATGAACATTTCTCTTTTTTTCTTCTAGATTTATTGAGATATAATTGACATATAGCACTGTATAAGTTTAAGATGTACAGCATAATGTTTTGACTTGCATACATCATGGAATGATTGCCACAGTAAGTTTAGTGAACATCCATCATCTCATGTACATACAGCATTAAATAGAAAAAAAAATATTTTCCTTGCGATAAGAACTCTTAGGTTTCATATATAATGTACAGCATTGTTAATTATCTTTATCACGTAGTACATCACATCCGTAGTACTTATTTATCTTATAACTGAAGGTTTGTACCTTTTGACTGCCTTCATCCAATCCACACTCTTCCCATTCACTGTCTCTGGTAACCACAAATATGATCTCTTTTTCCATGAGTTTGTTTGTTTGTTTGTTTATTTTTGAGGTATAGTTGACCTACAGCACTATGTTAATTCCTGGTACACAGCATAGTGATTTGCTATTTCTATACATTTCAAAATGATCACCATGATAAGTCTACTTGTTATCTGTCACCATACAAAGAGATTACATAGTTATTGACAATGTTCCCCACACTGTACATTTCATACCTGTGAATCAATTATTTTGTCACTGAAAGTTTGTACCTCTTCATCTCCCTCACCCATTTCTCTCATCTCCCCTCCCTCTTCCCTTCTGGCAACCACCTGTTTGTTCTCTGTACCTATGACTCTGTTTCTAGGCTTTTTTGTTGTTGTTCTCATTTGTTTTATTTTTTAGATTCCACACGTAAGTGAAATCATCTAGTATTTACCATTCTTTCTGATTTATTTCACTTAGCAAAATACCCTCTAGGTCCATCCATGTTATCGCAAATGGCAAGATTTCATTCTTTTTTATGGCTGAATAACATTCCAGTGTATACATATACACCTTTATCCATTCACCTATTGATGACCACCTAGGTTGCTTTCATATCTTGTCTATTGTAAATAATGTTACAGTGGGTGCATATATCTTTTAAAATTAGTGTTTTCATTTTCTTTGGGTAAATACCCATGAGCAGAATCACTGGATCATATGGTAGATCTATTTTCAATTGTTTGAGGAGTTTCTATACGGTTTTCCATAGTGGCTACACCAATTTACATTCCCACCAACATTGCACAAGGATTCCCTTTTCTCCTCATCCTCGCCAGCACTCGTTATTTGTTGTCTTTTTGATAATAGCCATTCTGATAGGAGTAAGGTGATATCTCATTGTGGTTTTAATTTGCATTTTCCTGATGATTAGTGATATTGAGCATCTTTTCATGTGCTTGTTGGTCATCTCTATGTCTTCTTTAGAAAAACGTGTATTCAAGTCCTCTGCCTATTTTATAATTGAGTTTTTTTTTTTTAGCATGGGCATTTACTGTTATAAATTTCTGTCTGAGCACTGCTTTCACTATAGGCCATACATTTTGGTGTGCAGTGTTTTTGTTTTCATTCATTGCAAAGTATTCTCTAATTTTCCCGGAGATTTCTTCAACTGATTTGTTGTTTGAGAGTGTGTTTAATTTTAACATATTTAAGAATTTTCCAGATTTTCTTTTTTTATTGACCTTTAATTTCATTCCATTGTGGTCAGAAAATGTATATGAGTCAATCTTTTTAAACTTATTGAGCCTTATTTTGTGGCCTAACATATGGTATATCCTGGAGGATATTCTCATGTGCACTATAGAAGAATGTGTATTTTGCTGTTGTTGGAAGGAATGAGCGTTCTCTATTTGTCTGTTAAATCAACTTGATTTATAGTCTTGCTGTCTTCTATTTCCCTGTCCTTTTTTTCTTGTCTAGTTGGTCTATGCATTATTTAAAGTGAGGTTTTGAAGTCTTCAACTATTATTTTCAAACTTTCAATTTCTCCCTTTAAATTTATCAGGTTTTGCTTTGTATCATTTGGTGAGATTGTTAGGTGAGATATATTTTTATAACTGTTATATCATCTTGATGTATTGGCCACTTTATCATTATATAATATCTTTCTTTGTCTCATAACAATTTTTGTCTTAAAGTTTCTTTTATCTGATATTAGTTAAGCCAGTCTGTCTCTGTTTTAGTACTGTTTGCATGGATGATCTTTTATGATCTTTTTATTTCCACCTATTGGTGTCCTTGGATCTAAACTAAGTCTCTGTAGACAACATATAATTGGATCATTTTTAAAATCAATTATTCCAATCTCTGTCTTTTTTTTTTTTTTTTTTTTTTGCGGTACGCGGGCCTCTCACAGTTGTGGCCTCTCCCGCTGTGGAGCGCAGGCTCTGGACGCACAGGCTCAGCGGCCATGGCTCACGGGCCTAGCCACTCCACGGCATGTGGGATCTTCCCGGACCGGGGCACGAACCCGTGTCCCTTGCATCGGCAGGTGGACTCTCAACCACTGCGCCACCAGGGAAGCCCCAATCTCTGTCTTTTAATTGTAGATTTTAATACATTTACATTTAAAGTTGTTACTAATAAGGAAGAACTTACTTGTACCATTTTGCTAGTCATTTCCCCAATGAATATCTTTTTTTGTTCTTTACTTCCTCCAGTATTGCCTTCTTTTGTGATTAATTGAATTTTTTCTAATGTTTCATTTTGATTTTCTTCCCATTCCTTTACTGCATATTTTTAAGTTATTTTCTTAGTGGTTGCCCTTTAACATTTTAATGCAATTAACATTTTAATTTATAACAATCTAGTTCAAATTAATACTTAATTGAATTTAGGTTCAAGAGTATACAAAATCTTGGCTGATATAGCTCTCAATATATACAAAATCTTATATAGCTCTAAACTCCCTTTTCAATGTTATTGTCAAAAATTACCCCTTTGTACATTATTTGCCTTTCAGTGTAGATCTGTTTCTTATTGTCTTATGTAGTTATATATTATATCACATAGGAAAATAAAATGTTACAAACCAAACCAAAAATGTAGTAATACTGAGTATACCTATGTAGTTACCTTTATTGGTGTTCTTTATTTCTTCCTATGGATTCAAAAAACTGTCCAGAGTCCTTTCATCTCAGTCTGAAGGACTCCCATTAGCATTTCTTATAGGGAACTTCTACTAGTGGTGAACTTTCTCTTTTTTTTTTTGGCATTGTCTTAATTTCTTCATTTTTGAAGGATAGTTTTACCAGATATAGAATTATTGGTTAACAGTTTTTTTGTTCTTTCAGGACTTTGAATATGTCATCACACTGCTTCCTATCCTTCATGGTTTCTAACTAGAAATCAGTTGTTAACCTTATTGAAGTTCCCTTGTACATGGTGAATCTCTTCTCTCTTGTTGCTTTCAGATTCTTGTGTGTGTGTGTGTGTGTGTGTGTGTGTGTGTGTGTATGCACTTGGATGTTGATAGTTTGATTATAATGTGTCTCAGTGTAAATGTCTTTAAATTTCTCCTATTTGGATTTGTTGAGCTTCTTAGATGTGTAGATTTATATATTTCAGCAATATATACTTCCCTGAAAACTTCAGGGAAGTTTTCGGCAATTATTATTCCAATATTCTTCTTCTCTTCTCCCACTAAGATTCCTATTATGTGTATGAGGGTACACTTTAGGAGGTTTGACCTGTCTCTTGGTTCTGTTCATTTTCCTTTTTCTTTTCCTTTTCTGTTCCTCAGACTAAATGACCTCCATTGACCTGTCTGAAGTTTACTGATTATTTTATCTGCTCAAGTCTGCAGTTGAACATTTCTAGTAAAATTTTCATTTCAATTATTGTACTTTTCAGCACTAGGATCTCTATTTGATTCCTTCTTATAATTTATATCTCTTTATTGATATTCTTTATTTGATAAGACAGCTTTCTAATGATTTGCTTTAGATATCTGTATGTGGTTTCTTTTAGCTCTTTGGATATATTTAAAATACTTGATTTAAAGTCTTTGTTTAATAAGTCTGATGTCTGGTCTTCATCAGGAATAGTTTCAATTTATTTCTTCTTACCTTTTTATGGGCTATACTATCATTTTTTTTTGTACAAATTGTAATATTTTGTTGAAAACTGGACATTCTGAATATTATAATATAATAAATCTGGAGATGAGATTGTCCCTCCTTCCCAAGGCTTTTTGTTGCTCCTTGTTGGAGTAGTTGCTGTTTGTTTGTATGGTGATTTTTCTGTACTGATTTTCTAAACTCTGTATTCTTCATTCTGTATGGCCACTGAAGTTTCTGTTCTGTTAGCTCAGTAGACAGCTAATGATTTGACAGAATTCTTCTCAGAATTTAAAGCTGAGATTCAGCTCTTTTGTTCTTATTTAAGCATTCACCTGCTTGCTGTACACATTTGATGCGTTTCCAGAGTTCTCATGAACTTGACTTCAACTGTTTTTGCCAGTGTATTTGCTGCTTGTGTTGGGGGGCAGGTTTTTGGAACTTCCTACTCTTTCCCTTTCCCTGATGTTATTCTACATATACCGACATTCAATCTTTACAATAAGCAGCTTTTGTCTGAGATAATGCAAATAGAAGCCCATGAACCCTGTTTCCTTTCTCATGTGCCCATCTGCTGGACCTGGATTCATGAGAAAGGCTCCAGGTGGGAACAACTGGCTCTACTTCAGACTGAATGCTTGGCCTGTTCTTCTGTTGTGACCCTTCCCACTGTGCTCCAACAGTGTGGAGCCAAGCCTCTGCTCTCAAGGTGGGACTTAGAACAGCTTCTCCCCCAGCTGCTCCCGCAATAACAGGTTCTTATGCTTTTTCTTGAATGTATCATTTGTTACTATCTTTGTGATGGGGTTCACAAAATTTTTTCAAAATTAGGGACTTATGCTTGTTTTTTATTGTAGATTATTTCCAAATAATGAGCATTATTTTATGCTTATTTGTGAAAATGTTGATTTACTAGAAGAGTAACTATGTTTTCTTTGAAAATAGCATAACGCTTTGATAACTTCATGCCACTAATTGTCACAGTTTTATAACAGACGATGGTCTAGCTGCCAGAGGTAAAACAAGAAATCCTCAGGTATTTTGTATTATCTTAGTTTTCTCATCTCACTTTTATTTTTTGGATGCATGTATGAAATCATCATAGTTGCAGATTCACATTTTAGATTTGCCCTGGAGTTCTATTTACTATTATATTTAAAACATTAATTTGAGTAAGTATATTTACATTGCTGTTTTATTGATATTTTTAATGCATTTGTGAATCAATTGTGAACAGTTAATCTAGTTTATTTAAATTAATCAAGAATTTAAAGAAACATAATAATAACAAGGAAAATTTTTAAAGTTAACAAATATGTCATTTAAATGATGAGACAGTGTATGTTTTCCAAGATAAAAAATACCAGTACAGTCTTTGAAAGTGCATGCACAGCACTTTCTAATCAATGATTATTAAATACATTTGGCATTTTGTAAACATCATAGACTTACATTTCGAATTTGTTAAATACGTGTTAGTAAAGCTTTTCACTGTTTCTTGTCCTGAAACTTGCCGACCATTGGCAAATTCCTTTGTACTGTAAGATTGCTAGTTTTCTTTGCGCTTCACCCTGAGGAATTTTGCACTGAATCACATCTTTTAAACGACTATGATAATAGTAATGAGGGTAAGCCTCTGCTGCAGAATTTTAGACTCTTGCTGACACTGCTTTAGCAGTGTGTATGCACACGTTTTGTTTTACTCCAGCTATACATTAGATTAGTACTGATATTAGGGCTAATGTTCAAACCAAGATGAAATACAGTTTTCTGGAGAATGACATCAATTTCTGTCAAATCATGCTTTCAAAATCTTCAGGTTTCATATCGCAAAGTTCTCCCTTTCCTGGTTTATAAATATCTAATTATGAAAGTTATTAATTGAATTTCTATAATAAATATCGTATATTTATATATTAAAACAATAGCTACCAGATGTTTTGCTATCTCTCTCCACCACTTAAATTTTGATGTTTTCACAGGTTCTGTCTTTGGCCCTTTGCTTTTCTAAATCTATTTGACCCCTCCTGACAATCTCCCACTCTTAGGGATTCATCTACTGGTTATAGCCAATGAATCCCAAATGTATATTTCTAGTCTTGATCTCTTTTATGAGATTCTACCTAAAAGCATCTCCTCTTGGACATCCACAAATACCTCAAACTCGTCTTGTTTAAAAAACAATTAATTACTTTCACTCCTATGTTGTATTAGGGCTTTCCACAGAAACAGAACCAATACCAACAGGTTATTTCTCTGTCTCTCTATCTCGTTTTATATAGATATATATATATATATGTATGTATGTTATTTCCTTGTGTTTTGTTTTGTTTTTTTTCTGTTTCTCAGCCACCAAACATCCATCCTCACTGGTGCCCTATTCTTTCCTTGTGTTGAGAGAGAGGGGGGGGGGATTTCTGTATATGTAAAAGGAGATTTATTATGAGGAGTTGGATCATGTGATTATGGAGGCTGACGAGTCCCACAATCTTCCATCTGTGAGCTGAAGATCCAGGAAAGCTGGTGATGAAATTCACACTCAATCTGAAGGCCTGAGAACCAGGGGGAGCTGATGGCGTTAATCATAAATTGAGGACAGAAGAAGACGAGGTGAGATGTCCCAGCTCAGGCAGTGAGGCAGGAGAAAAGGGGCAAATCTCTCAAATTCCTCCTTCCTCCCTCTTTTGTCCTATTCAAGCCCTCAATGGATTGAATGATGCCCCTGTGGCCCCTGCAACCTTGGAGAGGGCAGTCTATCTTTCTGAGTCGCTCACTCAAGTGCTAATCTTGTCTGGTAGCACCCTCACAGACACACCCAGAAATAAGGTTTTAATCTGTGCACTAAGTCCAGTCAAGCTGATGAATGAAATTAACCATTACATATATCCACCTCCAACATGTTATTATTATTATTTTTTCTTACTTCAGTTGGTGGCGTTACCTGATATACCGTCACTCAAATCAGAAAACTGGCAGTTGGTCACCTGGTTCTTCTCATTCTATGTGAGAAATATTTTTTCAATGTCTTCTTCCTCTTTACCTCTACTACCTGCCATAGTTCAGGTCTTTCTTGGCTGTGTCTCCCTGCCCTTCTCTGCTGGCATGGTTCTCTCACTGATCCCCTGCTGCAAGTGTTTCCATTTTCCTATCATTCCTCCACAGTCCCCCGAAAAATCCATCCATCTAAAATGTGAACCCGACCATATCACTCACCTGTGTCTCAGTAGCTCCCTGTCCCCTGCAATGTAAAGGATTACTCTCCCTTCTGTGTGCTTATAACCACTTTCCTTCAAATGAACACTTATTCAGAAATTCAAGAGAAAACTGAAGGGAGATGCTAGTGAAGGGCATGTGTATCAGCAGTACCGTGTAGTTTTTAAATATGGAACAGCTTTCATAATGTTCTAAGAGAATGAACTTTTACAAGCTTGAGGGTACTGCAAATGCTATTTTGAATCAAATATTATTAAAGTCTACTGCATTCTATAGAAGAAGATTATTGTATGTTTAATTTTTATATATATAACTGGTACTCAAGTATAGGATACATGAGTTTCTATTCCTGGAACTTTATTTTGGATAGTGTAATCCAAAACGGACTTTTCCACAGGAACAAAATTACATATGGGAATTATGCTTCTAGAAAACCACCAGAAGGCTGTGCATATCATGAAAGAAAGAAAATAGGGAAGAAAAGTTAAAATGAGACTTGGCCTGAAATAACATTTATTAAAAGACAGCCATCAACAATGAATCTTGTAGTTCAAGAACCAGATGTTTGCTAACAATAAAACAAAGCAGCAACAAAACCCCACGTGATTTGGCCAGCTGAGTCACTAAGGGATATTTACGCTATTGTCCTTAACAATTTAAACACAAATGCTCATTTTCCACCCTTCATCAAATTTGTTCCTCCTTAGTGCTCCTCATCACAGTAAAACACTCCTACTATCCACCCAAGTATTCGAGGCAAAAAAACTACATATGATCTGTGAATCTCCCCTTTCCTTCATGCCTAACATCTAATCTATCAACAAGTCCTCAGGGTCCTTCCTCCAAAAGATTTCTTAGGTCCATCTATTTCTTTTTGTCTCTCTCACTTCTTTCCAGTCCATTTTCAGTCATCTAGATTCTGCCCATCCCTTCCTAACGGTTATTGGCACTCCCATTTTAACCTAGCTACAATCCATCCTATACATCAAGAAGAAGGTGATCTTTCAAAAGTACAAATCAGATCATGTCACTCACCAGTTGAAAGCCATCCAAATTTGCCTACCCCTTAAATGAGATTCAAACTTCTTTCCATGTCCTGCATGGTTCTATATAACCTGGCCTTGCCTCCAACTTGACCTTGTTATTCTCCCTGGACTATTTTGCTCTAAGCACACTGAACTTCTAGATGGACCATTCTGCCTTTAAGGGGAACTCGCTCCTGTTCCCAGGGACCTTGTGCTTTGCTCGGGACACTTTTCTTGAAATTCTTTGCAGGTTGGCTTTGCCTCCTCCTTAGTCAATGTGTAACTGTGTGTTATGGTCTGAATTTTGTTTCTCACCAGTTCATATATCGAAGTCCTAGCCCTCAGTGCCTCAGAATGTGACTGTATTAACTTGCTAGGGCTGCCATAACACAACGCCACAGACTGGGTGTCTTAAACAACATAAATTTATTTTCTCACGGTTCTGAAAGCTACAGGTCCAAGGTCAAAATGTTGACAGTTTTGGTTCTCCTGATTCTTCTCTCTTTGGCTTACAGATAACCACCACCTGTAGCTGTGTCCTCACATGGCATTCCCTTTGTGCGGGCACATTTCTGGTGCCCCTTCCTCTTCTCATAAGGACACCAGACGTATCGGATTAGGGCCCCACCCTTGTGCTTTTATTTAACCTTAATTATCTCTGTAAAGATCCTATCTCCAAAGACAGTCACATTGTGGGTTAGGAATTCAACATACGGAGTTTTTGCTTGTCTTATTTTGTTTGCCTTTTGGCTGTGCCACGCAGCTTGTGGGATCTTAGTTCCCTGACCAGGCGTTGAACCCAGGCCACAGCAGTGAAAGCGTCGAGTCCTGACCACTGGACCACCAGGGAATTCCCTCAACATAACGAATTTTGAAGGGACACAACGCAGTCCATAACATTGGCTGTATTTAGAGTTAGGGTTCTTAAAGAGGTAATTAAGTTAAAATGAGTTAAATGATTCCATTCTCCTATCCCTGGAAGGCAAGCCCATAAAAGCAGGGGTTTGTCCTGTTGTCTCTGAACATCTTTGGCATCTGACTAGTTGAGTGGCCCATAGGATTATGCACTGTGGATTAAATAAATGGGTGGGGGTTTCCCTGGTGGCGCACTGGTTGAGAGTCTGCCTGCCGATGCAGGGGACCCGGGTTCGTGCCCCGGTCCGGGAAGATCCCACGTGCCGCCGAGCGGCTGGGCCTGTGAGCCATGGCCGCTGAGCCTGCGCGTCCGGAGCCTGTGCTCCGCAACGGGAGAGGCCACAACAGTGAGAGGCCCGCGTACCGCAAAAAAAAATAAAAATAAAAAAATAAATGGGTGGGTGACCGATGGACTGAGTGAATAGTTAAGTGGATGAATCATCTTATAGAAACAGACCCAGAAGAAGTGGGACATGGACAGACTAAATTTTAAGTAAAGGAACTTTACAGGGTCTTACCTAGGAAAGAATAGTGAGATTGCAGAGATGGGATGGCTTTAGGTCAAAGGGTTACTGGCAGCTGGAAGAGCCTGGGAGAGCGCATGAGAGGAGAAATGGAGATGGAACAGCTACAATGACTACAAGTGTTAGTTGAACAACTACAACTATAGAGTTGGAAATATAAGATAGTTGTCTTCCCATGAGATTGCAGCAAATAGGAGACCAGCGATTAGCTTAGGAACCTGGTAGGAAGGGGAAGCAAAGCTCTCCATTGACATCCAAAAAACCCAGGCCTTTGATTCTGACTGTAATGGGGGCCAGATCTCCCTTTCACATTCCAGATGCTCAGGCCCTCCTTTCCTTTGTGTGAACTGAGAATGCCCCAATCCTGCTTCAGTTTGACACCTCTCACCTCCACTTGCCACACAAACTCTCTCCATGTATCCCAGCTACCTGGCAGTGTTGGCTGTAGCTGTGTTCATATTTCTCCACTTTGTCTCCTTGATGTCTGATTCTTGCCCAAGGTGACTCACACCATGCTTTTTACAGGGCCTAATAGGAAGAGTTGATGTTGCATTAAGAAGATAGAGACTGTGGTCTTTGCCCAGGTCCTAAGGGAAGGTCAGAGGAAAATAGGTCATAAGGTTACCACCTGACACACCAGCATTTAAGGAGAACAGCTCCAGAAATTGAAAGATTATGTTGTAAATAAAAAATAAAATCAAAGCAAAAAAATGGAAAAACGCATATTTGATAATACATAACTATTATAGCACATTAACTCTAGATCAGTCTCATGTGTTTTATTAGATCACTAATCCACTGCAATTCATGGTCCATATGAGCAAAAAGTGTTCAAATGAGTTGTCAGCCTGAACTTGACAATTAGCTTGTAAGATGGCATCAGATGCTGTCATGGCACCATTAAAACTTGATTGAACCTGTGTAAATACATTGATTTGAGTACCCAAGTTGTAAATGACTTTTAAAAATCATTATTCAGGGATTAAAATGAGTCGAAATAACCATGTTTGGTTTGGGGGACAATTATGATATATTCATCAATGGAATTCAAGCTTTCTCAGGCAGCTTTTATTTCTAAAACTTTTCAAGGAATTCTATTTTCTGAATAGTGATAGTGAATGTATGAGTTTTAAGCACTACTTTATTAACTTTTTACAACTCTATGAGGTAGGAACAATTATTATCTTAATCCTATCCATGAGAAAACTGTTTTACTATCTTGCCCTAAATCTATAAGTGGCAGAGTCAGGAATTAGACCCAGACAGTCTGATTCCAAGAAAGCTTTCTTTAACCATAGCATATGCTGAATAAGAGGAAAAACTTTTGTTTTATATAAATTACATATACAATTTAAAATCAAAGTTTATTATCTTTATGCTTATAATTGCAAATTTCGGTGGCTATTTTACACATATTTATTTTTAATGTAGATAATCTTTTCGGTCTAAGTAAAAAACAAATGCATGTATCGTCATATATGTGTTATGGCATTTGATTGATTGATCGACTGATGTTTAATCACATACCTACTCTGAGTACCTGATTTAAACTTTTCCCTGGGTGGCGAAGATAAGTTGAGACTGGCTTTGCCATTCCTATCTCTAATTGCTGCATGTATAACGAGATGTTATTTGTTTGTAGAGTTGATATTCAGACACAGTTCCATTTCTCTTTTGTTCATATTATTCCGCTTTCCAGTGACAGTCCAAGCCTCATAGTCATGTTTTGATTAAGGGACTAATGCTTTATTAAATTTTGAATAGAGTCTGTTATCAGTGTACTGTTATTCTTATTGAAATAGCAACATAATATTCTTCAGCTGCTTTGTGAAAGGAGAGCAGAATGTGATTTCTATCCTTACTCTGATTCCTAGTTGTTTACAGTGGTTGAAATAATTCTTTCTGTGAAAGGTTCCCAATTTTAGTTTGAGATGATACTGGGCTGTATCACTGATTCTATTATCATCAAATACATTGGCAGTGTGGTCCACCTATTCCAGTTTTATTACTTCTTGAGAGACAGAGATACATTTACATGAAATTCTGAATTCTGCTTAGTGGGTCCCAGAGATGAAGTTTATTTCTGAAAGTCAGATGACTGCTTCAAAGGTTTCCTTGTATCTTCTAATTCTTTCAATATTACTTGGTCAGCAAAACATAAGACCTTGTGAAGACTTTTCTCTTTTTCCACAAAAGACGCATGAAAAAGGCCAGAGTTTGGAATTCGTGGTCTTCTCAGATATGCAAACCACTCAGAAGGATTTCACTTTCGTGTGCCTCAGTTACAGCATCTATGAAAGCAAGGAAGGGATAATTTTTAATCCTTCTAACTCACAGTTTTATGCTGAATGATTTTGATTTTATTACTTTATCCTTCTGTGTTGTAGTAGCCTCTATAAATATATTGACAGCATATTCGCGTGTGTACTGATTACCTAGTAGGATATAAATGGGTGATTTGAGCCCTTTAGTCACTCCCTTATGGCAAATGTTTCACATGTATGAGACACATTTATTCATTCAACAAATGCTTATTCTCTGGCTGTTATGTGCAAAGCACTCTGCTAGGTGAATACATGCAGGAGAAATAATAGACTATAAACGCTCAAGTTGCTTCTTGATCGTTGGGAATTTGTAGTGTAGCTTATCTCCACAGAACCTAGCAGAAATATTCTACAGATAGGCAGAAATAAGATTCAAATGTATGGTCTTAACTTCAATATCAGTGGGCTGAAATGAATTGGCAGGGATGCATTCCTATTAATCCATTTTCTTGCTCTTTCCAACTTCTGGAAGCTGCCTGCATTCCTCAGCTTGGCTTATGGCCATATCATGTAGACCTCTGCTTCATCATCACATCTTTGCCTTTGACGTACCTGTCTCCTTCTTATAAGGCCCTTGTGATTACACCAAGCTCATCCAGATAATCCAGGATAATCATTCCATCTCCAGATTTTTCACTTAATCACATCCTCAGAATTCCTTTTGCCGTGTGAAGTAACACATTCACAGGTTCTGGGGATTAAGACATGGACATTTTTGGAATGCCAT
Source organism: Physeter macrocephalus (assembly GCF_002837175.3). NCBI lineage: Eukaryota > Metazoa > Chordata > Mammalia > Artiodactyla > Physeteridae > Physeter > Physeter macrocephalus. The sequence goes on from NC_041228.1 coordinate 70,904,054, forward strand.
TATTCTGCTTACCACACATTTTTAGGTGGAAATGTATATGTTAACAATAAAAATACAGAGATTTTCTACTCTGCAGGATGTTCATATAATAATATTACAGTTTTAAAAAAATCTAATTAATGTGACAGTTGCATTATTGTGACCACCATTGCCCAAACTGTTTCTAAGATGTCTCCTTGGCAACTGCTGGACGAGCCTAGAACATGTTCTTTATAGACCTTCATCCTCCAAAAGTGCAATGTGTTTATGTAATACTTATGACATCTCATGAACAAAACGGTTACTCCCAAAGGACATTTTGGATTTTAACAAAAGAAAACAAACAACTACTGCCACAAAGGCATGAGTCTGATTTTTTAAAAAAATAGTAATAATTACTATTATTGCTATTATTATTATTCCTGGGCACTAAGTGCTAAGCCATGTTCTAAGTGCTTGTATGTATATTAATTTGTTTAGTCCTTCTAACAACACAATGAGTTAGATGATGTTATTTACCTTCATTTTAAGATGAGAAACCTGAGGCACAGAGGTTAAATCAGTTGTCCCAAATCATACAGCTAAAAGAGGGACAGGTGGGATTAGAACTCAGGCCTTCTGGCTTTGGAGTCCATACTCACTCTCTAGGCAGCTCTGAAAAATATTGTAGAGCCAAAGTCCCGCAGGAGGATTCAGATGCACTTATTCCTAATAGGCAGTCAGAAAGATAATGCGGCAGACGGTCAAAGAACCTCTCAGTGCTTTTATTGTGAAAGGCTCACTCTGAATGTTAAGTGACTTCTTTCTCTTATTAAGCTTTGTTTGGGGATCATTCCTCACTTTACTCTTTTGACCCCCCAATATTCTAAAAAGCCACTAATAAGATGGAAATGAGTATTGTGATTATAATAATCTTAAGCTTTCTTTCTAAGCCACACTCCTTGTAATCAGACATGGTCACAAGTGTGTATACGAGGTAATATGACTGACTCTTAGGAAACATCATAGAGCTTACCTATTAAAATGAGTACCTTTCCTAGTATGATTACACAGTTTGCTTATTAGAATTGGTTCAGAATGCCATTTAGCTATTCAATTTACCCTCAAAGGAAAATATTGTCTGGTCACAAAAGTGACCAGACAAAAACGTACATCAGGGATTCTGAAAGAAATTCCAGAAGACATCTTCCTACAATGGCTTGGGTGATGCCCTGGTTCTTCAAAGCAGAATTACCTACTCTGAAGGTAATTCACAGATTTGCAGGTGTAATGGGTAGCGCCCTGACACGGTTTGATTCAAGAGTGCTACTTATTTGGTCCACCCGTGAGAATCAAAATTTTGACTGCAGTAGTCTGTTTACAGTCTTCCTGAAAGAATCCTTATCTCTGAACATTAACAAAATAATTAGGATTGAATTTGTGAGTCCACAGTCAGGAATGATAAATAGGTAGAGTTGATTTAAATAATAATGTACAATAAGCCATAAACAGTACACGAGGGTTCTGAGGTCATTTCCAATATTCCGTTATTAGAAGTTAGTGAAAAATATTCCTCACCCAAGCAGAGCTAAGAAAAATCACGCTGTCTGGTTCACGTTTCTCTCCTTCAATTGTGCACATTCTGGCTTACTGTTCCGAACCATCCTAATTTGGTCTGGTTCCTCCCTTTCATCATTGAGCTTGTTCTTTTGCTAATTATGGACTTCTTCAAAGCTCATCTCAAGTGCAGGGTGTTATCAATGGTGCTGTTGAGGAGCCTTTGCTTACCTCGACTGCACTCTTCAAAATGCTTGCTCCTATGTGCTTATTATTAGGGATTGGCTTCTGTTTATATTTGTGGGGGCTGCAGCTTTCATCTCAATATTTGTGTTCACCCTCGTGCACTCTAGTCAGTCTCTGTGGTGGTGATGAAAGGAGTGGTTTCAATTCACTTAGCTCAGCAGGAAGAGTCAGTTACTAGGTGGGATCTAAGCTGAAAACGGATTTTCCCCATTGGGGAATACATAGCACACACATCCACACATGCACGTGTACATGCGTCTATGAGAGTTTAATGCCAGCAAACTTCCTGTGTAGTACAATGAAGCATCCTTCCTGGCTTGCACTGCTCAGGAGTGCTACTTTTTCCACTTCATGTCTAGTGTCATCCAGGCTAAGTCTGCATTTTAGAAGGTGTCCTCACTCTAACTCATTGCTGGTGGACAAAGCTTCAGTTCTCTGTTACCTTTGAATCCATTTTAAATCACTTGGCTTAGCTTAATATAAGCTGATGACTTAGACAACAACATGTCTCTGGATATTAAAATCCAGAAGTCCCTTAACTTGAAGCTGCAGTACAGAAACCCCTATAAATCCAGAGATAGCTATGAAAGTTTGTCAGGAGGCTGAGGCTGGCTGTGCCACCACCTAGAAGATTCTGCTTTCTTACAGGGTGCATGGAGAAACTTTCCTCTGGGGGAAAATGGCTCAACAGCTTTCAAAACAGAAAGTGAGATATATAAATATTGTACCTTGTAAAGTATTTTAAGCAAGTGGTTCCTGTTCTTCTACATGCAGATAATAATAAATGTAGGCACGAAGGCTAAGAAACTTGGGTTGAAAAACAATAAACCATATAGCTAAAAATATAAAAATTTGTAGGAGTGTGTATTTGGAAAACCCACAATGTAATGTACATGAAAAAACATGGATTATTCATTAAACCAACAAATGTTTAAGTTCCTAAGAGTACTAAAGTCCATTAGAACATAAATGAAAATATCTAAATAAAATTGATTTTACAAATATTGAGCAAAAATCTCTGAATTGTTTAATATTAAAATAATTCTTCTTAATTTGCATGCAGCTTATTTTACATAACACTTCAACCTTTTAGTCATTAAATAAGAAGTCTAAAATAAGGTAGCTTGGTCAGTATTCATTAGAATGGACCATAAGTGCTTACCTACTAACATTTTGAAATAAGCCAGCTTATTTATTTTATTTTTTAAAAAATTTTTTAAGAAAGTATTTTTTTAAAGATTTTTTTTTAATGTGGATCATTTTTAAAGCCTTTATTGAATTTGTTACAATATTGCTTCCGTTTTTTGTTTTGTTTTTTTGGCCACAAGGCATGTGGGATCCTAGCTCCCGACCAGGCATCAAACCCACACCCCCTGCATTGAAAGGCGAAGTCTTAATCACTGGACCGCCAGGGAAGTCCCCAGCTTATTTATTTTATATTAGACATTTGTCCTTCTAGAAATGCTGAATATTTTATACACGTCCAAAATATTATCTTAATTTAGTTTTAAGCAATTTAAGCATCAACTCTTTTCCATCCTATTAATTATTTTAATCACATGAAATAATTACTAATGTCAGAACTACGCCTGTGTTAGCAAAGGAATAAGAAATAGAAAGACACACAAGGAGTATCATTCTTAGATGTATTTAATAAACCTGGAAAAGACTACATAGTGTGCTGGTAATTCAGTGCCCTTAGTATAAGGGCTCTCAAACATTGTCTTATAATGTTAAGTATATAATAAAATTACCTTAACAATGCACTCAACTTCCATTTTCACTCTCAAAGAAACAGACCAGCAATTTTACATTTAATATACTTAATAAATTCTTGTTGGGTACACTAAACATGTGTTGACTAGACATTAGCCAGTTGAAAGAGATCTAACATGCTACAATGAAAGACTATATCACCTACAGCAGTGGTTTTCCCAAGGATCAAGACAATTACCTTGACAATATGTAAAGAGAGTGACCAGATCAGTGTAGCGATTCTAGCAGGAAGTTTCCAGATCAAACAGCTGTTTACAAAGGCACTGCAAAACTTTATCAGATATTTTATTTATATTAGAGCTTAAATGAAACATCTGGCCATACCTGATAGTAAATTTACAAGTAAGCATCACAATTGACCTGAGTATATAATTAAGGTAGAGGCTAGGGAGGAGGCTTTGGGAGTATTAGGTAGCTCTGACTTTGACTAATGACTTATTTCTCTTCAAAATGCTGCTTTATAATTTGACTTGTAGTTATCTCAAACTTGGCCTATGGTAGTCCTCTCCAATATAGCATAACGTGTTCAAAAGTTTCCAATAAATTCACAAACTTGAATAACTGCTGATAATTTTCCATTTGCCTATATATATTCCTGGACATTAGCACTTTAAAAAGCTACTTTAAAGTTTATTGTTTGACTTAAGAAAATATCCACCAAGAATCCAAAATCTATAATTTAGTAAACCATAAAAAATTACTAGAAATGTAGGAAGCTTGAATTTTCAAAAAAACACTAGACACTAAATCTATGAGAAAACTCACAAGGAAGTTACTCTTTCTCCCTCCCAGGATTGAGTTTTATTACATAAGGCCCCCTTGTGTTATGTCAGTTCCAGAAAGATGTAGGTATGAATGCATTTGTGTGAATGCATGGGGCAGAGGTGATAGTGGTGAGGTATGGAGATTAGGAAGAAAAAAATCATCCCATTATAAAACCATATAAGTTCATTAGGAGAACAAAAATCCCAGTAATCTTGTTCAATTTTGATTCATGAAAAAGGCATTGTTAGTTCTGAGTTGCCAGGGAAAGTACTGTAGAATGTGATTTTGACATGATGTGTACTTCATTTAATAAAGACACTCATCCCTTTTCACTCAGTAATGCATGCCAAGAAGCAGTGCTATGAAGTGTATTTTGATAAACTGGATAATATTTCCTCATCACAATGTTATAAGCATAGTTTTCTCCCTAATCAAGTACTCAACACCAAACAAATCATAGATTTTAGACATACTATGTCATAAAAGCAACTATAAAACAACTATAAACATCTATAAAAATGCAAAATCATAAAAATAAGCTGCTGCTAGTTATATAAAAAAAGCCTAAATATCCAGCTCACATTATTTATAAAATGAGCCCCAATGTCCAATAAAATGTACATATGAGGTTTAAAAGAAAACTCTATGCTTGAGAATTTGACCCATAACTCATAATAGTGATAAAATAAATAATAAACCTACTAATAAACAAAAACAACATAATATAATAAGCATTTTACTTGTTATCTTTTTTAAAAATAGAGACCTGTATTAATGTTGAGTGTAAAACACAGCTGCTAAATTAAAATATTAATAATGTTTATGAATTTTAGGATATTTGGAAGATACTTTAGGAAATAATTTCATTGATCCAAGTTTCTTTAAAAAATCTGTCAAAGGATGTTTGAGTGGATTCTTTTTGCTACTCCCAAATGTCTTGCAAGCCAAGGAAACATTTTAAATTACTTTAATTTTGTCTAAAGGTAGTATAGTGAGCATGCTAAAATTGATAATTTGAGGAATTTATTCTACTTAGAATATTATAATAAGCCAATAATAACATCAATAAATGGATACCATTACGTTGTGCTGGGTACAGAGTTGTTTGTTTTCTCTATTATCCGAATGTACTCTTTCATTGTCTTCTATATTTGTAAATTACTCGTGTCTCTGACCAAATAATTTTACATCAAATCAAGACTCCCAAGAATATAAGTAACAGCTGTATAAATACTTTATTTTAAAGAATAAGAAAATTGTTCTGGTTATCAGAAAACGTGAGAGTTCCAAAACCTCCCCCTCTGCATATCAAAGGCAGGCTTTAGGTATCACCCTAACTCCACGTGTGGCTTTAAAGAGCAGTGGAAGACACACCCAGTGGAAGGAAAAATATGGGTTCATTTGGAAGTGAGTTGCAGCATGTTTTAAAGTGCTCCATTCTCCTGCTCTCCACACATAATAAATAATCTGTCAGAACAACACTCAAATACACCACCATTTAGTAGCATCCTGCTATATTGAGAGAATTGTACCTTACAGAAAATATTTAGTTATGAGCATAAGTATCTCTTATTTATCTGTATGTCATGAATTATTTTCTTAAGCAGGCAGTCATCCTTCAGAGAAAAGCCATCCCTTACCCATTTCACTGTCTCTATAACATTAGACTAATTTATTTTACTGATTTGGAAAAATTGATTTCCACTGGATTTTTATATTTACCCTATTAGAATACGTTGCATGAACAGTGAAGATTGGTCTGCCTTGTGTCAGCTCATATGTAAATGACGATCTTGAAATACACTCACCAGTGTCCAGCACCACTATCTTACTGCTAACAGCAGTGTTTTCATACAAATTCCGTCTACTGGGGAACAAGTCCTTTTTCTTTGTGGGGTCTCAAGAGCATCTTGACTCTTGAATATTTGTTTTTGTTTTTTCTCAGATGGAGACCATCTGTGAGTCCTAAATATTCAGACTTATAAATTGGTGAGAAATATAGATGGAAAATTAAACCTGATGTATCTAGTGAGCACACTATTTTCCTAAAATAAGTCTTTCAGAAAACATGTGGTACTCAACTCCATTATGCTATAAACATAGTATTTAAAGGAATAAAATGAAATAGATGTTTTATCTTTATCATGTCTGGCATTATACTTGAATAACTTCAGGGTTTTTTTTAAAGCTACAAAACTTGGTAGTCAGTTTGGGTATTATTTTCCATTGTTTTTCCCCCTCATCCTTCCTTCTACCTTGTTTTAGAAATATATATATGTGTGTGTGTGTATATATATATATATATATACACACACAAACATATCTATTAGATATATAAGTACATATATAGTAAATACATGTATATATAAATATATATATTCTAAAATAATCTTCACAAATATGGCTCATATATAGAAATTGGTATCGCAGTGACAGCTTCAGTACTAATGGTCTTGTTTAAGTATAATGACAATGTTTTACAGTTTGGTAAGTGGCATCAAAATATGCGGAATAACTAACATAGAGAATAGTGAGTCGATCAAGCTTGATGATTTAACTGGGGAGCAAAGATCAAAGACCAGTATTCTCCAGAGGACACCATACACAATCACCAGATATTACAGATGTCCTTTATTAAGCAAATATTTATTATGAGAGTTGTATCTATTTTGTCTATTAATGACCAATTATACTATTTTACATGATTAGCTGTCATCCTTTGAGATGAAACCAATATTAGGTATGAGTAAGTCAATAAAAATATTTAAGCTATGCCCGAAGTGTCATAAGTCATGGAAAACTTTGCAGATTCAGTTTTCCAGGGACACCTGTTATTAGCAGTAATATCACAATAGCAGATGCTAGTAATATTAACAAAAATGATTATCATAATTGATAATACTGACCAATCACGTGCTACATTAAACACATTACACACATTGTCTCAATCCCCTAACAAGCCTATTATATTTTCATTTAATTCACAAGGAAAGTAATGCAGTTACATAGTTTACCCAAGGTCACACAATTAGGATAATAAAAATACCTTAAATTATGAGATATGAGAGTACAAACTACTTTAGATTTGCATTTTGCCTTAGAAAAATGTTATGATATTATTCCACTTCTAGATTTAGGGAGATTAAGGTTTAGAAAATTTAAATGATCTGCCTAATGTCACTCAGTGAGAAGGGCTACAGTGAGCTGGGGTGAATGCAGAGCCGTGCTGGGGGTATGCAAAAACACTGCCAGTTCACTCGGGCAAAAAACCTTTATGGAATGACGGCTGTAAACTGTTTGTACATCATCATCCCATTTGACCTTCAAAACCGCTCCATGAGTTGAACTGGTTAGTTATAAAAGTCCCATTTTGCAGGTGAGAAAAATGACACTTTAGAGATTGTGACTTTTCTCAAGTCACAGAGCCAGGGACTCATGTATTCTGCTTTCCAATTGACTGCTTTTCCATTACACAATGAGTCTTCTTTCAGGAATCAGCAAAATGATTTATATGATAATAAATAAGTAAATTAAACATATAACGAAGTGAGTTCTATTATGAATGTGTTCTGATTATGATAAGGAATACAGAAATTGAGAGTCTGGGGAGACCCAAGTAGAATTATAATTATCAATAATTTGTCCCTTGCTTCCTTGGCTTCTCAAATCATGTTACTTCCAGCATTCTTCCATTTTTTTAGAATATTTTCCCATTCTGATCTCCTATAGATCTTCTGAATTAGGGATGATCTGGACCCAGTAAAGGATACTTCATATGCTTCATTAATCAATCAATTGATCAATCAATCAATCAATCAATTCTTTTCTTTCAGTTAGTAATTGAGTTGTCTATGTGACAAGTACAGAGGATATACAGTTAAATAAAGTGTGGTCTTGAAAGATCCACAGTCTCAAAGTGGAGCAGTAGTAAAGAATTGAAGTGAAGAGTTGTTCCATAGGTATAAATGCAGTCTGTAGAGCAATAGCACAAGAAAAGGTGTGATCAACATAGTCCAGGGAAGTCAAATGTCTCTTCGAGGACAAGACTCGTGTGAATTGTTGAGGATGAGCAGCAGCTTGCTTAAACAACAGAACTTTATTTTCTCACAGTTCTAGAGGTTGGAAGTACAAGAACAAGGTCTCAGCAAGTTTGGTTTCTCCTGGGACCTCACTCTTTGGCTTACCGGGAGTCTTCTTTCTGTGCTCGCATGACCGTTTCTCTGTGTGTCAACATCACCACTGTCTCTTCTCCTTATAAGGACACCAATCCTATTGGGTTAGGGCCCCACCTTTATAACCTCATGTAACCTTAATTACTTCCTTAAAGACCTAACTCCAAATACGGTCATATTGGAGGTTAGGGTTGAAGCCCTAACCCCCAATATGACTGTATTTGGAGTAGTGTTTTGGGCAGACACAATTCCATGACATTCCTTTCTCTGGACCTTCAAAATTCATGTCCTTCTCATATGCAAAATGCATTCGCCCCATCCCAAACATCCCCAAAATCTTAACTCATTTTAAAATCAACTGTAAGTCCAAAGTGTCACCTAAATATCATCTAAATCAGGCATGGGTGAGACTTGAGGTATGATTACTCCCGAGGCAAAATTTCTCTCCAGCTGTGAATCTGAGAAACTGGTCAATTTATGTGCTTCCAAAATACGGTGGTAGGACAGGCATAGGATAGATTTTTCTGTTGCAAAATGGAGAAATTGGAAAGAAGAAAGGGGTCATGGGTTCTAAGCAAGTGCCAAATCTAGCAAGGAAAATTTCATTAGATATTAAGGCTTGAGAAAAATCCTCTTTGGTTCAGTGCTCTGTTCTCTTGGCCCATTGGGGCAGAAGTGATGCCCTTATGGTCCTCAGAAGTGGCCCTGCTTTTGTGGCTCTTGATGGCAGCCTTGCACCTGCGGCACTGAGCAGTTGCAGCCTGGGCCCACTGAATCCTGGGAGGAGACAGCCTCACCCTTTAAAATGCAGGAGAAAATAGCCTTGCCCCTGGGCATTGGCACTTATAGGATCATTCTTCCCTTTTCGTGAAGGATTAGGCATGTTTGCAGCTGGATAACTCTAATGTCCTGTCCTATAGAATCGCAGAAATCGGAAAGCCTATATTTATTTTGTTCTATCTCTGTCTCCTTTAGTGCGAACTGGAATATCTTTGCTTGTACAGCGCCATCTCTATTCCTGGCTTCCGCTGAGATGCTTGATTAAATCCATGGATACCTCTTTATGGAGTGACTGGCCAGCCACACACTTGGTGCTCTCTTCACAACACACATTCTCATTTTTCTGCAGTATAGATATAGGCTGAGAACATTCCATATCTTCAAATTCTGGTTTCTTTTTGCTTAACAATTCCTCCAATGTATCTCACGTCTCACATTTTGCTATAAGCGGTAAGGAGAAACGAGGCCCTACTTCTAACACTTTGCTTCGAAATCTCCTCAGCTAAATATCCAAGTTCGTCTCTTAATTAACTACTCTGCACAGAACACACTTCAGCCGAAATCTCCACTGCTTTATAACAAGAATCATCTTTCCTCCATCTTCCAACAACGTGTTCCTCATTTCTGTCTGAGATCTCACCAAAATCAACTTTCATGTCCATGTGCCTAACAGTTCCCTCAAGGCAATCTAAACTTTCTCTAACATGTACCCCCAAACTCTTCCAGCCTCTGCTCATTACCAAGTCCCAGGCCACTTCCACTTTTTTGGATATTTGTTACTACAGCACTAAATTTCTTGATACTAATGTCCATATTAGTCAGGGTTCTCCTGAGAAACAGAACCAAAGGGAAATGAATGAATGAATTAATAATTATAAAGAATTGTCTCCTCTGATTATGGGAGCTAGCTAGTCCCAATGTGCAGTATGGACTGGTAGTCTCAAGGTTCAGGAGAGCTGACGGTACAAATGAACTCCAAAGACAGTCAAGTGGTCTTTTGCTCTATTCAGACCTTCAATTAATTGGATGAAGCCCACCCACATTATGAAGGGCCATCTGCTTTACTCAAAGCTCAATGATTTAAATGTTAATCTCATCCAAAACACCCTTTGACTTGACACCCCAGATTAACCATCACAGGACGGTATTGATGAATTGGAGATGGTTAGGGTCTGAACTATAGCAGTGATATGAATCAAGTATCACTGTATCAAGAATCAACTATCAAGTATCAAGTATCACTGTTAGTTTTCAGTTTAAGGTGACTGAGTAGTTGGTGCTGTGACCAACTAAATTGTACATGCTTGAAAAAGGAAAAAGTTTAGTGAAGAAGATTACAAATTTAGTTTTGAACTTGTTGGGTGGGAGGTGACTGTGGAACTAGAATAGCAGATCTGCCCAGGGTTAAGGAACAGTGGTGGACACAGAGATGTAGGAGCTCTTAGCTTGTGGGCAGCAAGAGAAGCTGTGTGGGCAGAACAAAATTTCACTGAAAATAGAGAATGAGAAAGGATCTAAAGATGGACCCCATCTTTGATGTGTTAGGATTCTGTTGGTGGTAGGCAACAGAAACCTACTAATGTGAACTTAAGTAAAAAGAGGGGGATTTGGTTTAAGTGTACGTGTGTTTCTTGTGGAAGCCCAAGGTTCTAGGTCAGCAGTGAACTAGAAACAGGTTTATCGCTTTGTTTGTTCACTTATATATTTCATTGTTTTAAAGATGAGAGATAATGAAGCTTGTTTCTACACTGTTAAGAAACTAGTGAAAGGGAAAGATTGAACATAGGTTAAGATAATAAATAATTAATGAGAAAAGATCCATGAGGAGAATAGGTTCTAGACTTAGTACTTCTCAAACTTTAATGTACAGGAGAGTTAACCGGGGATCTTGTATAAAATCCAGATTCTGATTCATTAGGTCAAGAGGGGACATGAGATTCTGCATTCTAACAAGTGCTCAGGTATTGGTAGTGCTGTTCATCCACAGACTACACCTTGACTCACGAGGGGCAGGGCACAGTTGCAGGATTTTTCAATAGGATGTGTACACCTCTTTCCCTAAAACGTGTAGGGATTTCTCAAAGAATTGTGTTTAAAATCTGATCAAATTTATTTTCAATCTCAGGGTAAATAAGCATCCCAAGATACCTCCAGTTGGAAAATAAATTATTATCTTTTAAAAATACACTTTAATATGAAAATGTTCAGACGTACAGATGAAAACTCATATACGCACCAGGCAATTGTGATAATTATCAACATTTTACAATCTTGTTTCATTATCCATTGCAGCCCCCCTCACTTTACCTCTGCTGCTGGCGTGTTTTAAAGAAAATCACACATATCTATCATTTTGTCCATAAAGACTTCAATGGGTATCTCTAACAAATAAAAATTCTAAAAAATAAGCATAATGCCATGATTACAAGGTCAGAATTTCTAATTGTCTCAAAAATGTATTTTCGTAGTTAATTCATTTGAATCAGGATCCCACAAGGTTTTTACATTGCTTTATGTTGACCTATCTCTTAAGCGTGTATAAAATATATGTTACTCCTCTTCCTTTATTTTCAAAGTGTTTTTTGTTGTTGAATAAACTGGGTTATTTCATTTTCTATAACATTTCCCATATTCTGGACATGCTGATGGCATCTTTGTATGACATTATTTAATATGCTCTACTGTCCCCCCATTTCCTGTAAAATGATAGTGAATTTAGAGATCTGATTCAATTTGGTTAATTACTTATTGGCTAGAATACTTCATAGATGATGCTGTGTAAATTACTTGGGTCACATCACAAGGCATGGAATTTCTTTTTGTCCCATTTTGATGATGTTGATATTAATTGTGGGTTCAGGTGTTGTCAGCCTCATCTATCCATTATAAAGTCCCTCATTAACTTCTCATGTAATTATTTTAACAGCCATTGATGATTGCAAACTTAGATATATTATTTGAATAGAAGTTTCAAAATGACAATTTCTCCTATTCTGCCATTTCTCTAGTATTTATTAACTGTAATTCTTCTATAGAGAAGAATTTTCTATGATCGAATATTTCATGCCAGGAAGGCAAGATAAATAGATTATGTTTCTACTTATTTAATAATTTTTGGAATAGTTATTGGTACCCTAGCAATTTCTAAATGTGACCACAAAAATGCAGTTAGCAAGATTTAGACTGTGGGAAAATTCTGCAGAATAACATTCCCAGTATCTTCAACTACTAAATTGAAAGAGGTAGAAAAGAAGATAGAGGAAGGGTAAGAACCTATATATTAAAAGAGACTTAGGTACCGACCTACCAAACTCAATGTATGAGTCTTATTTAGTCCTTATGTAAATACATTTTAAGTATGACACTTTAAAATCTATTTAATTTGAACGCTGATGAGATTTTTGATGATATTAATGAATTGTTGCTAATTTGAAGTTTGATAATAATACTGTGGTTATCTTTAGAGATACGTACTGAAATATTGATGGATAGAGTAATGCGGTGTCTGGGATTTTCTTAAAAATAACGTGAAAGAGGATGTGATAAACAAGATGACCATGAGCTGATAATTGGGGAAGCCGGCGACGTATACATGTGAATCCATTATACTGCTCTTTTTGTATATATATGAAATTTGCCATAATAATAATTTTGAGAGTCTATCCAGGACAGGAAAATTAAAGTAGCAGTCAAATTAAAGTCACAGAGTACATTTTCTTTTTCATTTGAGGTCCTTAAATATTTGCATATATTACTTTGATATCCAGAAATAGTTCTCATTGTATTCTTAATTCTATGTCTGTTTAATTGTTTCGTTCTTTAACCACTTGGCAATACAAGGCCAGAAGCTGTTTTTTGCTTATGTATTTTCAGCATCTAGCAAATGTTCTGGTACATAGAGAGTTCTCACCAAATGTTTGTTTAATAAATGGCTGATGCTTTTAATACCAGCCTCATATGAAACCAGAATTTCAATAGGGAATTTGCCATTTGAAAAACCACATGCCTAGTGTCAAAAACGATAATTAAAAAGGCTAAAGCAAAAGAAAATTAGGTAACATCAAAAATTCGAAAGTTGAGATCGATTTCAGATTTCTGGAGCAATTGTAACTGTCCCATATCCTAACATGGAGACATCACAGCTTTATCTGTTTTAACTCTTATCTTTTTCTTTGGGAACTGTTCATATGAAATTTTATGTTTACAAATTGTGATGGAAAGTGATTGCATTTTATTGTTAAGAAATCACTGTATTCTTGCAACAATCAGAAGTCGAGAATGAGGACTGATTCTTAGTTTCTCTAATGTTAACTTATTCCATATTTGTTCGCTCTGCAATGTGACTCTCAGGGCAGATTGGAACTCTAATTAGGGGGTCTGTTTCCCTTTGATGTTGACGGCAACTCTTCTTAGTATTAATGTATATGGAGGAGAGAATAGATCTTTAAATAATTTAAAAACAGCTTTGTGTATTATGAATACAGACATATAAAAGATTTAATGATGTGACTTTTACATATTTATACTATGGTGCACATAAACACACACTCCATGTATTGTATATAACTTTGTCTTGGGGACTAAATGAAGCTCATAAAATCTTGCCAATAATTATGTTGACAGAGGGAATATCCTTTTTTGTTTATTCATTCATTCCTAGAAATGGCTGAAGCTTCTTTTAACAGGGATCTGCCTGATTTTCAAACCTGAGTCTCTTAAAAGAGAATCCTCGCTTAGATTCCCTAAATTGAGGAACACACATTTTTACAGCCGTGGCAAATTAAAAGAAAGAGGAGCCTCAGCTTTATGTCTTCACAGGTCAGGCAAATGGGAGTATACATTTCTTAGGAAAAATGTTTCACAGTAGTTGACATTTTCTCTTTTTCTGCATGTTTCTTTCATAAATATTGTGAGCTACAGCTGTAATCCTTCTTTGGGCACAAGTGACCTACAGTGAGATTGTACTGTATTGTATTTATAAGTCGTAAGTGGTGCTTGACATGGCAGTAAGAATAGCTTGTCTGTGACTTCCACTGCGAGAGGCACTGGGGTTTTGTTGGTCAGAGGTGTATTTTTCACTTCTTACGACACAGCTTCTGTATTTGAATGGTCCAGTTACATTTAACCTACACACTCTGGCTTTATATATGGATTACTTAACACAAAATATATTTTAAAGAAACTTCCAAAAGAAGAAAAGAAAAAAAAAAAATAAAGCTAAGTAGGTTTTCATTCAGGGATCACAGAAACAAAGCTAAGAACAAACTCCTTCTAGGGTTTATTCTATTGATTTAGATGTAAGGCCGGAGCATTTCAGATTTCCTATATGCATAAATAATTTTTTTCTTTTGAAGATCCGGCGCCTGAGAAGCAGCCCTGAAACGGTTGCAGGAAAGCCCCTTTTGAAGGACTCTCAGCACAGGTCAAGGAACAAACAATGCCAAGGGGCAAGGTCTTTGTTATGCAGGAGGCCGCTGGCCATTTCAGAGCAGCTCGGGGTGTCAGAGAACCCAGTTGATGACAGATGGTGTGACTGTCCTTGCAAATTTTTCACCTTAAAATGACAGCCTATGTGGAAATACCCTGTAATCATTGGGGAAAGATACTCTAAAAGCCCCTTGAAAATTACATAAAAGAAAACAGTTTTTATTTCAGGTATAGGTCTGGGCTCTTTTGATATTTAAGAAAGCTAGGATGCTTGTAATGAAGAGATAGGAAAGAAGGAAAATGTTTCAGTTCAAAGTTCAGTTCCCCTACACACAAAGCAATAAACAGCAAAAAAAAAAAAAAGAAAAAGAAAAGAAAGAAAAGATAATCGATATCCTTTCACATTTTGCCTTTTAAGGACATATATTGTTTGACTTAGCACACACTAAGTCTGTAACCATATACTATGCTCTTTGGATGAAAGACAGGTTCTTTTTTTCCGGTAACTTCAGTTATTGCAGAAACCAGCTGAAATAGAGAAATAGTTAGGAAGATTTCCCAGGTATATCCCAGGACAGAAGTAAAATACAAAATTAAGCAATAAACTGCTTGAAGCAGCTTGCTTTAAAAATTGCTGTCAACATATGATTGGAGGGTTAAAAAAGATCATTTTCCTTTCTCCATTTGTTCTTATTGAATCTACGCAAAAAGATGAGGATGGGAGAATTCTGTAACTTCGGCAAAACTTTTGTATTTCCTTTGCATCTTTAAAATTTTTAATTATGTTGCCTTGTTCAAAATCATTAAGGAAATATTGGTAAAATTCTGAGTGACATTGAGGGGTTTCTAGCTTATATACTCTATAGATTTCTGGTGGCAGTCAGTACTGTAAAATTAAGACATATTAAAAAGGCTTGGTTAATTCTGAATGCAAACATTGTTATAGGTTGGTTTTAATGAGAAAATCATAGCTGTCATTTCTGCTTCACATTCTTCTTCATGTACTATAATTTGCTCATATAATGCACTGTGGTCTCAAAGTGTATGTCAAGGAGCAAAATGAGTTCACAACAAAAGAATCAATAGTTCATTATTTTTTGATTCAATTATTTTTATGTTCCTTTAGTAACCTCGTTAAAATTAGAAGTTTGAAAATTAATATCGGGATCAATTCATTAAATTGTTGGTTTATGTTCTTAAATGAGATTCTGCTTTAAGCTTCGTGTAAGCAGAATATTAATTTTCCCTCTGTAAAATAGGAGACAGTAGCAGTTACTAAGCGAGGTGCCTTGTGGACAGATCCCGGACTGACCAGCTTTAAAAAGTATGTTCTCCCTTTGCTCGCTGGTCACTTCCCTCATAAGTCCCCATGATAACTGACGTCTTCTGCGGTTCACTATTGGAACTGTGTTTCTTGAGATATGGAGTTCAGTTGCATTTTGTAGTTTACTATTTTATTTTTAGGGAGAGAAAACATGGTTGAGTCAACAAGCTAAGTCTGGGGAATTTGCCTTTGGCTGACAACTGTATTATGAAAACGTAAAGAAAGAGGGGGAAGGAGGAGAGAAGAAGGGAGAGGATGAGAGGAAAGAAAAGGAAGAGAAATAACAAGCTTTCTTATGGATACAGTCAATTCCACTCTAGTGTACTGGCATTCTACATTAGCTGTTCCCTCCCATGTTTTTCTAGTGTGGCCACTTAACGATACTAAAATAAGGGTAAAATACCATAAAATTGTGAGACCGTTTCTAAAAAGCCTAAAAATTATCTTCAGAAATGGTTACCTCATCTCTTCTTCCCCTGCACGGAGAACTGTGTGAAGGTGATAGAAAAGCCCTGGGCGCTCACAGCTGCGCTGCCTCTAACCTTCCTGTCTGTAGCTCTTTCCTTATTGTATTTGGCGCGGTCTTGTTATCTTTCCACCGTTCTTCAATCTTCTGTATCCAAAAAGTAATGCATTATTCCACATGTCATTAATCAGTTTTAATATGTTAAAAATCTCCTCTGAAATTTGCTGAGGTTGAGGTGTGCTATTTAGATGGATGTGACCCTTTTCTATTTTCGCATACAGTACCTTTCAGAACCTTTATATGCTGGCATAAATTCTGAGTGTCAAAACTGAAGCATGGTATGTGGAAAAATGTCTCAAACTTAGGCCATCGAGGCTTCTTTCTTCCATTCGGGAAACAGCTCACAAGAGTCCTGATCCAGATGGCATTTGGGGGTACATTCTGTCAGTGTCATAGTGCCTTGAAGTTACACAGCTGGGGTCAGTGGATAAGAGGGGCTTAACACACGGACATACATACACTACCAAATGTCAAATAGATAGCTAGTGGGAAGCAGCGGCATAGCACGGGGAGATCAGCTCGCACGGGGAGATCAGCTCGGTGCTTTGTGACCACCTAGAGCGGTGGGAAAAGGAGGGTGGGAGGGAGATGCAAGGGGGAGGAGGTATGGGGATGGATGTATACATAGAGCTGATTCACTTTGTTATACAGCAGAAACTAACACACCATTGTAAAGCAATGATACTCCAATAAAGATGTTAAAAAAAAAAAAAGAGGGGCTTAACAGAAAGTGGTGGAGATAAACCATGTCTGAAAAACCAGTCCAACTGCTTTCTCCACAAGGACATCCTGCACACAGAGGGAACACATTTTTGTCAGGTAAGAAGCAACAAATCAGGCACCCATTCACTTAATACCCAGTCACAAGTATGCTCAGCTGTACGATCAGCTAAGTCTCTGTCAGGCTTACTTTACAGAGTTCTGAAGCATGAATTCAGTTTGTAAAAGCACCTGACCTGGAAAATGGCAAAGCATAATACCAGCATGAGAAACTGTTATCGTTGGATGCAACCATACAGTGAAACAAAAGCACAGGATCTAACTTCACAAGTATGTGACCCAGTTTTGCAATTATCGAGATGTGTAAACTTGGGCAAACTGTGTGACCTCTTTGAGTCCCTATAAAATAGGGATAGTCATGCCTACCTCAAAAGTCATTGAGAAAGTTAAATGAAATAACATGTTTCAAAGCTAGGATTGCGCAGACAGGAAATACATAATTCTAGTAGGGTTTCTTGCTGAGAAATATTCTTTGGGGTCTGACAACTCCTGAAACACACTGAGAAAGTGCTAAATAATGTTCCTTCTTATCCAGGCCTTGAGACTTCAGTGCCACTACATTTATCAAAGAAAACTCAAAGACATAATAGTGCTAGAATGAAGAGGTTAGGTACTGGAAGTAGGGAACTAGATAAAGAAGTAGCATAAATGTGAGTCATCAAAGTAACCTCAACTCTCTATTAACCCACTTTGCAAAATGCTCTGAAAATTACCAAATATTCCTATCTGAGATGAGTTTTAGCCGTGTGCCATTGTTTGAGAGAGAAGCTCTATTTCACTCCTTCAGAGTTTCCTGTGTTGCTTGTATGATTTCTCCAAAAGACCAAGGAAGAAGAACAACTGTTACTCAAATCAATCACTTAGATATCAGAATGTGATATTATGTATGTCATGCTTTTATATTTAGAGTAGATGATATTTCTTTTCCATAAGCCTGTGGCAAAACACATAATGCACCCTTCATTAGCAATATTCGTTGCCAACTAGAGGGAAAAGCCTTCTTTGCTGTTCCAGATTCACACCTCCCTCCACACGTCCACAGAAGTGTACAGGAAGATGTGAACTTGGCCCCAAGCCACAGAAAATGCACATAAGAGAGAAAGTATTCGACTTGTTAACGAGACCATAGACATGCAGATTTTGTTTTATTTTTTCTCAAAGAAGATGTCTTATTTTTTAAGTTAAAAATGTATACATCCAAAAGAGCTGATAAACCATTTTCCCATACCACTAAAAATGGACAACATAACAGATTTTTTTACTTCAGAGCCTGTACCCTTTTTCCCTGCCCTGAGAATTCTCTCTTCAATGCTCCCTTGAGACTTTTACCTTCTCCTTTTTTTAGATCTTGGCTCAAATGTCACCACTTCAGAGGCGTTTCCTTGACCATCCTATCTTATCAGCTCCCTGCACCCTGTTCCCCTATAAGCTCTACTTACTGATTATGTGTTTACTTCCTGATTATTTGTTTATTGTTTGTCTCCCCACTAGGCCTTTTTTGGTTTCCACGGAAAAATTGGTAGATATTCTACCAATTGTTGAGTAAAAATGTGTACAGATTTAGACTAATAGCTTTTTTGTGTTTTTTGCAATATGATAATAATTATTGACTATATTATGTGTATTGCATATTATGTGTCAGCTATCATTCTGAGCCCTTTGTCGGTACAATTTTATTTAATCCTAACAACAATACTATGAGGTGGATACCACTGTCATCCCCATTTTAAAGCTGCATTTATTCAATAAGGATAAAGAACTCTAGAAGGTCAAAATCATTGAGTAATGATTTTCCCACGCAGTGTAGTGTAATCTTGGAAAGTAACTTAATTTTATTGAATGTTGGTTTCCTCATCTGTTAGAGTGGGATAATAATACCTCCCACTTGGAGCTTCTTGAACATTGACTAGACAAGGGCATAAGTCTGCATTTTCAGGGACAAATCGCTGTACAACAAAATGAGAATATTCTTTCTATGTCTTTATTCCTCTACTTTTCACCTAGTTCTCCTAAGTGATGTCAGTGGAATTTGCTTAGTCTCCAGACAGCTCAAGGCTGGTTACAATCCTCTTGTAAAATCTTATTCAGATGGTTAGGTCAGATTCAGCTAAGTCAGATATTTCCAAATATAAAACACTCCACGCTCTGAGTGAGTCCTGCCCTGGAGTTGATTATTCGTATGAAAAATGTGGGTTAAGCAAGGAGGAAGGCCCCCAATAGGTGGTGATTTCCCTGAAAATAGAACTTCCAGATTCGGTTCATGGCAGGTATCCATGAACTAGTAGACACATGAAAGGGCCAGCAAGGGCCAGGCATCAGGAGAAGGTGCTTAGAGCCGCTTGCCTCTGACTCTGATTCCCTAATATATGTCTTTACAAGATTATATATTTAAATTGTGGCTACAAATTTAGCACCTGAGCCATATCGCTGAACTCCAATATAAAGCTCAAATTGTGAACCATTGGAACTAAGTTGATGATAAAAGTCCATATAGCTAAATATATTTATATGTGTGGGTATATATGTAATATATATGTATGATATTGTATATGTATGTATGTGTATGTGTGTATATAAATGCATGTACATATAAGTGTTACAAATACATATTTAGAAAAAAGTACAAAGAAAAGTACAGGCAAACTTGCTCAGGATCATAAGGTCAGTTTGTAGCAGACGTGGGATTGTAATTCATGTCTATCTGACTCCAATGCTTGTTCTATATTAGCAGACTACCATTTGTGGTTAATAGTTATACATACACATAGGGTAATAGTCATTCTTTTTTTAAGCACTTAACTAATTGTCATTAGCCGTGCTGTATGTCTCATATAAGCCTCTTAATTGGTCTACAATATAGGTGTTTTTAGACTCACTTTACAAAGCGATAAAGTGACTTCAAAAAGTTTATCCAAGGTTGCGTCCCTGTTAAAATCACAGTCTCAAAGCCAAACCATGTCTCCCTCACCCACGTCTCACCCAGGCTTTCCTTTTCATTCTTTCCTTTTCACTATGTTGCCGTTCCTAATTGACTAAGTGTACAGTAAAATCAGAACTGAAAACGTGTCTTTACTTTCATCATGTCCCCTCCAACATGCCGGAGCTCACATACTTGTACTAATCACTCATGTTGTCTTCTTTCTAACCGCATAAAAGTATTTGATTTATTAATGATATGGTGGGAAAATGTTAAAAGGAAAAAAAGTCCAGAGGTCAAGCAGTTTCTCTGTAAACTCCACTGCCCCTTCACTATTTGGTTACTTTATAGTAAATCAAATCCACTTTATATAATGAAGCTTGTCTTTATTATCCCATTATGGCTGCCTTAGCAAGGAAGTAGCGGGTACGCTTCAGTTTTAGGTCATTTGTAATTATAGAAAGATATGCAGGAAAGCCATGTACTTCTTGTATGCTTTTAAAATCTTCTCCTTTGATTGTTCTTCACGTTTTTACTGTTTTATAAAGAAAGTGTTAGAAAGCTGTGTTTTTATTGCCCTGATGCCTTTAATAGTACCTACTGTGAAACTAAGCTGGATACCTGATTGATGCCTTTCCTACCTGTCTGGGAAGATAACGAGCAAACATCGAGGGGTCTGTTCTCCAGGTGATGTGTGCATGGAACTCCCATTAATGTTAATGGGAATCCTGCAGCTAAGCACGGTGACTGGAGACAAGAGGCTGAGGGTGTGGTAGGTCCATTAATACTTATTTCCTTCATAGCAGCTGGTTGGAGTACAAGAGGTAGGCAGTCCTTTTGAAGCTAGCAATCAGCCATATTTAAAAAGTGTAAGATATGTAGATGTGTTGTCAATAAACTCTTTGTATAAAGTAGACATACTGTAAATTTTACTATAGAAAAATTTCTTATGAAATGCTTATTTTTTGAATAATGTTTTCATAATTCATCTTCCTCAAAATGACTATAACAATTCTATAAAGAATTGTATAAAGAATTTTGTTCATCGGTGGTTAATTGAAAAACATGGATATGAAATTTAAGAGCCAAAAAAGAAGTAGTTAAAAAGGTTGGTGACATAAAATGATTAAAATCTAGACAAGAGAAGAAAAGTATAATACCCAAAAAAGATGAAATTCCATGCTTCGGCAAAGTTTTATTTTTAAATAATTCAGAGATAAGATACATGTATAATTGTATATGTATCCATATATATGTGTGTGTGAATTAATCCACTAATAAAGCAACATATACGAATATAAATTACTTAATTTACTCTGTAATACTTTCTTAGGTCTAGGCATTATTTTAGACACTCACACTGACAGACTGGGGTCTTCGTCTCATGAAAGTTGTAATCTAGGGGGATTATAAAGGAGAAAGGAAGATTAGAAATAGATATCCAACCTTTATTTTCTGCGGATGGAAACTGACGCTCAAGAGAGATGTGTTGACTTGCTCATTGACACAAAGCTAGCTGATGAGAGAGCCAGTGTCCAAACACCAATTCAAAAACATTAAAGTGATACATAAAAATAACTCCCAACCTCTATTTGCATAATCAGAGAAAGTACGTTTTAAATGTATAAGCTTTATAAGAATGTATCTATAGGTAGATAGATAGACAGACAGACAGCGGCGGGAGGGTCTGTAGCCACGGAGGGAATGAGGGGAAGGGAGTGTTAGAGGTCAATCTCAAAAGAGAGTTTGACATAAGGCATTAAATACTCCGTTGAGGAAAGCGGGCTCAATCTTAAAAATGTTGAGGAAGTGTTACAGGTTAAAACAGAGGCAACATGATCAAATTAATGTATTTGAAGTGATATTTGATGGTTGTATGAGATGGAGTGAGTCAAAAGGGTCGGCAGGGTCATCGGTTTGGAAATATGTGTAAAATTTGATGTCGGGATGCTAGAAAGGGTAGAAAATGAGGGAAAACAAATGAATTTTAATTGACAAATATTTGATAGTGGACTTACAGGACTTGAAAGATGGGAGAGTGAGGGAGATTTGAGAAAGCTTTTTGAGAGAGAATGGTATTTCATGAGTTGTCAAAACCCAGGGTATGGGTGAAGTATCTCAGGGAAAGTGAAGAGATTTGAGAACAAGATGCTGAGGAACTCAGATATTTATCAGACCTACTGAGCAAGGGGAAAGGTCCTGTGGAAATAAATTAGGAAGAGTTAGTATCGGGGTCTTTTGATAATTTACTTCATATGATGAAAATATTTAATCATGATAGATCTTAAAAATAATGTATAAAACTTAAAGATTACACTCTACTGTTGTAGATAAACTGTTGGCTTATCAAAACTTTCTTCATTAAGCTACCTGAATTTAATTTACTCAGCAGTAAATAATAAAGATCATTTGCCAGCCAAAATCTGAGATTGCTATATAATCAGATTCAACTTGAAAGTGCTCGGAAGCACTTGTGGAAATGCACGTTGGTATCCTGAGCAGCCCGCCCTCACCTTTCATAAGAAATCATACAACAAACTTCATTCATGTTATTCACTGACCCCAGAATGGTGCTGAACCCAGTAAACACACAGAATGTAGTCTAAATTCACTTTGACATTTGAAGTATATCAGGCCATAAAGATAAGCTACGTATCCATCCAGTGGTACGGAAACTTCAATTTGAGTGTACTTTTAAAAATTCGGATATCACGATACGGGATATACTTTTTAATTGCATTACCCATTTTAAAATGAGTCTGTTATAAAGTCTTGCCTCATTACAAACTAGAAGTTATGGTGACAGAGCAATATTCTTTACTGTCCAGATAAAAAAGGAATTACTAATTCTACCCTTTTCTGGTGATGGCTGTTAGTTGCCTGGGGTCTCAGTGGCTTCACTTCATTTAACATGAAGAAGTAAAAAACTGACGTATAAAAATTCCCTGGAGGGACTATTCATAATTGTGCTTTTTTTAGTTTAGTGAAAGTTTTTACATTAAATATAAGGCCTGTAAAATATCAGTGTTCTTTTCTAAATAAGCACACTAATTTATGTCTTATGGCAGAAAGCTATAAATTGAATTTACATTTTCTATGTGCACTTTTTTTTGCAGTCTTAAAAAAGAAACCAGGATATCATCTTACCTAGTCATTATCAAATGCTTTATATAATAAATATTTAATAAACTGTTTATTGGATTCTTTAAATCGATGTTATTGTGGTCTAATTCACATACAGTAAACTGAATGCACTCATTTTTAAGTGAATAGTTTGGTGAATTTTGATATACATCTACACCTATATAACCACCACCCTAATCAAGTTATACTACATATAATCATCTCAAAAACTTTTTTCACGCTCTTCTTGTTGTCCCTTCCTGGGAATCCCCTCCAGCCCTCCGCAGGCACTATTAATCTGTATTTTATCGCTATAGGTTAATAGTACCTTTTTAGAACCTCATGTAAATAGATCATACAGTATATATGCTTTTATGCCTGGCTTCTTTCACTCAGCATGTTTTTAAGATTCATCCATATTATTTGTGTATCGATAGTTTGTTTCTTCATATCGATGACTAGCATCTTATTGTAAGAATATGTCACAGTTTGGACAGTGGGGTTCCACTTTGTGGCTATTACTAATAAAGCTATTGTGAACATTCATGTTCCAGTCTTTTTGTGGTTATATATGTATTTCTCTCTCTCGGGTAAATACACTCACCGTATGATTTTTGCTGAGTCATATAGTGAGTGTATATTTAACTGTATAAGAAATTGTCAAACTGTTTTCTAAAGAGTATAACCAAAGAGCAAATATTTCCGTCAGAGAGTTCTCAATGTTCCGTATCCTCATTTAGCCATCCTAGCAGTAAGTAGAGGTATACCTCCTGAGTTTTAACTTCTTTTTCTCTGATTATTCATCACATTGGACCCTTTTTTCATGGACTTATTGAAATCTGTGTCTCTTTTGTGAAGTATCTGTTTAATTTTTTTGCCCGTTTTAAAAAATTATCTTTTTATTACTGAGCTGTGTTCTACATGTATCCAGGACACAAGGTTTTTGTTGGGTGTATGGATTATGAATATTTTCTCCCAGTTTGTGTTTTGTTTTTACCTTTCCTTAATAGTGTCTTTTGAAGAACAGAGGTTTTCAGTTTATTAGTTCTTTCCCTTCGTGGTTAGTGTATTTTGTGTCCTGTTAAAGAAATCCCTGCTTAGAGTTGCAAAGGTTGCAAAGAGTTTCTCCTGTTTTCTTCTAGAAATTTTACATCTGTACTTTTATGTTTCATTCTCTTATCTATTTTGAGTTTAATTTCATGTATGGTGTGAGGTAGGGTTTGCTTTTATTGGATTTTTCATACCAGTTGTTCCAGAGCAATTTGTTGAAAAGATTAATTCTTTACTCATTGTATTGCCTTAAAGCTTTTATCCAAACTCAATGGACCTTATATATGTGGGTCAATTTCTGATTTTCTATTCTTTTCCATTGATACATATGTCTATCTTTATGCCAATTCCACACTGTCTTGGTAATTTTCATTTTATATTAAATGTTGAAAGTTCTCCAAATGGTTCTTACTTTTTCAAAATCGTTTTAGCTATCCTAGGATTTTTGTATTGCCATATACATTTTTAGAATCAGCTTTTACATTTCTTCGAAGAACCTGCTGACATTTTAATTGGAATTACACTGAAAGTATACATCAATTTGGGGTAAACTGACAGCTTATTAATGTTGAGTCTTCCAAACCACAAACGAAGTATATCTCTCCATTTATTTAAGCTTTCTTTAACTTTAACGTGACACTGTTTTGTAGTTTTGAGTGCATTTTGGGGTTCAATTTGCCGTTAAGTTTTTATACTACTGATGCTTTTATAAATGGTATTTAAAAATTATATTCCTATTGCTCATTAGCATTGGATTTTTAAAACTTTGGTCAGAATATGTCTCTCCTCTGCTCAAAAACTTCTAATAGTCTCTGAGTTCACTTACTAAAATCTAAAATCCTTCTGAGCTAAAGTATTTAGTCCCATACAGTCTTGCCTTTGCTGCCCTACTGACCTCCTTGTACTTCATTTACTCTGCGCCACGCACAATGACCCCCTTGCTCTTATTTAAAGATGCCAAGCAGTCTTCCACCCCAGGAACTTGCTCTGGCTTTTTCCTTGAAACATTCTCCTGCTTAGATTCACAGCTGGGATGCTGACTCTCTGTGAGGTCTTCTCTGACTACAGCGCATTAAAAACGCACCCCCTCTTCTCCGCAAGTTCAGGCCTTGCCTATTCCCTTATCCTTGCTGGATTTTATACCATCTCACACTCTCTATATTTATTTGGTTATTTTTCCATTTCTTGTCACTCCCACCATAAGCTCATGAGGCAACAAACGTTGTTTTGTTCACTGCTGTAATTATAACTGTGCCTGAATATTGTAGTTGGCACGCAATCAATATTGGATGAATGGCCTGATTATGAGAATTATTTCAACTATGAGGGCAGAGATCAGATTGCTATGAGCTACAGGGTGGCAAGGCAGTAGAAGAAAGAATGGCTAGTGAATAATGTCACTCCTTGGGGACACTTGTTTGAGAGGGGCAACTGGGTAAGATGGAAGCTGCTTGCGGAGCTGGTGTTTCAATCCAAGCTAACCGAAGCTTTGAGGGCATTTGATTTCTGGATTTAAAAAATGTAGTGTTTAAAATATGAGAGCTACTAATAAGGGAAAAAGAATTGATTAGTCACTCGGATCTATTAAAATATGCTGAATTAATTTTAAAGATAATAGTAATTATAATACAGTCTGTTTCTTACAAAGACATCAGTAATTGAAAGATTATTTTTTACAAGTGTAGAAAACAATTCTCATCTTCATCGTACTGAGATACAGAGAAACGATGATGTTTTTTTCTTAGGCACACTGAGTGGTAAAACTTGACTTGCATTTTATTCTCTTTCAAGTGCTTTCTATTTCAAGTCAGATTCATGAAGTTTCAGAATATTCATGTATACTGTGTCCTACAAGATGGTCAACATGACTCCCCATTTTCCTGTGTAATTTGGAGTTAAATTAGCACATTTGGTTAAAGTTCTGTGCTGATGGTACCAATCTAATTAGTTTGTTCCCCATATAAAGCAGGTAGCTTTGTTTTGTTTTTTATCCCAAATTTCACCCCAGTGGCCATTTTGAAATTGTATGACGGTTTTACACAAGGATGTCATAAGGAGGAAATGTGGATGTCTTAGTGAAATCCATAAGCTCTATTCCAGATAATAAATGTGCTACGCTTTACTGATGCTGAGTCAGTCGAGTAATCTTCACATGTTAATTTTATCTAGTTTACTTGTCTGCCTTTTCATGTGGCGTCTCTTTGTGGGTACTTCCTAATGTGAAGCTTATCTGGGTGATTCACAGGCCAGGTGAAGACACC
This sequence comes from Physeter macrocephalus, assembly GCF_002837175.3. Classification (NCBI taxonomy): domain Eukaryota; kingdom Metazoa; phylum Chordata; class Mammalia; order Artiodactyla; family Physeteridae; genus Physeter; species Physeter macrocephalus. Next base: position 70,930,716 of record NC_041228.1, read on the forward strand.
TTTGTGTTCTATTTAAGGTTACAGCTAAAAACTATCGTGAGAACTCCGTCTCTTGAGGAATGCCATGGCCTTTTTACTTTAGAATTCACAGATTCTGAGCTTTATAGTATGTTGGTGAATTTAAAACTCAGAAAAACTATTATTCTCTTATGCATTTCTTAATCTGTGTATCTAAATGCTTTTTTAGAATGTAATGGATGTCCAATCCTGTCTCCTATGTTGGACATTATACTCCTTGTATTTTGCTTTCATCGCTTCATACTTTAACAAATTAAAAAGTGGCAGTACTTTTAGTAATCTCACCATGATATGACATGGTAACAAACCCTTGTGCTCCTATACAGGATAAAGAAGAAAATGATAACTAAGATAATAAACAACAGGAAAAAAAGAAAGAGGGGGAGTCCCTTTAAAATAGCCCTTCTTTAAGGCCAATGTTCTGAGCTTAGAAAAGGAGAGAGACAACCATTTCAGAGTAACCTTCATTCCTAAAATCTTGAATAAAACCTAGTCCTCTTCCAATATTTTTAGTATAGCATATATGAGTTTTTGATATTTCATGGAAACGGAAATTTTTAGATAGCAATAGTGGCAGCAGTAAGTAGGGTGCCAAGGATTGAATAAATGTGGGATTCATGCTGGAGCCTGAATAGACAGAGGACTTAGTGAGTGACTGGATGTCAGAGCATCAAGGGTGATCTGCCAGCATTCTGGTCTAAGTAAGAGCATGGATGGAGTTGCTATTAACTGAGATGAGGAAGACTAGAAGAGGAAGAGATTGGGCAGTGGTAGATGATCAAGGATGGTTTTTGATATGTTTGTGATCTTGTAAGACATGTAGCTGGAGATCTCATTTTGGCACTTGGATTGAGAATAGATATAGGCTGGATATATAAATGGAAGACTTCTTGGCAAATGGATAGTATTTCAAGCTATACGAGTGAATGAAATAATCTAGCATTGGCTTGTGGAAGCATCAGTCCATCTCTGCCTTCATTTTCGCATGATGTTCTTCCTTTGCATGCGTCTGTGTCAAGATGCCCCTTCTTAAAAGGACACCAATCCTATTGGATTAGAATCCCAATGACCTCATTTTAACTTGATTACCTTTGTAAAGACCCTGTCTCCAAATAAGGCCACATTATAGAACACTGACTGAATCAAGGGAGAATAAAGTCCCAACAGCAAGTTCACAGGGTGCCTGTTAAGCTCAGAGCTAATATTCTCTTCTCTGGAGACTCTGAATGATGTTTTAGAATTTTTTTCAGTAGGTAACTCCAGTTCTGATATCAATTCCCATGTGCAGGTTTTCCAACACCACCAAGCAATTCTCCAACATCAGCTGGAAGTCCTACAGTTCAACTCCATTCTGACACTACCTACCTGGAGGTAGTATCAGATCCCACAAGTTAAGGGCTCAATCCCACAGGAAAGTCCCCCACTTTAGAAGCCAATCACAAGTCCATGTTGTTAACTATAAATCGGAAATCCCCATGACCCCGTTCTTGGGGTTAATTAATTTGCTATAGCAGCTCACAGAACTCAGAGAAACATTTTACTTACTAGATGACCAGTTTATTATAAAAGGATATAACTCAGGAACAGCCAGATGGAAGAGATAAGTAAGGCAAGGTATGGGGAGTGGACACAGAGATTCCAAGCTCTCTGAACAAGCCACTCTCCCCAAATCTTCGTGTGTTCACCAGCCCAGAAGCTCTTAAATCCCTGTCTTTTGGGGTTTTTACAGTGGCTTCATTACAGAGGCACAATTGATTAAATCACTGGTCACCAGTGCTTGAACTCAATGTCCAGCCCCTCCACTCTCCCGAGGCGGGACTGAAATTTCGAACCCTCTCATCACAAAGACACCTTTTCTGCTCTCCTTACTTAGGAAATTTTTTTTTTTTTTTTTTTTTTTTTTTTTTTTTTTTGTGGTACGCG
>NC_041228.1:70932698-70959222 GCF_002837175.3 Physeter macrocephalus
GGCCTCCCCCGTTGCGGAGCACAGGCTCCGGACGCGCAGGCCCAGCGGCCATGGCTCACGGGCCCAGCCGCTCCGCGGCACGCGGGATCCTCCCGGACCGGGGCACGAACCCGGTTCCCCTGCATCGGCAGGCGGACGCGCAACCACTGCGCCACCAGGGAAGCCCCTTACTTAGGAAATTTCAAGGGTTTTAGGAGCTCTGGGCCAGGAATGGGGACTAAAAGAAAATACATATTCCTTATTATAAATCACAGTACCGCAATAACATAGTCACATGGTTCAAAATTAAAAAGTGAAAAGCTCCCTTCCTGTCTCTCCCCTAGTCATCCAGTTCCCCTTTCCATGGGTACCTCTGTCATTCTTTTATTTTGTATCCTTCCAAAGATATGTTAGGCTTATATAAGTATTTATAAGAAAATGTGAATATATATTTCCCTCCTTTACCATACAAGAGGTGGCATGTTTTAAACACAGTTTTGTACCTTATTTTTCCCTAAATAAAATATTTCAAGTTCTCTCCATACCAATATAGAAACAACTTCCTTATTCTTGTTTATAGCTGAATTATATTCCATTTTCTGGATATAATTTATCTAACCAGTCCTCAGTTGATGAGCACTTAGGTTCCTTCTACTTTCCTAGTAGAAAATATTCTGTCATGAGGATACCTGTGTGTTATTCGAATGTGATCAAGTTTATCCATAGGATAAATTCCTAATAGCAGAATTACTAGGTCAAAAGATGGTGAGCTTTTAATTTTGATGGATATTGCCAAATTGCATTCTGTATGGGTTTCAGCAAATTGAACCTACACAGTCCAAGAGTAAGTTGGACCCCTTAAATCATGTAAGATTTTTCTCCAATCTTCTTTCAGCCTTAAAGATAACTTGAAAAAAAAGGGAAACTTTAATCTAATTCTTCAATTATTTAAATAAACTTGAATTTAATGAGAATTAAATAAATAAAATCATAAAGCAAATTTGTTCAGCATAGATAACATTCCAAATATTGACTTTTTCCTTCCCTCTGGTGTATATTAAATTACATGTAGCCAACCAATTTCTTTTTGGTGTTATTATAAAAAGATAAACAAATCCTTAAGTAAAATTTTAAGAAGGACTCCATGAAGGAGTCACTTAAATTAGGATTAAATTTGTGAATTTTGATATGGAATAAAAGTATATTTTGTTGTTTGTTTTTTTCTGACAGTCTATATAAAACATTATATTGTAAAATAAGTAATGTTGAGAAAAAAGACAGGGAGAGAATTACTTAACAGTTCACTTTATCCTACTCATATGAAAGTAAGAACTTTGTTGTAACTTTCACTCCTTATGAAAGAAAAACTATTTCAGGGAGCACATTTCTATGACCAGAGTCAGAAGTGAAAGATTAACCACAGAGGCAGAATCAATGTCCTGTGACTGAGGATGCGACAAGGAGGACTGATATTTGGAGTGTCCGGGAGAAAAGATGTATTGATGCTTAAAGGAAGAGTTTTGCAATATCTGATAACGTGATTTTTTTTATCTGGAGCAAAGTAAAGAACCCCTTATTGCCCACCCAACTTAGTTTTCCTTTGACAGTATTTAAAAGGAAGTGGATTTTGCTCGATTTGACCCAGGTGGGTGAAAGGGAGGAGAACAAATGACCAGAAATTATATTAGCTAAGACTTGTGGGCTCCTGCCCGTAGATTTGTATGGAAAAGTTATTTTTTAAAAATAAGCTTAAAAAAAAAAAACAGTAAGATACTAGGCTAAGCACAAATTCCAAACAAATAAGGTCAGTAGGTCTCTGTGAACCTAATTCACTAAAATTGGACCAGATCAACCTTCTGAATCAGCTCTTCTTGAAAAAAGTATTTAAAACTCTATCTAGGCTTGGAAGCCTGGCCTGATGAGCAACACACTACAGCATAAAGCACGCGGGGATGAGCTTATCCACCGACTTATTGCCTGTCTTTGGCCAAGTCATTCACTGACTATAATTCTGGCCACTTGCAGAATCAACACAAAGGAACCCTACATTCTTTTCATCTCAGGGAGGATTTTACACAGCTAGGCCTTAAAATTAGTTTAAGTTAGTCTAAAATTCTCAGCACAAGTTTCTGACCATATGATCACATATTTATCGACAGGATGCACTTAACTTTGTCCATTTTGTGTGAGAGTACGTGGAACCTGTTTGCGGATACAATGTATTTTAGTATATTTAAATTCATGATTTTTTTTTCCTGATAAATTGACAGGTTACTGTGAATAAAAAACTAATTTCTTCCCCTTCAACAAAATCTCAGCCTCAAGATCAAAAGAATTCCTCTCTGTTAAAAATGATTCCATTTAAACATCATTCATTAACTCCATGGAAATGATAGAGTTTAACACTTTGTTTGCTACTCAGGTCACATTCTTTTTTTCATGGAAGAGCAAAAGAAATGAATGAATATTCACACTTAACTTTCAGCTTCAGGCTAAAATGTATTATGCACCATATTTTGGTTTTTAAAAATAATCACCTTGTCACAGTTCAATGGCAAAGTGAAGTCAACTCTGTCAACAGAGACAATTTGAGGGGAAAAAACAGTCTTCGCCCCCTTGAGTATCATTTCATTTGAATGCTCCTGATTTTCTACCTGCTGCTTTTTTGGGAATGCTCCATGGGACAGTATAATGAACTCTAAAATACCACACACGGAAAGCTCATCTTTGCTGACAGCACAGAGCTGACAAGTACGGATGTTCTCATACATTGTCCCTATTTGAACACTATATTTTATGTACATAAAATGCATGTCTAGAAGGTTCCTTTTAAACTCCACAGGCACAGAAAAAACCTGGATCCCCATATGTCTACCAATGTATTGCATGAATATATTAACACCATCACATCACCAACTGCTTTCATTGTTTTCCTGTAAATGGAATCATAGTCAGGATATACATCACTTTCAATGTATTTTTCAACACATCCCAGCAGAAAGCAAAAGCGTTTGTTAGAAAACGCTTAGATGGGAAAATAAAAGTAGTAGACGTTATCTGTGATAGCAGATATTGGCAATTGAATGCACCTGACAATTTTTTTGATAGGGAGGGGAGATGGGGTTGTAGAGGAGGTTTGGATTCTATTATTTTAAAACTTATTCTCAAAGAAAGGCCAGAATGCTTTCCACAATTTTGTGTTGATTCTATAGAGGCCAGGTACTTTTCAATTGACCTCTGTCTAAAGCAGATGAAAAGTAAATGAAGATTATTTCTTAAGAAAATCAAGATGTCTTTAATGGCCAGAGTGGTTCAGCTTTCCTGCCTTTCATTATTATTGTTTTTATTTTAATAGAGATCAAAACCTTTGTCTGAAGAATTGATACTACTCTGGCATAAGTTCAGATATTGCATAGCAAATACGAGTAAGTAAATCAGTGAATGAATGCATGAAGGCAGATAAGGGAATCCTAAGGTCCTACAAATGACAGAAAAAGATTATTCCTCATATGAGTGTTGATACAATTAATATAGGTTTTTCTTTCATATTGCATTTTTTGCCCCGGTCTGGGCACCCTGTGACAGTTGCTTAAGCTCTCAGAGCCTGGGGTGACCATGACCACAGGAATAATGTTGTCCAGTTCCCATCTTCTGATAATGATGTTCTGAGGTCATATGAGATTTATAGAGACGTTGAGGTCCTCAGGAGAAAAGCTTAACACGAATTCAAGTGGCAGTCACTGCCAAGAATACATTCCACCCAAGAAAATTTTTGGTTTGATGCTCTTAAGTTTCAGGAGAAAAAGTTAAGAAAAACTCATATTATGAGAGCAGGCAAAAGCCAGCAGTAGTTCACAATGGTTGATCCAAGAAAGAAATTGAATTGAGCTGTGGTAAATGAGCAGAGTAAGGCTAGCTTCAGTGAATTTCAGACAGGTCAAAGACAGCTTTGTAGACAAAAGTCCCAAGCTGTCTGTGTTCTGCAGCTCGCCATGAATTTTTTGTTGCAGAATCCCACACATGTGGACCTACGTTTCTAGGAGATTGTAATAAAAGCCACCAAAGCAAGTGTGGGCAACTCTGCAAATTAGTAAATGTATCTATAGATAGCTCCATAAATGAAAAATAAATACACATGTGACAGACGTATGTAGTTTGTGATTATTTTAAATCCCATTTTACAAACTGATAAACTTTCTGGACAGAGTGAGAAAGATACGCAGGTAGTACAATATGTCAATGTGAGAAGGGTTAATGAACTAAGAGTATTTTTGTCATGGTTTAAAATGGCCAACAGTTACACATCTTTTAACAAAATCCAGTTAGGTGGTCAATTATAGGCTTGGCTCATTTTTTCACATAATGTCTCCTTTTTCTTCTAAGATGGTTTATTAGCAGGACAAACTTCTTGTGGTCATTGAGAACAAAGGAGGTGAAGTTTGTATCTCATTACGTGCCTTGAGTCTCCATGCCCTTCCATCCCCCCGACTTTGCTCATGAAGCACCTTGGATGTACATCCATCACGGCACTGACAACACTGATTGAGACTGTGTGTTTACAGCCCTTCTCCTAGAGGACAAGGGTTTCCTTCTTGCTATCACTAGTGTCTGGGGATTAAGTCACTTTTACGGAATAGAACTGAATGTTGTCTGTGTGCTCGAAGAAATAGCGCTAAGCAGGTGTTCTTAAAAGGAAGGTCATGCAACTTTAGTCACAGTTTAGGAGAGCCAGCATAGACATCACTAAACTATTAGGGTAACTATGGTCTGCATTAATAAATACAGATCAATGAAAGGTAATGGTACAGCTGGACTGGTAAGGCCACATTTGGAGTAATGTGTCTATTTCTCAGTAATGCGTTTTGGAAGGTCTTTAGTGTACAATGTAATTGGAGAAAGGTGTAAGGAAACTGGAAGAGTTCAAGCTAGAGAAGTCTTTTGGGGGCATTACCTTTCTTTTGATTTTGTCGGTTTCTTATGAAGCAAGATTATATTTGTTTTTTGTGACTCCAGAGGAAAGAATTAAATGAATATGATAGATAAAGCACACATTTAGCTGTATATTAAAAAATATATTTTTTTCATTGTTTTAGCATTATAAATCAAAATAAGCACATATTCTATCTACCATTACCATTTTATAAATGTAACAATGTTTTCACAATAAAATAGAGTAGACATAGTCTCATAATAGAGGATAGTCTCTTAATATTAATAAATTTAACTTTAAGGAAAACCCAGAACATCATTCTTACTTCTCTCAATTTCTCATAGGCCAATAAAAACATAGTGAATTGCCGCTGATGTAAGGGCTACTTTTGGGAGCCATTGGCCTCAATTACATTCCTCTTTTCCTCTCTGGGTCTTTAATTCCATGAATTCAATAAAAGGCAAAGGACAAATGTTGGTAGTAATTTTAAATAAAAGGTTTAAATCAAATATTGATTTAAATCTAAGATTTAAAAATTAGAGGGTGAAAACATTTTTAATCCCTTATTAATGGCTCAACAAAACATTAATCCCTCAAGAACTGGAAGAGAAAGGTAGGGTTGAAACATTTTTCTCACTTGCTTTAAAGCCCTCTAAGATGCATCCGGATATTTCTTCTCTTTGCATTAGGCTCAAACTAGATGTTGGTGCAAATTGGTTAGTAAAATGGACTTTTCTGCTTTCTCATTTTCTCTCCATTCTTTTGATGAGCTGACTGGTTTAAAATATCAAGAACTGTAATGATAGGCCATAATTTATATGTGAGCATTAGCAAACTCTAAATAAATGGTCCTGAGAATTGAAGAATTTAGTCAGTATTTTTCAAACATCCTCTAGCTTTTTTCAGCTTAAAGAAGGGTGAAGCTACACAGAGATTTAATATCTTCTTCCACTGGAAAGTAGCCACCTTTCTATCCAATTGTAACTCAAAGAAAATATTTAATTTATTATTTCAATTTACAGAAGTGCATCCATAGCCTAAACCTCAGTGTAATACAGAGTATATATTTCATTTCAGTAAAGAAAGACTAAACTGAATCAATATTTTAAGGACCTGGAACTGTATGGAGGTCAACAGACTCTGGATCAGTCAAACTACCTAGCATATCTGAGTGTGTGTGCGTGTGTGTGTGTGTCTGTATGTGTGTGTGCGTGTGTGTGTGTGTGTCTGTATGTGTGTGTGCGTGTGTGTGTGTATGTGTGTGTGCGTGTGTGTGTGAGTGTGCGTGTGTGTGTGTGTGGAGTGAATGCCTGAGTATGTGTACGTTACTCATTGCCCTGCATATTTTAAAGTGACACACCTAGGGGTGTTATTATCTGAGTGCACAAAAGTGCCGGTGAAATCTGATACATCACCAGTCCTAGTCCTCCCCTCCATCATCTCACGGGTAGTTAGCCGGCTCTTTGAAGTGGAATCATTCATTTCAGGGTGTTACTCTTCACTTTCTGGAATGAACAATTCTTACATTTAAAACAATTAGTTTCAATCTGGTTTGCAGGCTGAAGTGGTTTACTGGAACCTTGTAAATAAAGTTTTATGTTTCTTTAAAACCTTCCTTTAGAAGAGGCCGTGCTACTGAAAAACATCTTTTTCCATGAAGTTTTAGGAATTTGAATAGCGGCTATATCACTCAATACCGTTGTTTAATCATCTCCAAAACCTGGGTTTCTGTTATCCACTAGGTTAATCTTGTTTCTATTTTCAAAGTACTATGTACTTTTTTATGGTCATCACAAAAATAACGCAATGACGCCAGCAGAAAAAGATAATCAGTGTTACAGAGGATCACCCCAAAGCAACCACTGATATGAATCTCCTTGCCAAGTTAAGCCAAACATATAGCTCTAAATGGGTTCCCTATAAACAGAGACATTCTGAGGTCTGACTTATTTTTATTAACTTCAAGATCAGTCCTCTACCATGGTGTCCTGTGTGTGTGTGTGTTTATTTTGTTTTTTGTTCCCTCTCCCCCAAGTTCTTCTCGAAACCTTTCGTATTCTCAGCAGTTTTTTTTTTTCTTTTTTTCTTTTTTAGACTTAGAATCAGAGTTGTACCATAGCACTCAGGAGGACAGTGAAAATTTCTCACTGGAGTTCAGGGACATGATCAAAATCATCTACATAAAAGTTAGTGAAAAGCATGAGGTAGTCCAGAGGAAGTTTCCATGCCTCCTTCATGGCTTGGCACTGGAGTTTTGTGATAGTCATCCAGAATAGGATTAGCAAAACAGAAATTGTCTCCAACTGAAGGGTATATATACTTACTTTCACCTTTTGTTACAACTCATTACTTCCTGATATTTGCTGAGATGTAGCCAAGCTGTTTGAAATGCTAACCAAAATAATGTGCTAAATCCTTACTAAAAAGTCCCTCAGACACAGTCACATCCAGAATAATATTTTACTGCAAAGTCATTTCTAGAGATTTATTTGGAACTAAAAAAAAGGAATATTCTAATAACATATTACTAAAATAATCATTTAAAACTAATATTTCCCTTTTGAGAGTACTCTGGAATTCTGGACATTTTAGCTGATCCATGTCATTTTCTCTTCAGTTTAGGGAATTATCTGAGATTTGAGGCCCAAGTTCTTTTTTTTTTTTTTTTTTTTTTGTGGTATGTGGGCCTCCCTCTGCTGCGGCCTCTCCCGTTGCAGAGCACAGGCTCCGGACGCGCAGGCTCAGCGGCCATGGCTCACGGGCCCAGCCGCTCCGCGGCATGTGGGATCCTCCCGGACCGGGGCACGAACCCGCGTCCCCTGCCTCGGCAGGCGGACGCGCAACCACTGCGCCACCAGGGAAGCCCTAGGCCCAAGTTCTGATAGCAGATGCTAGTTCATGTTTTCAAGGCAGAAATTTTGATATTTCAGGATAATTATTTTTTAATACCTAATCACTTCCATGCTCATTTGATCTTAGACTCTAAATAGACTCTAGCTCAATCATTGAGCCTTAGACCATAAGAACAAGCAGAATATTCAATCTGCAAAGACAGAGAGGAATGGAGAGACTGATGAAGAGGTTATGAGGGGTTCATTTATCAGCAGAGAAGGAGAAGAATGAGGCACTGTCTGGGGAAGGTACTAGATAACTACCATTGAGGGGCTAGCAGAAGTCCTCTTGAAATATTCTAGACGTATTTTGTTCTTGTAAGACTCTCTATGACAGAGTCACTTCCATGGCCTTTACTTGCACATAAAAATTGAAATTCCAAAGGCATTTTCCCTTATTTCTATTATTTCTAAATTATAATCTGATATGCTAGGAAAGAAATTAAAATACAACTATTCTATTTAATTTTAATTAATGTACTCATTCAACAAATATCTTAACTTTTCTCTCTCTCAAAGATTATCTTTTCATATATGGGAATATTTAAGTGGACTATAATTTTTTCTTTTACCTATAAAATGATTACCAATGGTTGTTGTGAATCAATTTGAAAAGCCCAACAAAATGTTCGGCCCCTATCCTAGATAAAAGGTCAAACACACATACAATTTCAGAAACTATTTTATGGGCTTCACAAAATGCTTCAAGTTCATCCATGAATGCTTAAGAAGCCCTAGATTAGAATAAGATAAAATTGTAGCTTAGGTGACAACTTACTATGACTGAAAGAGGTTTTGTTGGTGCCTTAGAAGTAAAATATAGCTGATAAGGTTCTCAATCCTGGTTGTAATCTTTAAAAATGACGTAATTTATGGGCTTGTAATGAACGTTCAGGATTTTTGGAGTTTCACCAACTTCAATTTTAAAGTGAAACTTTTTCATTGCTATCCTTTGCTGCATTTATTTGAGAAGTGAGAATAATTACCAGTGTGCTTTCCAAATGGAATCCAAGTTAATTTCTATTAGTGGCAGGATGTGCAATATCATATGTAAACAAAAAAAAACTACCTAATTAAAAGATTTCTGAAGGAGATTTCAATTTTCTAAATGTTGGTGTTCATACTAAATAATATGTCTCAATCGAGCCAGCTTACATCATTGCCAAGTTTCTGTCATTTGGCAGGTTGTTCCAGCATTTAAATTCAAATATTCAATGAAAAGAGCTTTGCAGAAAATGACATTTTTCTGAATGAACAGTCTTACCTGCCATCCATGTATGAAACAAACTATTGCCCCACCCCAGTTATCACTGGACAGCCATTAAGCCAGTCATTAAATACTGACTCAATGCTAACTACGTGCTAGACATTCAAGTACGGTGTACAATCTTTGTTTTAAAGGGCTGTGACCTACTGGAGGGGCAACTAGGGTTTAGTGTGATGAATGTTATTATGGAGAAGTATGGAATCAAATTTAGTCCCTCCTTCAGGGTTGGATGTTAGGGAAGATTTATTGATCCCATTCATGTCTAAATGTAAACGTAAAGATGAGTAGAACATAGTATGAGCAAGGCAAAGGTATTTGGGAAAATGAGGATGGGAATGGAAAAGTTGCTCTGGGACCTTAGAGGAAGATATAATAGGCACAGAGTACAGAGAGCTAAGGATCTTGATCCCAAGAACAATGTGAAACTAGTGCAGAATTTTAAGCAGAAAGACACGCGCTGTTTGGAAGTTGAGAAACATCACTCTGGCTGCAGTAGAAAATAGAAAGTTAGATGCCAGTGAAAAATTGTAGGTGAAAGATATGGGTGACTCGAGTAAAGGTAGCAAATGTACAAATGTACAAGAGTGGAGTATTGAATAATTTGTCAGAATTAACAGTTGAATGATTTTGGAGAGAGAGTAAAGAGTAAAAAGTGATTCCCTCTTTTCTGTCTTATTTAAGTCGGTAAATAGCAGAACAATTTACAATGAGTGACGTGCTAAAAGAAGAAGGTTTTGGAAGAAAAAAAGGTGAGTTCAGTTTGAAGTATGTTGAGTTGTAGTTGAATATGGAAAATCTAGGTAGAGATGCCCAGTTAGTAGTTAAATATTTGGATTTGATGTTGTAGGTAAAACCTAAGCTATAAATATAGGTATGGGTGTTATTCATACACACAGACCAATGAAATGATAAAAGACAATGAGATTAACCAGGAAGGATGGAAAGAGAGAGGGGCGGAGAGAGAGAGAGAGAGAGAGGAGAGAGAGAGAGAGGAGAGAGAGAGAGAGGAGAGAGAGAGAAAAAGAGGGAGAAATTTAGAGGGAAAAAAGGACGGGAATGGAAGGGAAGGGAAAAGATGGATGAAATGCAGATTCAAAGACAGAATTCTATAGAAACCATTCCTATAGGGGACGGTGGAGAAAATAAATTTTAAAAAGAAGGCTTAGGAGAAGCAGCCAGAAAATAAATAAAAACCCAGTTGTCCAGATGCCATGAAAAATGAGTGTTTCAAGAAGGCAAGCATTACCAACAGAGCTATATCCTATAGAGATGTCACATCCCAATTAAAATAAGCATTAAAAGAAATCACTGAATTTATTGATGAATGTCATGAATGTGCCCGACAAACATGAGCTTTTGAGAACAATCCTAATGAAGGTGAATGCAGAAGCAGAAGTATTGTGGATTGAGAAATGAAGTGAAGGCTGTGAATGGAAACTGCTCTCCAAGTAGTTGGCTGTTAAGTGGAAGGCAGACAATACCAGAAAAATGTTCACTTAAAAAAATATCTTCCATCATTTGCTCAAAAAAGTTGTATTTTTTCATATATGTAAAGCAAATTGATAGCAATGGTGTTATTATTGCAAAACGAAAGTCCCAAATATAGGTCTGAGATTTATTAGGCCTTGTGTATTATATTTTCCTTTCCTTGTGAGGAAAATCAGGAAGTTTACAATCCCTGTGAATACGATTTGGCTTTTATTTTCATGTGTAATGTCAAGATTGGGTACAAGAGTCAGAGACAGTTAAAAGGGAGAAGAGAAACCCAAGCATATTTCTCTTGGGTGTCGATCAGCTGAGGTCCTCCCTAAAGGATAAAGGTAAGCATATTAAAATGAAAGTGCCTGCTGTATTTTAACTATTATTTCACAATGTGAGATCACTGGCTTGAAGGCCTGGCCAACTGAACATAAGCCCTTGAAACAGTCAAAAGGCTCAGGGTAAGAAAGTGAATTCAAGTGTGACAAAATCTCTCTGTCCCATTGGGTTCCAGTGATCAGAAGCATGGTAGGTTACAGCAGCCGACCGCGATAAAGGTCAGCAGAATCTGGGTTCCTATGTATTTCTGCAGCACCCACTGTTAGTTTATGCAGAAAAGTGCATAGTAGATTTACACAGCACAAAAATTCTGATCATCATGGTCTTTAATGTTTGTTAGTAAAATGATGGACTGAATTCTGCACCCAGTACTGACCTCATGCTGTAAATGTGTAAGTTGATGAGCTAAGACATTTGCCAAACTCATGGTAATTATTTTTCAGCTTATAGCAATTTTAATTCATTGATCACCTCATTGAGTGTACCATACCATGCTATGACAGCAAAAAACTATTTAAGATAATTAGGTAAAAATTCTTTGATCATTTGCATTCAAATAAGGGAAGTGATCTAAAATATTTTGAAAGCTCTTTTCAATATAGTTAATTGAATTAGTATCTAAATCATATTTTCTTGTGTTTTTTGTTTCACAGAATCATCTAACATATATCATTATAGTGGTATTTGTTATCTCTTTTTTATAGCTAGGGTTTTTTTGTGGGTTTCTGTGTGTGTGTGTGTGTGTGTGTGTGTGTAAGTGTATGGGCTGAAGCTGTGGTAGAAGGGTTAAGAGCTTGGGATCTGGAATCAGACAATCAGTTCTGCTATGGACTAGCTGGGTAGTCTTGAGTGAATTACTACATCCCTCCGTGCCTCAGTTTCCTCATCTGTAAAAAGATGATAGGAATGGTACTTATTGCCTTGAGATGTTGTGAGGATTAAATGAGATAACTCAAACCTTGATATAGTAAGCATTCAAGAAGTGTCAGCTCATTTTGGCCTTTGATGATTTCTCATCCTGAAAAGTTGAAAGACACAAGGAAGAGCTGGTTGGTTAGACTTGAGTTGTTAGTTAGGGACCAATGGTTGGACAAGAACTGAAAATATCTCAAAATCCAGACCTTCTGGGTCTTTTCCTGCGGTTAACAGAAGTACAAATGCTGTAAGGTCTACAGCAAAAACACTAACATTCTGGGTCAGTGGAGGACTCCAGTCTCAGATTTTCAACTAAACTTGATGAAGAAAAACTTGGCCCACTCCTCCCTAATTAAATAAAGCTCGCAGTGGATTTATCTGGCAACCGATGCCTTAGATACAGACATAGGAACCTTCCTTAGGGACCAAGAAGCACCTAGTTATAAATAATATTAAAAACAAAACAAAACAGAATTGGGGATTGTAGGAATTTAGAAATACAAATAAATAAGAAAGAGATTTAAATTACCATAGGAGAATAAAATTTCATCACAAAGTGATCCCTACTACTCATATTCTGGTATGAAGTTTGTGTATGTGCAAATTTACATATACAAAAATAAGATCACGTGGGTCATATTATCTTATAATCTATTTTTATTTCACTAAATAATATAGTCATTTTTCCTGGACATTTACATTCCATGGTATATTTATGCAGCACCCTTATAAATAGTTGCCTATGTTTATTTAAAGCATACATCATAATTTATTTAACCACCCTATTACTGAATATCTGGTTTGTTTCTATACTTTCGTTACTATAAATAGCACTGTGATGAACATCTGGTCCTACTAAATGTTAATGTGTGTGGATGTATGTGTGTATTTGTATACACACACACGTTTACACACACATATTTCAGGTTCTCTTACGTAAAGATGTTCTCTACTCTCTTTCTCTCTCTCAAATGTTAAATATTTTCATTGCATCATACCTTAAAGGTAATATAAAAGATGATGAAGCTAGAAATAAAAATGAGTTATATGAAATAATAGCATTTAGGGGAATTCCCTGGTTGTCCAGTAGTTAGGACTCCACTCTCACTGCCTGGGTTCAATCCCTGGTCGGGGAACACAGGTCCTGCAAGCTGCCCGGCACATCCAAAAAAAAAAAAAAAAAATTACAGCATTTACACATTTTTTAGACAGTTGCTAAAAGGAACATTGAAAACATTACTTTAAAGGCCCACTTTGAGCACACAGTAACAATTTTATATAAAGATGCCACATATACAGGCCATATCTATGCATATACACGTGTGTGTGTGTGTGTGTGCACACACGCGCACTGCTCCCTTGGGAGGAAGTGATCACATTCAGTGGCTGGTGGCCCAGCTTGGAGACTGCCTCCTCTCCATCCCGCCCCAGAAGCCAGAGGGACTTCAGCTTCATTTTCAGAAGAATGTGAGTGGTGCCATGTTCCGCCTAAGCTGGACAGAGTCTGGGTGTCCATGTGCAATTTCACAGGTGTCTCTGACCTTGAGTGTTCATCTGAGTGCCATATCTGACCTATTCAGTGTACCTCTGTCGCGTGGCTGGCGTGTTAATCCACAGTCCTGAGGCCGTGAGTGCAGTTGGGAAACTGAGTTACAACCAGCTGGCAGAGATGGTCACCACCTGCAGGCAGTCCAGCGACAACATTCTCGTGACAGAAAGCCCGATGTCAGAGCAGTCCGTGGACATGACAGCAGCCAGCTGACCACCACGGTCTGTGTGAGCTAACGGCAGCTGCCAGCAAAGGCAGACTTAGCATCTTTTCCCAAAACAACCATTTTAGTACCATGATTAAACACAGGAGTCACGTTCACCTACTTGTCACCAACCAGGGCTTTCTTTGGGAGGAGCAAGTGGTGTGGGAGAGCACGAACGATGTGGATGAAGGCAGCTGCTTCTGATGACCCCTAAGTCGTCCCCTGCGCAAGGGCCGCAGAGCAGAAGGTGGGATGGCCCCCTAGAAAAGCAGCGTCAGGTGGGCCAGGATTACCTGATCGCCTTGTCCCTGCAGCTGCAACAGTGGCCACCAAGCACATTGGGTCTCAGCGACTTGGCACTGGCCCGGCAACTTCAGCGAGAGAACAGCAACAAGCGGTCCAGCCTGTGGCAACGCAGGACATAGCGCTGCGGGCGTAGGGGGGAGGAGCCACCTCTGGACGTGCAGCTGGAGAGCCAGCGCTGCAGCAAGAGTCACCTGTAGCCCTACCCAGTGCTAAGCTTCCTCTTTCAAAGGCTGTGGCTATTTTGCTTGCTTCCCCAGCTCAACTCCTGAGATGTGTTCCTCCTGAAAGAACAATAAAAGAATCTCTACGTAATCTGATACTAACTTCGTCATGGCTTCGATTGAAGGAGATGTAAAAATTGGCAATTTTGAATTTCAATTTCATTATTATGAAGTTTGGTTACCCTTCCTAGATCCTGTTGGTTATATTTTAGTATTGAATGTTAAAAACAATTTCAATAGGAATAGTGGTAATGACTGTCTATAAAAATGTGCAAAATTTAATCAGTTTCAACAAAAGTGTTCACAAATATACACTTGAGACTATCATCAACAAAATTTCAGAGACCGGATACTTCTTGTGTGTGTGTGTATTTTAATCCATGAGAAGATTTAGTCTGGTCTGCCTGACATAAGGGTGATAGGTTTCTATCTCTTAGTCTAATTAACACCTTTAATCTTTTTTTAATGGTTAGGCATTCTCTCTTTGGTTTTGAGGCATGCTAAAGATAAAAGCACGGGAGGCTGGAGGTTAATCCTTCCTGTTCTTTATTTCTTAATTTCTGCCATGGGGACTCCCTTTCCATCATGGCTATTTATTCAGGAACCCTGATGATATGCTTTCAGTAAGAGATGGTTTAGAACTACCACCCAATATTACTATATATTAAATTATAGGGGCTGTAATTAATAACTGCTAAATGAACACAACTCCAATTTCTTATATATCTTTTTTATTATTGTGCCTAAGAAAGTAATCAAATTAATGCTTTTAGAATTAATATTGAACCTAAGTAGCACTAGTCCTAGAATCATTCTATCAAAATGGTTACAAAAATGGTAAACAACCCCAGATTTTGTTAATCAAGGATGTTACAGATGAATACAAGCTTATTGATGATGCTTTGCTTCTTCTCACTCATATAAAGAACATTGAATTTCCTATGGTATCGATAATAAAATACATTAAACTTTGGCATTCAACAAAGAATAGAGATTTGATTTTTTCATCTTAGAACTAAGATTTTTTTAATGTCCTAATATGTCTTACATAAGATAAAATGTTGTAACCATTTACCCCAGTAGCAATTTTTTTTTAGAATTTTGGAAAATATACTGAAATTTTATGTGTAAAAATGGACTCTCGTTCAGAATTGCCCATTTGGAATTTTCAGCAAACTACAGATTTGTAAGTGTTTTGAAATTAATAGATTTGTATGACTTGAGATTTCAGCTCAGACTAATATATTTTAATACATTAAATATTAAATATGTTAACATTATATATCTTCAACCAATTTTGTTTTAATTGAGCCAACATGCCAAATCTTCAGCATTGTAACTGAGGAGGAACTTGTCAAAATATGACTTGTTTTCTTTAAAAAAAGTAGAATTAAAATAGTCTCAATTTAACAAGGATTATTCAATATTCCTGTATTATGCACATGCACATACACACACACAAACATATACACATTCTGAAGATCTCTAACTAACTTTAGGTAGAAAAACTCAGAGGTCAAAAGAGTGCTAATTAAATATTTTAAAATGGAGCAAATTCTTCGAAGAAAATACAAATATAGGTAAATTATAAATTAAAGCACTTTCAGACTTCTCTAATATGAGTTTTTTTTTTTCAGAATGTTAAAATACATATGTGGAACACATTCACAAAGAAAAATATAATAATCAGCTCGACCTTTACTTCCTGTTATGGGCAATGATTTCATTCTGTGTGGATAACTACATAAGGTGAAAATATAATGGTCTGAAAGAGATTTATTTTCTTCTCTTATCGATTTGTGAGGGGGAAAAAAGAATAGTGAATAATACAAAAGTGATCTAATGAATGAGTTTGAATATGACGTGCTTTGTTTCTTTATAAACCTAACTTTCCCAGGAAAAATAGATGATTATTGTTCATTCTACCTTTTTTTAAAGTATTTTTTCTGACTGTACAAGTTTTATATGCTCATTGAACATAGCTTAGGAGAAGGTAAAGTCCCTGCTGTCAAACAGTTCAAGACACAATGAATAATTCAAGAAAGTATATACAGGGACCAAACTATTGGTAGAAAAACAGAACTACCATCGGGTTTCAAACAAAATGAATGAAATGACCAGGAGAAGTTGAAATGGGGAACTGGTCTTGGAGATGTATCCTGAAGAAGGCTGGGAGCAGAGAGCTGGAATGAATAGAGAGGACATTCTGGGTAAAAGCGTCGCATGAAGAGAAAGGGAGAGACATGCCTGGGTAAAGAGACTGTTGATCATGGTAAGGGAGACGGAAAAGCTTGGCAAAATTATGAAAAGAATAAGTACTAGGCAAAGAATTTTAGACATCAGTTTGTAGGTCATATAAAAAAATATGGGGGGGAGACATGACTGGAAATGAAACTTTTAAAAGATTAACATTGCAGTAGTCTGTTTGGTGGCTTTGCTTACAAAGGTACTAAAAGGTGAGGGATCAATTACGATGCTATCGAAACTACACAGTTTATAAAATGGGAATAGTTTGAATTAGGGTGAAACATAAAATATGGATTGACATGATTTGGGATGGGTGGTATGGAAGTTAGAAGTATCAAAATGACTGAGATTTTGACCCTAAAGTATGAGAAGAATGGAAGCGTTCACAGAAAGAAAAACAGATGATGAATTAAAAGACACAACCACAAAAACTAACTAAAAAGCATTGTCTCCCCTGCCCCACCACCAATGCCATTAAAAGCTGGAACCCACCGCTCTCCCTCTTCACTGGCTCCTTAACTATGTCAACTCATAACTTGACAATGAGGCTGACAGTCCTATTTGCCCTAAGAGGCCAAATAGCATTCACTGTCATTGCAAATAACAGCATTTCCTCAGTGAAGGTTGAACTAAATTACTTTAACAAGGCTAAATTAAAAATCAAACATGTTGCTGCATTTAATGTGAGGCACAGAGGACACAAAAGATCATCAAAAATGAGTGGCAATATTGATTGTCATAAACTACTCTTCATGAAGTAAAATAGATTCAGTGCTGACCCCTTGAAATTCAGTTACCCTATTCCTTGTATATTTACTCACAGGTTTTATAATTTAGGAGAATTATTTCTCTTTTGCCATATTTCATCTTTGATGTGTTATCTTAACCTTTCCTTCCTCACCACAGTCTATTTTTCTCCTAAATGAAGATAATGGTGATAATAATAATTCCATCTTAAGTTTAGAATTTTATGAAAGTTTTATTCTTTTATGTTACATGTGTGAAGTAGATAAAACATCTAATTATACTTAATTCACAGAAAAAAATCTTATGGATTTTAAATATGTTCTGACAGATAACTTGGATATTGTGAGGCAACAAAATTGTTCTTACCTTTGCTCAACATTTACTGTATTTTCTTCCATTTCCTAAAGGAAGTATGAGCCATACCTGTGGCCTTACTATTTCAGAAAAGCTTTAATTCTGTAAAATAGTACCAGATGGTATTTTAATTTGGTTGTGTTATAAAATGTTGGAAAACACCGTGGGATTATCTGACATTTGTTGAGATTTCATCTTTACAGCAGACCTTCTTAGATTAAATTCTTACAATTCATATCTAAGAAAATTAGATCGATGAGGTTAGACAGATAGATAGAGATTAGATAGATAGATAGAGATGAGGTTAAAAAAATTCTGGCAGAAATACTGGACATTAATACGATGATTCATTATAGAAAATTTGGTGATTTTCTTTCACCAATTTAGAGGAAAAACATATTTTGTAATATTTATTCTTCACCTTCATGGACAGTTCCACCAAATCCTGGAATATCATGTGACTATCATAAGGCCCTAAGTAGAAGAATTTTAGAAAATTTCCATATACAGTGTCAAATAAACCATGGAATATATTGCTCCTGGAGTTAAATATAAGCAAGTACAACTTGGTTTTTGTAAATTTATGATTGATCCAATCATATTAGGGTATTACAAGAAACTAGAAATATTTTTGGAATAAATGCGTAAGCCCCTTATCTGTTTAATTAACATTAAGTGTGGTAAACGTGATTTTCTGCCTAATGTCTGTTATCAGAATTGCAGTACTGGGTAGGATATGTCACGGATATGAAGCAGATTAATAGTTTTTATTTTTTTCCTTACTGTATATTTAGAATGTAATTCAGCCCAGACATAAAACATTACATAAATTATATCCCCATTCTTCAACCTAATACCCCAATAAATCCATAATTGTGTCTCCAGACGTTTCTGCAAACCCTACAACAAATACATCTTCATGTATTTATATCCCACCCTCCATCCTCAGCCTATCCATTTCTCTCCCCAAGTTTTCTCTCTAACACGTAGGTTTGATTATTGTCCGCCTGTGCTTCAGAGCCGTGCCTATAGAACAAAACCCCTTAAGGTTATATTAAAAGCCCTTCAAAATCTGACTCTGGCAAACATTTCATTCTCTCAATGAATATTAAACCTTTGCCTCATGCTAGAACCTATGTGGCAGCAAGGGTTCCTGGGGGGAGAAGAGAAGACATAGCCTCTGCCCTCATGTAGCTCACGGGGAACAGGAAATTACAACCCAGTGTGGTCAGTGCATTGCACTTGTGCATATGTAAAGATGAACTCAGACTGGAAGCCTTAGGGAGGTTTCCCCAGAGGAAGTGCTGGTTGAGATTTGTTTGATGGCTAGAAATTCATCAGAGAGAAAAGAGGTAAAGGGTCTTCTGGAAAAGGAAAATGACCTTCACAAAGATGCATTACTGAATGTAATATGATCTGAGAAAGGCAAGCAGAGTTCCCTGAGATTGGTGCGTAGGTTCCGTGAGAGCCTTGGAGAGAGGGGAAGGCAGAGCCGATTACAAGTAGCTTTCTGTTCAAAGGGATGTGGTCTTTATCAACAGCTAGGAGGAGAAAACATTAAAGGGTTTTTAAGAACATGCATGAAAGATTACCTGTGGGGAATAGCTCAAAGGGGAATATGCAAAATAAAATGAGGACCAGTGCAAAGGGGAGCAGGTCGTTGTGTTAGAAGCCAGTGGCCCATAGGATATGAAGGTAGGCAGACCAGTGAGATGTATTAAAAGCAGAAATGTCATAATTTCATGACAGGGTGGATAGAGGAGTGAGGGAATGAAAGATGGCCTCTGTGTTTCCACCTTGCACAAATGGGGCAATGCTGGTTTGAGATTCCAAGAGAGAGAATGCAGAACAAGGAGAAAATCTGGTCAAGCAGGGCAGAGAAGAGATTAAAAAGTTAGTTTTGACCCTACTGAATCTAAAGTCCCTTTGGGGATCTGAGTAGCAGTGTCCCATATGCAATTGGGTAGACATGCCTCTAGATCATGGGGTTATTCCAAGCTTAGTAATTGCTCCTGGAATTATTGGGTTACAGCTGATACTGAAAGTTGTAGCCGAACTGGGGCATAAAAAGTAGCCAGTGATATTTCAGAAGTCCATATTCAAGACAATTTTTTTTACCAGTTCAGACTTATAGGCAAATTTAGTGTAACCCTGTATCTGCTCCTAATTTTCTCTTTTTTTCCCATCTTTATAGCCTCAGTGAATCTGCTCACCTTATCTTTTAGACAAATTCTCCACTAGTAAAAAATATATATTACTGCTACTACGTGATGCATCAATGAGGTTTATAGCTATTGGGTAAAAATGATTTATAATAGGGTATCATAATAATTTTATAAGTGATTGTATGTTTTTTCTCTTGTTTAATTAATTAGGCACCCATCCCCTGATTGCCTTTTCCATTTGAGTTGCAGTGCACTTTGAAGGTGTACTAATTTTACAAAACTTATCGTACCTTCAATACATTGTATCCCTCAGTTTTTCAGTACCTAAAGTGAAAAATTTATGTCTAAGACTTTTTATTTGGATAAAATATTTTTATTTGGATAAAATACTTACTTTTTATTTGGATAATCTGTCTGAGTTATTGTATGTATTTATTGTTACTATAGATTTATTCTTTTCTTTTTAAATTCCCCTTAACTCTCTCGCTGCCACATACCAGTCTCTATTTGAGTAAATTGTGCAATTACTTTAGTTATTTTACTTGAGTGTCCTAAATCATCCACAATATTAAAAAAGAAAACAATTCCAAGGGATTAAGTCAAAACTAGTAAAAAAAGAGATGACTGTATATCAAATTCGAGTTCATAAAATCTAAAACTGTGGTGAATTGCTCTAAGGACATAGAAAGATTTTTAAATTGCACTGGCATTTAATGGAAGAACAAAAAAAAAATCAACATTTTTCTGAAGGTAAAGAAAAAACCTGATAAAAATCCTAATGTTCTGAAGAAAAACAATGTCATAAAAATAACATTATAAAAATGATATCCAAATACTAGGAACCAAAAACATAGGATATATAACTGTGGATAGAGGAAACCACAGTGTTTCACTTTCTAAAACCATCCAATAAACCAGACAAATAAGGAAACAATTCAGTGATTTCTACATGTGTCAATATTCTTTCAACCATGAGTCAAATATTGCTCCAGTGCTACACACTTAAAGTAACTGTCTTTTAATTCTTCCTGAAGACCTGCAGAAAATTTAGCCTTTTGGGTGGATGTCACTATCAAGACAGTCTTGGCTGTTGTGGGACTTCCTCTTCCTGTGCTTGATTTGCCCATTATAAAGGGCAAATGAACTCAAGAGTTGCCCCTAAACTCACAGTTAACCAGTTTTCCCCCAGCTTTATTGAGATATAATTGACATATAACATTGTGTACGTTTAAGGTGTACAACATGTTGATTGAAATCAGTCTTGTTGGGAGTAGTTAATAGGCAAACAATATAAATCAGGGCTTTTGTTTTTTTGAATTGGTTCACCAGCACACCACTGTTCCCTTGCAATGTGCTAAGTGCCTTCCATGTGCAACTTAAACTCAGATGATCATCCCTAGGTAATGCATGTGCTAGTCATTTGTAGATGGCATAAATTTATTCTGAAGAAAGCTCTAGTCAGAATTAAAGTCATAGAGGTGGGATTAGCGGTAGGAAATTTCTTGAGGATATTAGTATTCAAGTTGGCCTTGCTGTGTTGGCAGTGAGAAGAATGGAATTTCCAGACAAGTGAAAAAGGATTATTCAAATCTGTGATGTGAAAAAAGCAGAGAATCATAGTAAGATTGCTGCATGCGTATATTGGTTTCCTATCACAGTTATAACAAATGGCCATAAAGTTAGTGGATTAAAACAACACAAATTTATTATCCTCTGGATGTCAGAGTAATAAATGGGCCAGTGGCGTTGCATTCCTTAAGGCTTTAGGGGGAGAATCCATTTCCGTGCCACTTCTAGTTTCTAGAGGCTGCCCACATTCCTTAGACTGTGGTCCACATCACTCTTCCTTTGTTGCATCTTTTCTTGGGCTCTAACTCTCCTGTTTCCCTGTTTCACGTAGCTTGTGATTACATTGGGCCCAACAGGATAATCCCAGATAATCTCCCCATCTCCAGGACTTTAATTTAATCACATCTGCACAGTCTCTTCAGCCATGTAAAGCAACATATTTAAAGGTTGGAGGAATTAGGATACGGGCCTCTTTGAGAGGCTGTTCTCCCTAACACAATGGGTAACATAACCCGGTTGATGATGGGCCTTAAATGGATGAAAGAAGAGATTAGAGAATTACTGATATTGGGCAAGGGAGTGATTTAATGAAAAAAGTATTTTAATAAAAATCTATTGCAACAGATGGCTCATCGAAACTGGAAACAGCTTCTGTAGTAGATTATTGTCATAAGCTACATAGGAGTGACTAGAGCATGCGCTAGGCGATGGCATGCTAGCTAGGTGTGGTGAGACTTTGACATGGACAGATACAAGGAAGTGCTTGATTTTAATAATATAGCTGTGTTTTCAAGACAATTTATACTGCATGCATTTAGCCCATTTAAGGTATACAATACAATACTTTTTAGTATAGTCACAGAGATTTGCAACCATCACTAAAATTAATTTTAGAACATTTTCATCCCTCCTAAAAAATAGACAAACAAACAGCACCTGTACTTTTTCATAGTAACTTCTCATTTCTCCTCAATACCTCAACCCTATATAGCCACTGACCTCTCTCTATCTCCAGATTTGTGTATTCTGGACATTTCACATAAATGGGGATTATATAACATTTCACATAAATGGCTTTTTGTGACTGACTTCCTTCACTTAATATGAGGTTTTCAATGTTCATCCATCTTGTCTCATGAATCAGTATTTCAGTCATTTTTACTGCCAAATAATATTCTGTTGTATGGATATGCCACATTTATTTATCTGTTCATCAGTTGGTAGACATTTAGATTGTTTCCACTTTTTGGCTATCATGAATAATTGGGACTTCATAATGTTATGAACATTTGTGTACAAGTTTTTGCTGGACATATGTTTTCATTTTTCTTGGTATATGACTAGGAGTTGAAATGCTAAGTCATATGGTAACTATGTTTAGAGAAACATTTTCAGGAACTGCTAGCCTGTTTCCCAAAGTTGAATGCACCATTATACATTCCAACCAGCAGCGTATGAGGGTTCCAGTTTTCACACCCTTGCCAATATCTGCTACAATCTGCCTTTTAAAAAAATTTAGCCATCTTGGTGTGTATGAAGTGGTATCTCACTGTGACCTTGATCTGTATTTCTCTACTGACTAACAGTGTTGAACAATTTTTATTGTGTTTATCGGTCATTTGTATATCTTCTTTGGAAAAATATCTATTCAGATCCCTTTCCCCATTTTGAAATTGTAATCTTTTTATTATTGAGTCATAAATTTCTTTATATATTCTGGATACAAATACCTTATCAGATGTATGCAAATATATTCTCCTGTTCTGTGAACTGCCTTTTTCATTTTCTTCATGATGTCATTTGAAACCCCAAAGTTTTAAATTTTGGTGAAGTCCAGTTTATCTATTCATTTTTTCTTTTTGCTTTAGTGTCATATCTAAGAAGGCTCTGTCTTACCCAAGTTCATGAAGATTACTCTTAGATTTTCTTCGAAGAAATTGAGATTTATGATCCATTTTGAGTCCATTTTGTATAAGTGTGATGAAGTGGTCTAGCTTTATTACTTTGCAAGTAGATATCCAGTTATCCCAACACCATTTGCCAAAAAACAACTATTCTTTCACAATTGAATTGTCTTGGTACCTTTGTCCAAAATTAATTAACTCTTAATGTGAGAGTTTATTTCTGGACTCTCAATTCTATCCCACTGATCTTTATGTCTATCCTAATTCTAGTAACACACTGTCTTGATAACTTATAGCTTTTTTAGAAAGTGCTAAAATCATGAAGTCTGAGTCTTCCAAATGTGTTCTTCCATTTCAAGACTTTTGCCAATTTGGGGTACTATGAATTCTATGTATGAATTTAAGATCAGCTTGTCAATTTCTGAAAAGAATCCTGCTGGGATTTTTAGATGAATTGTGTTGAATCAGCAGGTCAGTTTGGGAGTATGGCCATTTTACCAATATTGTCTTCCAGTCCATGAATTCAGGATGTCTTTGTATTTATTTAAATCTTCTTTAATTTCCTTCAACTATGTTTTATAGTTTTCAGAATGTAAGTTTTGCCCTTATTTTAAAATTGTATTCCTAAGTATATCATTCCTTTTGATGCTATAATAAATGGAATAAATTTTTTCTTTAATTTTTAGGATTTTCTCTATATAAGATCATGTCATTTGTAAAGAGTCTTACTTTATTCTTTCTAATCTGGATGCCTTTTAATTCATTTAATTGCCCAACTGTCCTGACTAGAAACTCTAGTACAACGTTGAATAAATGTGGTGAAAGAGGACATACTTTTCTTTTTGTTGGCCTTGGGGGGAATCATTCTGTATTTTATCATTAAGTATGACATTACCTTGTTGCGGAGCACAAGCTCCAGACGTGCAGGCTCAGCAGCCATGGCTCACGGGCCCAGCTGCTCCGCAGCATGTGGGATCTTCCCGGACTGGGGCACGAACCCATGTCCCCTGCATCGGCAGGCAGATTCTAAACCACTGCGCCACCAGGGAAGCCCTGTGCATTAATTTTGTATCCTGCTACTTTACCAAATTCATTGATTAGCTCTGGTAGTTTTCTGGTAGCATCCTTAGGATTCTCTATGTGTAATATCATGTCGTCTGCAAACAGTGACAGTTTTACTTCTTTTCCGATTTGGATTCCTTTTATTTTTTTTTTCTTCTCTGATTGCTTTGGTGAAAACTTCCAAAACTATGTTGAATAATAGTGGTGAGAGTGGGCAACCTTGTCTTGTTCCTGATCTTAGTGGAAATGGTTTCAGTTTTTCACCACTGAGGACGATGTTGGCTGTGGGTTTGTCATATATGGCCTTTATTATGTTGAGGTAAGTTCCCTCTATGCCTACTTTCTCGAGGGTTTTTATCATAAATGGGTGTTGAATTTTTTCAAAACCTTTTTCTGCATCTATTGAGATGATCATATGTTTTTTATCCTTCAATTTTTTAATATGGTGTATCACATTGATTGATTTGCGTATATTGAAGAATCCTTGCATTCTTGGGATAAACCCCACTTGGTCATGGTGTATGATACTTTTAATGTACTGTTGGATTCTGTTTGCTAGTATTTTGTTCAGGATTTTTGCATCTACGTTTATCAGTGATATTGCCCTGTAGTTTTCTTTTTTTGTGACATCTTTGTCTGGTTTTTGTATCAGGGTGATGGTGGCCTCATTCAGTGCTTGCGATTGGTCTGTTCATTTTTTCGATTTCTTCCTGGTCCAGTCTCAGAAGGCTGTACTTTTCTAAGAATTTGTCCATTTCTTCCAGGTTGTCCATTTTCTTAGCATATAGTTGCTTGTAGTAATCTCTCATGATCCTTTGTAGTTCTGCAGTGTCAGTTATTACTTTTCCTTTTTCATTTCTAATTTTGTTGATTTGAGTCTTCTCCCTTTTCTTCTTGATGAGTCTGGCTAATGGTTTATCAATTTTGTTTATCCTCTGTTGGGTGCATAAATATTTACAATTGTTATAACTTCTTCTTGGATTGATCCCTTGATCATTATGTAATGTCCTTCTTTGTCTCTTGTAATAGTCTTTGTTTTAAAGTCTATTTTGTCTGATAAGAGAATTGTTACTCCAGCTTTCTTTTAATTTCCATTTGCATGGAATATCCTTTTCCATCCACTCATTTTCAGTCTGTATGTGTCCCTAGGTCTGAAGGGCATCTCTAGTAGACAGCATATATATGTGTCTTGTTTTTGTATCCATTCAGCCAGTCTATGTCTTTTGGTTGGAGCATTTAATCTATTTACATTTAAGGTAATTATCGATATGTATGTTCCTATTACCATTTTCTTAATTGTTTGGGGTTTGTTATTGTAGGTCTTTTCCTTCTCTTGTGTTTCTTGCCTAGAGAAATTCCTTTAGCATTTGTTTTAAAGATGGTTTGGTGGTGCTGAATTCTCTTAGCTTTTGGTTGTCTGTAAAGGTTTTAATTTCTTCATCGAATCTGAATGAGATCCTTGCTGGGTAGAGTAATCTTGGTTGTAGGTTTTTCCCTTTCATCACTTTAAATATGTCCTGCCACTCCCTTCTGTCTTGCAGAGTTTCTGCTGAAAGATCAGCTGTTAAACTTATGGGGATTCCCTTGTATGTTATTTGTTGTTTTTACCTTGCTGCTTTGAGAAATATGTTTTCTTTGTATTTAATTTTTGATAGTTTGATTAATATGTGTCTTGGCGTGTTTCTCCTTGGATTTATCCTGTATGGGACTCTTTGAGCTTCCTGGACTTGACTTACTATTTCCTTTCCCATATTAGGGAAGTTTTCAACTATAATCTCTTCAAATATTTTCTCAGTCCCTTTCTTTTTCTCTTCTTCTTCTGGGACCCCTATAATTTGAATGTTGGTGTGTTTAATGTTGTCCCAGAGGTCTCTGAGACTGTCCTCAGTTCTTTTCATTCTTTTTTCTTTATTCTGCTCCCTGGCAGTTATTTCCACCACTTTATCTTCCAGCTCACTTATCCATTCTTCTGCCTCTTTCCACTATTTTATCTTTCAGGTCACTTATCCATTCTTCTGCCTCAGTTATTCTGCTATTGATTCCTTCTAGAGAATTTTTAATTTCATTTATTGTGTTGTTCATCAGTATTTGTTTGCTCTTTAGTTCTTCTAGTTCCTTGTTAAATGTTTCTTGTATTTTCTCCATTCTATTTCCAAGATTTTGGACCATCTTTGCTATCATTACTCTGAATTTTTTTTCAGGTAGGCTGCCTATTTCCTATTCATTTGTTTTGTCTGTTGGGTTTTTACCTTGCTCCTTCATCTGCTGTGTATTTCTCTGTCTTCTCATTTTGTTTAACTTACTGTGTTTGGGATCTCCTTTTTGCAGGCTGCAGGTTCGTAATTCCTGTTGTTTTTGGTGTCTGCCCCCAGTGGGTAAGGTTGGTTCAGTGGGT
>NC_041228.1:70959374-70962044 GCF_002837175.3 Physeter macrocephalus
CTAATGGGTGGGGTTGTGTTCCTGTCTTGCTAGTTGTTTGTCATGGGTGTCCAGCACTGGAGCTTGCTGGTCTTTGAGTGGAGCTGGGTCTTAGCATTGAGACGGAGATGTCTGCGAGAGCTCTCGCTGATTGGTATTACATGGGGCTGGGAGGTCTCTGGTGGTCCAGTGTCCTGAACTTGTCTCTTCCACCTCAGAGGCTCAGGCCTGATACCAGGCCAGAGCACTAAGACCCTGTCAGCCACACAGCTCAGAAGAAGGGAGAAAAAAAAGAAAGAAAAATAAATAAATAATAAACTAAATAAAGTAATTAAAATAAAAAAATTATTAAAATTAAAAAAAATTTTTAAGGTAATAAAAAGAAAAGAGAGCAACCAAACCAATAAACAAATCCACCAATGATATCAGTTGCTAAAAACTATCCTAAGATAAACGTAAAAATCAGAAACAAATCAGTTGTGTACAGCAAACCCCAAGTCTACAGTTGCTCCCAAAGTCCACCGCCTCAATTTTGGGATGATTCATTGTCTATTCAGGTATTCCACATTGCAGGGTACATCAAGTTGATTGTGAAGATTTAATCAGCTGCTCCTGAGGCTGCTGGGAGAGATTTCCCTTTCTCTTCTTTGTTTGCACAGCCCCTGGGGTTCAGCATTGGATTTGGCCCTGCCTCTGTGTGTAGGTCACCTGAGGGCGTCTGTTCCTGCCCAGACAGGACGGGGTTAAAGGAGCGGCTGATTCAGGGGCTCTGGCTCACTTAGGCTGGGGGGAGGGAGGGGTACGGAATGCAGAGGCCAGTGTGACGTTGCATTAGCCTGAGGCGCGCCGTGTGTTCTCCCGGGGAAGTTGTCCCTGGATCCCGGGACCCTGGCAGTGGAGGGCTGCACAGTCTCCGGGCGGGGAGGTGTGGATAGTGACCTGTGCTCGCACACAGGCTTCTTGGTGGCGGCAGCAGCGGCCTTAGCGTCTCATGCCCGTCTCCGGGGTCTGTGCTGATACCCGCGGCTCGCGCCCGTTCCTGGAGCTCGTTTAGGCGGTGCTCTGGATCCCCTCTCCTCGCAAACCCGAAACAATGGTCTCTTGCCTCTTAGGAGGTTCCAGACTTTTTCCCAGACTCCCTCCCAGCCAGCCGTGGCGCACTAACCCCTTCAGGCTGTGTTCACGCCGCCAACCCCAGTCCTCTCCCTGGGATCTGACCTCCAAAGCCCGAGCCTCAGCTCCCAGCCCCCGCCCACCCCGGCGGGTGAGCAGACAAGCTTCTCGGGCTGGTGAGTGCTGGTCAGCACCGATCCTCTGTGCGGGAATCTCTCCGCTTTGCCCTCCGCACCCCTGTGGCTGCGCTCTCCTCCGTGGCTCTGAAGCTTCCCCCCTCTGCCACCCGCAGTCTCCGCCAGTGAAGGGGCTTCTAGTGTGTGGAAACCTATCCTCCTTCACAGCTCCCTCCCAGAGGGGCAGGTCCCGTCCCTATTCTTTTGTCTCTGTTTTTTCTTTTTTCTCTTGCCCTCCCCAGGTACATGGGGAGTTTCTTGCCTTTTGGGAAGTCTGAGGTCTTCTGCCAGCATTCAGTGGATGTTCTGTAGGAGTTGTTCCACATGTAGATGTATTTCTGATGTATTTTTGGGGAAGAAGGTGATCTCCACGTCTTACTCCTCTGCCATCTTGGAGCACCCCCAGTATATTAATTGATTTTTGGTTATTAAACTAACTTGCATTCCTGAGATACCTCCTGCTTGGTCATGTCGTATAACCCTTTTTACACGTTGCTAGCTACTATTTGCTACTACAGTCAATCCTCATCCTGTGCAGCTTCTATATTTGTGAATTCACCTATTCACTAAAATGTACTTGTAACCACCAAGTCAATATTGGTGGCACTTTCATGATCATTTGTAAACATGCACAGAACAGTGAAAAATTTGAGTTACCCAATGTACACATTCCCAGCTGAAGCTGGAAAACAGGATATTCTGCTTTCCTGTTTCAGCTCTCATACTGTAAACAAAGTGCCCTTTTTATGGTCCAAAAACTGTCACATTTTCCACATATTTGTGCCTTCTATTTTTGATTTTGGTATTTAAAAAGGTTCACAACATTAGTTCTGAAGTCCTGGCTAGTGTTTCTAAGTGCAAGGAGGCTGTGATGTGCCTTACATAGAAAACTGTTTGTTAGATAAGCTTTGTTCAGGCATGAGTTATAGTGCTAATGGCCATGAGTTCAATGTTAATGAATCAGCGATATATATTAAATAGGATGCCTTTAAGCAGAAATACACATAAAGCAAAGCTATTATTGATCAGTTGATGAATATATTGTGACCAGAGGCACTCAAGAACCTAACCCTATATTTATTTAGTGAGTAATGGCCCAGTTCAGTTTCTTAGTGATTTTATAGTATATAACTTCTGTGAATAATAAAAAAATGAATTTTTAAAGAATTTTTGCATATGTATTCACTAGAGAATTAGCTGGTAGTTTTCTATTCTTATGATTCTTCTTTTTCTGGTGTTGATATCATAGTAATACTGGCCTTATATTGTATAATGACTTGGGATGTGTTCTCTCTTCTTTTTGGAAGAGTTTGTGAAAATTTGACATTAATGCCTTTAAAAAAAATGTTCGGGGCTTCCCTGGTGGCGCAGTGGTTGGGAGTCCGCCTGCCGATGCGGGGGA
>NC_041228.1:70962303-70974945 GCF_002837175.3 Physeter macrocephalus
AGTGGTTGGGAGTCCGCCTGCCGATGCAGGGGACACGGGTTCGTGCCCCGGTCTGGGAGGGTCCCGCGTGCCGCGGAGCAGCTGGGCCCGTGGGCCGTGGCCGCTGGGCCTGCGCGTCCGGAGCCTGTGCTCTGCGGCGGGAGAGGCCGCGGCGGTGAGAGGCCCGCATACCACAAAAAAAAAAAAAAAAATGTTTGGTAGAGTTCACCAGTTAAAAAAACTGGATCTTAGCTTTGCTTTGTAGAGAGTTTTAAATTTTCTAACAGTACAGAGAAAAGTTAACATAGCAGGCCCAAGATCCTTAAGAAGCTTAGCTTACAGTTGGCTGGTGTCTGGGAATTCAGATTTTGAGAGGGTTCCCACCATCCCCAGAATTGATAAGAGTAACCCACTGTGCTTTACCTGTTTGTACAAACAGTGGTTTATGCTGAACACCTGCTTCCTTCTGGGAGTCTAGAATTTTGGTATGTACCAGGCAGAGGCTGTCTCTATGACCAGCTTCTGGATGCTGAATCACCCATGAGCTTTCATGATTGGCAACATTTCACACATATTTACATAACTCTTCGGTGGGGAAATTAAGCATGTCTTGTGTGACTCTAGTGAATGATGACCCTTAGATGCTTGTGCCTTTTTTCTCCTTCACCACATGCACCTTTTCCCTTCGCTGATTGTGCTTAGTATCCTTTCACTAATATAAATCATAGCCATGAATACAATTACATGCTGAATCCTGTGTGTGAGTCCTCCTAGTGAATTACCCATCCTTAGGGTGGTCTTAGGGACCCCCAAAATATTAATTCAATCTCTTCACTTGTTAAAGCCCTATGCAGATTTCCTGTTTCTTCTTGAGTAAGTTATAGCAATTAATTTTTTCCAGGAATTTTTTCATTTCATCAGAGTTAACTAATTTGTCAGCCTGTAATTATTCATAGTCTTCCTTTATAATCCTTTTATTTCTATAAGGTTAGTAGTAATGTGCCATCTTTCATGCCTGTGTTTAGTCCGGCTACAGCCTTGTCAATTTTGTTGATCTTTTCAAAGAACCAACATTTGATTTCATAGATTTTCTCTATTGTTTTTCTACTCTCCATTTCATTATTTACATTCTATTCTTTACTATTTCTTCCCTTCTGCTTGTTTTAGGTTTAATTTGTTCTTTTTTCCAGTATTTTAGGGTAGAAAGTTAGCTTACTAATTTGATCTTTCTTTTTTAAAATTTTTTTTTACCGTGAAAAGGCCTTTATATATTGTAATTGGATAACGATTAATATTTAATATTATTAATAATTATTAATATTAATATAGTTATATTAATATATATAGTTAATATTTATACTGGTATCCCCCACTTGTTGAATGTTCACTTTACACAACTTCGCTTTAATGAAAGACCTGCTGTTTTCACTACACAAAAGAAATCTGAAGAGAATCTTCCCTCTTATAAAAAAAAGGCAAAAAGTGAAAATAGTGTTCATCATTTGTTTTGCAATGGGTCGTTATAGAGGCAGCATGCACTGGAGCACAGCAGCAAGAGTGGTCCCAAGCTCCTTCCCCAAGAGCTACACTCAGCATCTCAGCACCAAGCCACCACATCTTTGAACTATGTCTGTGAGCATCTGTGCTTTATCTTGATCTATTTTTTAGCAAGACGTGTCCTAAGGTAATTGTTTCTTTGCTTTACACCATTTTGGCTTATGAAAGCTTTCATAGGAACACTCTACTTTCAGATAGTGGGTTAATCGGTATGTTAGCAGTTGCCAAATCCTGTAAATACCAGCAATAAAATATCTATTGAATTAGTTCTCTTTCCTGTTGCCAACACTCAGCCCAGCCGTGTTATTTTTTAAAAATTGAGGTATAATTGATGTATAACATTATGTTGCTTTCAGGGGTACAGTGTAATGATTTGATATATGTATATACTGTGAAATGGTCACCACAATAGTTTCAGTTAATATCCATCACCACACATGGTTACAAATTTTTTTCTTCTGATGAGAACTTTTAAGATTTATTATCTTAAAAGATACATTGTATATTGCAAATATACAATACAGTATTTATTATTAACTAGAGCTACCTTTCTATACATTATATCCCCAGGACTTATTTATTTGATAATTGGAAGTCTGCAGGTTTGGATTGCCTTCACCCATTTTGCCTATTGCCCATCCCCCACCTCTGGCAACAGTCAATTGTTCTATCTATAAGTTCCTTTTTTGTTTTGCTTTTTGTTTGTTTGTTTAGATTCCACTCACAAGTGAGATCACGTGATATTTGTCTTTCTCTGCCTAAATTATTTCACCTAGCATAATGCCCTCAACTTTCATCCATGTTGTCACAA
Source organism: Physeter macrocephalus (assembly GCF_002837175.3). NCBI lineage: Eukaryota > Metazoa > Chordata > Mammalia > Artiodactyla > Physeteridae > Physeter > Physeter macrocephalus. The sequence continues at coordinate 70,964,651 of NC_041228.1, forward strand.
ATGGCAGGATTTCCTTCTTTTTATGGCTGACTAATATTCCATTTTACCTATATCTATATCACATTTTCTTTATCCATTCATCTTCAATGGACATATAGGTTGTTTCCATGTCTTGGCTATTGTAAATAATGCTGATGATGCAATGAACATAAGGGTGCTCATAGCTTTTTGAGTTAGTGTTTTCTTTTCCTTCAGATAAATATCCAGAAGTGAAACTGCTGGATTATATAGTAAATCTATTTTTAATTTTTTGCAGAACCTTTATACTGTTTTCCATAGTAGCTGCACCAATTTACATTCCCACTAATAGTTCACAAGTGTTCCCTTTTCTCCACATCCTTGTAAACATTGTTATTTCTTCTCTTTTTGATAGTAGCCATTCTAACAAATGTGAGGTGATTTTGGGTTTGATTTGCATTTATCGATACCTCATGACTAAGGATGTTGAACACCTCTTCATGTACCTGTTAGCCATCTGTATGTCTTCTTTGGAAAAATGTCTATTCAGCTCCTCTGCCCATTTTTTAATTGGATTTTTTTTTGCTATTGAGTTGTATGAGTTATTCATATATTTTGGATATTAACATCTTGTCAAACATGATTTGCAAATATTTTCTCCCATTCAATAGGTCACCTTTTCACTTTGTGGATGGTTTCCTTTGCAGTGTAGAAGATTTTTAGTATGATAGAGTCCCATTTGTTTATTTTTGCTTTTGTTGCCTTTACTTTTGGTATCAAATCCAAAAAATCATCAGTAAGACCAATGTCAAGGAATTTACCTCCTGTTTTCTTCTGGGAGTTTGTGGTTTCAGTTCTTATGTCCAAGTTTTTAGTCTATTTTAAGTTAATTTTTCTGAATGGTATAGGATGGTGGTCCAGTTTTACCCTTTTGCATATGGCTGTCCAGTTTTTCCAACACCATCTCTTGAAGAGCTAGGCTTCCAACACCATTTATTGAAGAGGCTATTCTTTCCCCATTGGATATTATCTGCTCCTTTGTCATAAATTAATTGACCATATATGCATAGGTTTATTTCTGGGCTCTCCATTCTGTTCCATTGGGCTATATCTGTTTTTATGCCAATACCATACTGTTTTGATTACTCTAGCTTTGTAATATACTTTGGAATCAAGAAGCATGATGTCTCTAGCTTTGTTCTTCTTTCTCAAGATTGTTTTGGCTATTTGGGGTCTTTTGTGTTTCCATACAAATTTTAGGATTGCTTGTTCTATTTCTGTGAAAAATGCCACTGGAATTTTGGTAGGGATTGCACTGAATCTGTAGATTGCTTTGGGTAGTATGGACATTTTAATAATATTAGTTCTTCCAATCCATGAGCATATCTTTCCATTTGTTTGTGTCTTCTTCAATTTTTTTAAGCCAATGTTTTATAGATTTCAGCGTACAAGGCTTTCACCTCTTTGGTTAAATTTATTTCCGGATATCTTATTTTTTCTGATACAATTGTAAATGAGATTGTTTTTTTAATTTCTCTTTCTGAGAGTTCATCATTAGTGTGTAGAAATGCAACTGATTTTTTTGTGTATTGATTTCTGTATTCTTTGACTCTACTAGATTTGTTTATTAGTTCTAACAGTTTTTTGGTGGAGTCTTTAGGGTTTTCTTATATATATATATAATATAGACTATATTATTCCACCTGTAAATAGACAGTTTAACTTTTTCCTTTTCAATTTGGATGCATGCTATTTCTTTTTATTACCTAATTGCTTTGGCTAGGACTTCCAATACTTTGTTGAATAAAAGTGGTGAGAGTGGGCATCCTTGTCTTATTCCTGACCTTAGAGGAAAAGCTTTCAGATTTTCACCATTGAGTATTACATTAGCTGTGGGCTTGTCATATATGGCCTTTATTGTATTGAGGTACATCCCCTCTATACCCACCTTACTGAGAGTTTTTATCATAAATAGATGTTAAATTTTGCCAAATGCTTTTTCTGCATCCATTAAGATATAATCATATGATTTTTATCCTTCATTTTGTTAAAATAATGTATCAAATTGATTGATTTGTGATGTTGAACCATCCTTGCATCCCTGGAATAAATTCAACTTGATCATGGTGTATGATCCTTTTAATGTGTTGCTGAATTCTCTTTGCTAATATTTTGTTAAGTACTTTTGCATCTATGCTCATCAGGGATATTGGCCTATAATTTTCTTTCTTTGTAGTGTCCTTATCTGGTTTTTGTACTAGGGCAATGCTGACCTCATAAAATTTGTTTGGAAATGTTCCTTCCTTTTCTAATTTTTGGAAGAGATTGGAAGGATTTGGCATTAGCCCTTTAAGTGTTTGGTAGAATTCACCAGTAAGCCATCTGGTCCTGGACTTTGTTTGTTGGGAGATTTGTGATTCCTGATTCAGTCCTTACTCCTAATCAATCTGTTCAGATTTTCTATTTCTTCATCATTCAGTCTTAGTAGGTTTTATGTTTCTTGGAATTTATACATTTCTTCTAGGTTGTTCAATTTTTTTGGCATATAACTGGTCATAGTAGTCTCTTATGATCCTCTGTATTTATGTAGCGCATCAGTTGTAATATCTCCTCCTTTATTTCTGATTTTATTTATTTGAGTCCTCTATCTTTTTTTCTTGGTGATTCTAGTTAAAAGTTTGTGTATTTTGTTTGTCTTTTATAATATAGACGTTTATAGCTACAAATTTCCCTCTCAACACTGCTTTCCCTACATCTAGTAAGATTTTGTATGATGCATCTTTTTTGAATTAATCTCAAAGTATTTAATAATTTTATGTGTGTGATTCTTCCTGGACCCATTGATTATTTAGGAGGGTGTTGTTTAATTTTCACATCTTTGGGAATTTCCAAAATTTGTTTCTGATTTTGATTTTAAGCTTATTCTCCTATAGCCATAAGACATTGTATAATTTCAATTATTTTAAATTTACTGAAACCTATTTTCTGACATAATTTATGTTCTTTTTTTTTTTTTTTTTTTTTTTTTGTGGTATGTGGGCCTCCCTCTGTCGTGGCCTCTCCCGTTGCGGAGCACAGCTCCGGACGCGCAGGCTCAGCGGCCGTGGCTCACGGGCCCAGCCGCTCCACGGCATGTGGGATCTTCCCGGACCGGGGCACAAACCCATGTCCCCTGCATCAGCAGGCGGACTCTCAACCACTGCGCCGCCAGGAAAGCCCATATTTTTGAGAATTTTCCATGTACACTTGTGAGGGGAATGTGTATTCTGGGGTTATTGAGTGGAGTTTTCTATATATGGCTGCAAGTTTATTTGATTATATACTATATATTCACTTCCAAAGTGATGCAGTTCTCCCCTCATGGTTTTAAATACCATTTCTATGTTTACAACAGCAAAATTCATATTCTCCATCTAGGATTTTTCTCTTAATTTTATATCTACAACTTCTTTCCTCACTTACCTATATTGGTTAATGACTACAATCTTCCAGTTACTTGTGTTACAACTTTGGTATCAGTCTTGATTCCTTCCTCTCATATCTGCTGCAACAACAAATTATGTCTATTCTATCTTCAAAATAGATCTGGAATGCAACCCTGTCACAGTTTTCCTCCACGCTATTATCGTCTGTCTCCTGGATTATTGCACTATTTTTTAAATTGGTCTCTTAGCTTCTGCATTGCCCCCATAGTCTACATTCAACATCTATCTGAAATTTTTTTCAGCCCACCTCTGATATTTCACATACCCATTCTTTGCTTTATATGTTTTCTTTAACATTCATTTTTCATGATATCAATGTTTTACTTTTTTATTATGTTTATTATCTATTTCCTTCAATAGTATGCATAATCTATGAGAGCAGGTATTTTTTACTCTTTTTTTAATCACTTCTCTATCTTCAGTGCCTAACAGAATACCTAGTATATAAGTAGAAGCATAAACAACTCTTGTTTTGAATGGATGATTAAAGAACTTATAATAATTTGGGGAAATGGGACAGGAGGGAAAGTAAAAGATAGAATGTCCAGGAGATAAGAATTTTTGAGTCGTGAGCATGGAGGAGATGATTAAAACCTTTAAATGTATAAATTCTATAAGTTTAAAGGAAAGTCAGCAGATAGGCAGCAAAGAGAATCACTAAATTGGTGAGGGAGAGAGAAGGAACAGCCCAGTTAGTGAGAGATACAGAGAAAAAACATCACAGACATTATCCTGGAAACTCAAAATAAGCTACGTGAAGCACAGTGGGGATCTTGAGGCGTGTCAGGATGAAGAAACTCAATTCCGTTTGTAAAATTATTTAATTGAGCAGTTTCAAGACATTGATGGGTCCATAAATCAGAGTATAGGGGTTTAAGGAAGTATGGGATGGCTAGTGAGAGTAGTGGGGTGTGGAGGTGGGTTGCTTGTTTGAGGAGCTCAGCTATAAAATAATGTCAAATGATAGGAGAGCAATTAAAAGGGAATAGTGGTTTCAAAGAGGAAGAATTTTTAAGATTTTAGACAATCAAACACAATCCAAGAAGAAATGAAAGAGTTAAAGAAAAGACTAAAGTAGAAAGTGTGGTCTCTAGTATAGGAATGTGGTCTCTTTAGAAGAATGGACCCCATCCAAAACAAAGGAGGTCAAATTTTACTCTGAGAGTAGACATCATGTACGTATGTGACTTAAAAAGAATCGCAGGAAGAGGATTGCTGGCCTACAGTGAACACATTGAACTAAAGGCTGATACTCTTAGGATGATCTGAAAAATCACTATGTGCAGAACATAGTTTCAAGTAACTGAGATTAAACCGATATTGGGAATTGCCTTTCAACTTTTGTGGAAGCCTCTCAGAAATTTGGTAACTCTGACTCCCAAATATCCAATGCATGTGTTTGAATCTGGAAGCACTTAGAGTGATTTTGTGGCCAGTGAACATCTAATCCAAAGACTGAAAGCCCTCCAACTGAGTAGCAGTTAACAATCGGGGCTTGGTTAATAAAGTGGTGGGGCTCTCCCTCTTGGCTAGCTGCTGCAGGCAAATTCCTCCTTTGACTCTGCCTGAGGCAGGCCTTGGGTCTAAATATAACCTGGGAGAAAAGGAACTTCTTGAAAACCCTGGTTCTACCACTTTTCTTTCTCTGATCTTGCCCCCTTAACCTCTTGATGCCCCAGGTTTTTGTAATCTGTACCTTAATTTCCTCATTGCCCACCCTAAGAGCTTAATACATGGGTAATTTTTATAGTATCTAAGAAAGATAAAATATAAGCACTGCTGATATTGTGGGTTAAGATGAAGTGAAGTATTCCTCCGTTATTGAAAAACTATTAATAGTGATGATTTTGATGTTGAATGTTGGAAGTAAATCAGGGGATTTACTTCCAAAAATATGTTTGTTCATTTGTGAGTTCCATCGCCGTAGTTATTTCATGCAAAATTGAATGTTATTCCTGGCTGGGTAGAAAAAAGTGGCTCATTTAAGAAGTCAAGAGTAATATTTTGTGGTTAAGACTGATGTTGGTTTAGTGCTATTCATTCATTGTTATTGCTATTGTTATGTTATGTAAATAAGACTGGCCTTTCCCTTCAGTGTGGTTGTGTTGTGGATTTAATTACATGTGAAACTGGGGCAGGGCAGAAAGGCTTATCAGTTTTAAAGAAATTAAAAATGGGTTCTAACAATTTAGAGTTATAAAGCATTGTAGTTTGTTTAAAGTTAAGATATTAAAGTAGGTTCTTTAATCAACCACTGCTGTATGAACAGATCCAATCCATTAAAACACTCAATAGAACTATATTTCCTACATAAAATTACAACACGTCAGTATTGCTGCATATAGTATGCAACTGACCAATGAAATGATTTTTTACTTAATTGAAGGTCAAAAAAATTTCAGATTTCTGAGTAGGATACAGAAGTAGTTTCTGGTCAGCTTTTTACCTGTAATACTCTCAAGTAGCATAATGGGATAATGACCATTTTGCTATTTAAAATCTTTCTATTAAGAGCATTTTGGTTTTCAGCTAATTAAAATTCTACTTTTTTTTGGTGGTACTTTTCTGAGTTGAGTGTTTTACCCTCCCAGAATACGGGGTTTCTGCCCAGGAAATAATATAAATGTAGTTCAGTTTTTTTCACTTGAGCACTAGTATAGTGGCATCTGTGTTCAATATTCAGTACTTATATATTAAATACAGTTCATTCATTACAGATTATTTTCCTCTCTTTCTAATTACAGAAGATTTGTGCCTAGTGAAAAGTCATTATTTATAATCTTTGGCCAATTTACTTAGGGCATTAGTTAAATTTTTATGCTTTCATAATATGGAGAAGTAATTATGATAGAAGAAAGAAATGCCAATTTAAAAATAGAGGCATTCTTATCATGTTTTTTACATAAACAAGAGGGTTTTAAAAATAGTTTGGATTAATTTATATTGCAGTGTACAGCTAAGAAAGGAGTTTACATTTGGGACCAAAATGTGGAAAATCCATAAGCATTAACAGAGAAATAATAATGCCCAGTTGATTATTCAAATTTGACTTAATCAGTATTTTTTTCTATTCCTATAGAACTGAAAAGACAGTTGGTCATATCAATTATGGTCTAAATAATGATCAGTATCAGCACAGTACAGCCAGTAAAATCTATTGTTTTCAGTAAAATAAACTAGAGATTTGTAATCCAAGCAACAGGAGCTATCTTTCCTTCATTATAGTTAAATATCTACCATTTTATTTTCTTTTTTAAAAAGCCTATTTTTTTCAACATTATTTAAAGTAAAAGAACAAAATCTGGGATTAAAAAAAGCAGCAGCTGCCCATCTGTCCCATCCCCACACAATTGTTCAAATTGACAAGCTGTATTCTGAGACCTTATTCCTGCAAATGTGGGACACCGTGCATTTGCAAATGACTAAAAAGCCATACTGATATTTTAGTAGCATTTTTATATTGCCTCCTTCATAGATGAAATATGATATTCTTTGCTTAAAGAACGAGACCTCACTATGTCACGTAACTGATTGCTATAGAGTCTTTCTTTTAAAAGACATATCTGACAACGCAGAATAGCAGATTGCATAGATGGTATTCATATTGTTCTGTTTTATAACATAAAACTTGTTTAGTAAAGTACATTTTAAAAATGGGGATGTGTGTCACGAGCTGTATGTTGTCGCAAAAGCAGCTGGAAAGTAGGCAATGTGCCCGTTGTCTTTTTTTTTAGATTTATTTTATTTATTTATTCTTTAATAGATCTTTATTGGAGTATAATTTCTTCACAATACTGTGCTAGTTTCTGTTGTACACCAAAGTGAATCAGCCATAAGCATACATATGCCCCCATATCCCCTCCCTCTTGAGCCTCCCTCCCACCCTCCCTATCCCACCTCTCTAGGTGGTCACAAAGCACCGAGCTGATCTCGAGCTGATCTCCCTGTGCTATGCGGCTGCTTCCCACTAGCTAACAATTTTCCCCCTCCCACCCCGTGTCCTCAAGTCCATTCTCTATGTCTACATCTTTATTTCTGCCCTGAAATTAGGTTTATCAGTACCTTTTTTTTTTAGATTCCTTGTATATGCTTTAGAATATGGTATGTGTTTTTCTCTTTCTGATTTACTTCACTCTGTATGACAGACTCTAGGTCCATCCACCTCACTACAAATAACTCAATTTCATTTCTTTTTATGACTGAGTAATATTCCATTGTATATATGTGCCACATTTTCTTTACCCATTCACCCGTTGTTTTTGAAGAGAGCAATAACATGGCTACCAGAAGATTTCTGAGAATGTCTGGCATACAGTTCAGCTGTGGACCATGTGACTAAGTCTAAAATGAGCAAAGAGAAAATTCCTTCCATGTTAACGTATTTCTGCTTCAAAGCTTCTCAATAGACAAACTCACCTTGGTCGGGTATCTCACGTATGTGATTTTATAACCAGAGAAGAACAGAGTCCAAGTCCCAACTTAGAGATAAAGTGTTCAGGATATAATGCCAATATCTTGCAGGTACATGCACATGCCTTGCTTTTCAACATGTATATAAAGCGGCTACATGTAGAAAGGCATTATAACCATGGTAATTTTTGGAAAAATGAAAACTGAATGTAAGAATTGTCACTATGACATGTTTTGCACTACCTACATGTTAAAATCCCTCTATGCAATAATTTGCATAACATGCTTAGACAAGCATACATTGTCCCTCAATTTCTTAAAAGAAATGACCCAAGTTAACAGTGTGGTAAGAAATGTATTCATATTTCATTATATACACTTACCATGGGCTATAGATGATCCCACACTAAAGAAAAGAAAAATGATAGAAATAAGGAATTTAGGGAATTGTGAGAGTCATAGTTCAACAACAACTCTGTTTCTATTACATACATAATATATATAGTAATTTTGGAATTTTAGGAAATTATTCTTATTATGAATGTCTTTCTGTTTCTTTTAAGGAAAATTCTAGCCTAGATGGACAAAACATATTTTGAATATCTATTGTACCCACGTGATGTTTAAACTGAAAGATTTAAATCCACTACTTCAAGTATCTGTACCCAGTACAGTTGTTTTCTAATATGAACATTAAAACCAATCGTCGAATCTGAAGAAGGAGCAAGCTTTGAGGATCCTTGCACATTTTTTTTTAATAACTGACAATCAGTTTATTTAAATAATTGATTTAAGTGTCTGCAATGGTGACTTCAACCTCGAGTCCTGGCTGTACTTCACCTATCATGTACTTTTATTACAAGTGTCATCTAAAAAGTATGTTACTTTAATAGACCTCTTCCAGTAATAAAAAATGCGTTGCAAAAAGGAAGAATTTCTGCACAGCAGCAGTGGTTGGCAGTGCTGCACTGAATCCATCACACAGTCTGAAAAATAACACAGCCAACATTATATGCTTAAAGAATTCATGCCCAGTGGAACTGCTGCATTTACCTTTTTCTTCTTACCTTTCACTGTTTATCTAATTCATAATGTAAAAGTGCCATTTATCAACTCAAGTTTGAAATTGCAGACCACTTTAGTTGAAGATGGGTAGCAAACACAAATAAAGACTCATCAGAAAGAGAAGAATCAGTGTCATTACTTAACAGAGTGAAATCTCATGTGGACAAGGAGGTTGACCTAGATACCTTGTTTTTGCCAGAGATTTTCTTTTTCTTTTTTTTTTAACATCGTTATTGGAGTATAATTGCTTTACAGTGTTCTGTTAGTTTCTGCTGTATAGCAAGGTGAATCAGCTATGCGTATACATATACCCCATATCCCCTACCTCTTGCGTCTCCCTCCCACCCCTCTAGGTGGTCACAAAGCACCGAGCAGATCTCCCTGTGCTATGCAGCTGCTTCCCACTAGCTATCTATTTTACATTTGGTAGTGTATATGTGTCAATGCCACTCTCTCACTTCATTCCAGCTTACCATTCTCCCTCCCCATGTACTCAGGTCCATTCTCTACGTCTGTGTTTTTATTCCTGTCCTGCCCCTAGGTTCTTCAGAACCATTTTTTTTTTATTCTTAGATTCCATATATATGTGTTAGCATACAGTATTTGTTTTTCTCTTTCTGACTTACTTCACTCTGTATGACAGACTCTAGGTCCATCCACCTCACTACAAATAACTCAATTTTGTTTCTTTTTATGGCTAATATTCTGTTGCATATGTGTGCCACATTTTCTTTATCCATTCACCTGTTGATGGACTCTTAGGTTGCTTCCTCCAGCATTTATTGTTTATAAACTTTTTGATGGCCATTCTGACTGGTGTGAGGTGATACCTCATTGTGGTTTTGATTTGCATTTCTCTAATGATTAGTGATGTCAAGCATCCTTTCATGTGTTTGTTGGCAATCTGTATATCTTCTTTGAATAAATGTTTATTTAGCTCTTCTGTGCATTTTTGGATTGGGTTGGTTATTTTTTTTGATATTGAGCCGCATGGACTCCTTGTATATTTTGGAGATTAATCCTTTGTCAGTTGCTTCATTTGTAAATATTTTCACCCATTCTGAGGGTTGTCTTTTTGTACTGTTTATGGTTTCCTTTGCTGTGCAAAAGCTTTTAAGTTTCATTAGGTCCCATTCATTTATTTTTATTTCCATTTCTCTAGAAGGTGGGTCAAAAAGGATCTTGCTGTGATTTATGTCATAGAGTGTTCTGCCTGTGTTTTCCTCTAAGAGTTTTATAGTGTCTGGCCTTATATTTAGGTCTTTAATCCATTTTGAGCTCATTATTGTGTATGGTGTTAGGAAGTGTTTTAATTTCATTCTTTTACATGTAGCTGTCCAGTTTTCCCAGCACCATTTATTGAAGAGTCTGTCTTTT
>NC_041228.1:70975411-71019253 GCF_002837175.3 Physeter macrocephalus
TGGTTTCAGTTTTTCACCATTGAGAATGATGTTGGCTGTGGGTTTATCATATATGGCCTTTATTATGCTGAGGTAAGTTCCCTCTATGCCTGCTTTCTTGAGAGAACTTACCTCAGCATAAGTTCTTACCTACTTTCTTTATCATAAATGGATGTTAAATTTTGTCAAAAGGTTTTTCTGCATCTATTGAGATGATCATATGGTTTTTATCCTTCAACTTGTTAATATGGTGTATCACATGGATTGATTTGTGTATATTGAAGAATCCTTGCATTCCTGGGATAAACCCCACTTGACCATGGTGTATGATCCTTTTAATGTGCCATTGGATTCTGTTTGCTAGTATTTTGTTACGGATTTTTGCATCTATGTTCCTCAGTGATATTGACCTGTAGTTTTCTTTTTTTGTGACATCTTTGTCTGGTTTTGGTATCAGGGTGATGGTGGCCTCGTAGAATGAGTTTGGGAGTGTTCCTCCCTCTGCTACATTTTGGAAGAGTTTAAGAAGGATAGTTGTTAGCTCTTCTCTAAATGTTTGATAGAATTCACCTGTGAAGCCATCTAGTCTTATTGCCAGAGATTTTCTGTATAATCACCTGGGAAATGAGTAATGAAAGAGAGTGAGGTAGTTTTGCATATTTTTGTTTTTGGATGTTTCAAGCTGGCTTCTTACCTGCACAGGTTTCCAGTCAGGTAAACTCTTTTGTGAGGATTCAAATGGCAGGTAATGTGTATAAAGCACCTCATTGCTTAAAACACAATGAGTGTTTAATAAATATTAAGTTCTTACCCTCTTCAGCAACTCGGATTTATTTTGAACATTCTACTTGTGACACTTGTACTATTTGGCTTCAATTCAATAGTTCTGGATTTTGTATGAATTCCCACTTCCTTTAATTAAGCTTCTGACTGTAACTTAAACTCTTCAGTAAGCCATCTCTTTCTTAAGTGTGAAGAGTCATCTGTATAAAGACTGATCAGTGATCCTGCTTTTCCTCTCCACTTTGGAAGGAAGCAGCAAGTATTTCCATCTCCCCCACATCCCCCTCCCTCCTAACCCTACCTAGATCCCTTGTGTGAATCAAGCTTATCTTTGGGGTCAGGGGGCTGAGGTGAGATTAAATCACAAGCTGGAGAAGAAAAGATCTTTTTCAATAGCTGTTCTCAAACAGCCGAGGTAGATGGTACCTGAGTCATGTATCTTAGGCTTCGCTCATCCATCTCATGCATCTATATTAAAGCAACAGATGTCATCCTTGGGAAGCACACTAGCTGTGCTACCTTCTAGGCAACACTGCAAGTAAATAAGTGGAGGGACTTTATTTGATCCCTATCCCCATACTTCACTATCAGATTTTCTTTATGGTTAAAAAAAAGAAAAAGAAAGAGAAGGAAGAGAAGATTCTTTATAATATCTACACTACATTAATTTCGATTATTTCTCTGCTTTGTCTTAGTAGAGATAAAAAATAACTGGTCAGATTGAACTAATTATCTTCTCTTTAGGATCAGCTCTCATGTGGTGGATCAGACACTAGGCTAAGAGTAAGGTACTGACTTCATCACTGTCCTACTGACTTATTCAGGGAAAGTTGCTCACACTCTCTAAGACAATTTCCAGTCTATAAAATGGGGAAAGTCATATTTTTAATTGCCCAGAGTAGTGCCTGTCACATAAAATATGTTAATAGTAGAGGGTGAGATATTATATTAACTCAACGATCTAGGTTCTTACAACCTTCCTATTATAGAAAGTCAGTTATAGAAAGTCACATAAATTGCATACACTCTCCATACACATATATATACATGCACACATACATACACTAATCCAACATAATACCACACTGTACCTTTCCTTCAATTCACTGACAATAATGTGTTGTGGCTATCTTTCCATGTTATTGTATACTACATTATGTATTACAACTTCAGTTTTAATTTTAGTATAGCATTTTATAATAGGTATATACTGTAATTTAATTACGTTGAATGAATTATAGTCATTTTGATAAAATATAACTGTTCTTAATCTTTCATTATTATAAATAATGCTTTGATAATATCATTATGTCATCTTGGTTTTTTGTTTGCTTGTTTTTTTGTTTGTCTTATTTTGCAAAATGAAAATTTTTTATTGAAGTGTAAGTTATTTATAGTATTGTGTTAGTTTCAGGTGTATAGCAAAGTGATTGGGATGCATATGTATATATTCTTTTTCAGAGTCTTTTCATTATAGCTTATTACAAGATATTGAATATAGTTCCCTGTGCTATAGAGTAAATACTTGTTGTTTACCTATGCTATATATAGTGGTAAATATCTATTAATCCCATACACCTAATTATCCCTCCCCCACCCTTTTCCCTTTGGTAACCATAATTTTGTTTTCTATGCCTGTGAATCTGTTTCTGTTTTGTAAATAAGTTCATTTGTATTATTTTTTAGATTCCACATGTAAGTGATATTATAATATTTGTCTTTCTTTGTCTGACTTACTTCACTTAGTATGATAATCTCTAGGTCCATTCATGTTGCTGCAAATGGCAATATTTCATTCTTTTTTATGGTTGAATAATATTCCATTGTGTGTATATACCATGTCTTCTTTATCCATTCATCTGTTGATGGACACTTTGGTTGCTTCCATGTCTTTTTTTTTTTCTCACTTAAAAAAAATTTTTTTTCTGCTTGTAAGCAGAAAAAAAATCTTTTTCCTTTAAATTTATTTTTTTATTGGGGTATAGTTGTTTTATAATGTTGTGTTAGTTTCTACTGTACAGAGAAGTGGAGTTCCCTGTGCTATACAGCAGGTTCTTATTAGTTATCTATTTTATACATATTAGTGTATATATGTCAATCCCAATCTCCCATTTCATCTCACCACCACTCCCCTTTCCCCCCTTGGTGTCCATATGTTTGTTCTCTACTTCTGTGTCCCTATTTCTGCCTTGCAAACGGGTTCATCTGTACCATTTTTCTAGATTGCACATATATGCGTTAATATACGATATTTATTTTTCTCTTTCTGACTTACTTCACTCTGTATGACAGTCTCTAGGTCCATCCATGTCTCTACAAATGACCCAATTTCGTTCCTTTTCATAGCTGAGTAAGATTCCATTGCATATATGTACCAAATCTTCTTTATCCATTCGTCTGTCGATGGACATTTAGGTTGCTTCCATGACCTGGCTATTGTAAATAGTGCTGCAATGAACATTGGGGTGCATGTGTCTTTTTTAATTAGAGTTTTCATCTTTCCCAGATATATGCCCACAAGTGGGATTTCTAGGTCGTATGGTAACTCTACTTTTAGTTTTTAAGGAACCTCCATACTGTTTTCCATAGTGACTATAAAAATTTACATTCCCACCAACAGTGTAGGAGTGTTCCCTTTTCTCTGCACCATCTCCAGCATTTATTATTTGTAGACTTTTTAATGATGGCCATTCTGACTGGTGTGAGGTGATACCTCATTGTAGTTTTGATTTGCATTTCTCTAATAATTTGCAATAATTAGCATCTTTCATGTGCCTGTTGGCCATCTGTATATCTTCTTTGGAGAAATGTCTATTTAGGTCTTCTGCCCACTTTTTGAATGGGTTGCGCAAAACGGAACTTTGATGTAATAACATTTGATCACTTTTTCTTTTATTGTTTCTAGTTTTTATGACATGGTTAGAAAGGCTTCCCCCAAAGCCAGTTTATAGATATTTTAAGCATTGCTTTCCATGAAAAAAATTCATAATTTCATGGATGCAAAAAGAATTATTACCATTTATATTCTTGTTATTGTTGTTAGATGTAAGAAATGAGGTAGAGATACCATTTTATTTTTTCCAAAATGGCTAAGCAGTTGTTCTAATATTATTATTAAATAATCTATTTTCCCACTCATTTGAATATTTTCTTATCACATATTATTGAATTTATTTCTAGATTGTCTGTTATATTTATTTGGTTTGCTAAAGTTTGCACTGGTACCACACTTTTTAAAATGCTACAGGTGTTGTGAATAAAACCATTATTTATGAATTGCAAACATAAGGATTTGGAGGTTAGTAGGGAAAATCTCCAGCTCAAAGTATAATTGGAAGTATTGGTTCTGTGGTTTAGGGAGTTTGAACAATGTCTGCAAAAGGTAGGTGGGAGCAGTGAGAGAGGTAAAAAGATGAAGGGTGAAGAAAAATACAGATGAACAGCATAGCAATTCCAAAGGGGGTTGGAAACCATATATATATTGAGGTGTTGATTTGTACTTTCCCGTACAACACTGTGTATAGTTGTATCAGAGTGAAGAAGGGATATGACTGGGTTGTTCCAGCACTGAGATTTAAATGGTGGCAGTAACAGGACTGACTCATATGGGCTTGAAGGCACCAACAAAAAGCTAGGTAAAATGATGACATATGAAGCTGAGGCTGGCTGCAGGACATAAAGCCTGGAGAACACAGATCAACTGAGAAGAGAAGTAAGAGTAGTCATGAAATTGTAGATATTGATGAAATTCAAGAGTATGTTAAATATTAGAGAGATTTAGAGAATAAAAGAACTAAGTGGGTGGAGTTGCGGTCAGAGACGAGAATTTGAAGTTCATGTGGCTTCAAGTATAAGGACTCCATTGTAATTTCCTTCATGCTGTCTATTTTTATACAAGAAAATTATCAGAGGGGTGAGATACAAGTTAGATAAAAACTTTGTGGACAGAGAAAGTATAAAATCCTTCTGCTATAATGAGGCAAGAAGAGGTTTAGAAGAAAAGGAGGGCAAACTGTATTTTAAAAAGCAAAATCTTATTACGATTCAAGGTGTGAGGCAATATTCCTAATAGAAAAAGAGGAATGGCTGGCATTTTAGAAAAAATGAAAGTAGATCTGATCTAAAATGTGGTGCAGAATTGATGATGGGGCAGGAGGAGAAAGAGGAAGTGGATATAAATATTTGAAAGGAGTTCTCCATGTTCAATTAAATGCTTAGGCAAGTCCCCAAATTAAATTAGATGCCAAGAAATAGTTGGCAAACAAAGTGTAGTAATTAAGTGCCATGGGGCGAGGAATGAGACTGAGCCTGGCCACATTGTGTCACCTCGCCCTGGCCTGTTCAACAGTCTATAATGGGGAGCTTAGCCAATGAAACAAATAGATCACAGTCCAAAATGGAACAAAAAGATAACTGAAACCAGATACTAAGGATAAACACAGCTAGGGCCAGAGATGTGGATTCCAAGGGCAGCTCTGCTTTGGCCAAATGGGCATTTACACTCTGGTATAAATAATGTGCCAGGCTCCTGGGGTCCAGCCTGAATGATGGAAGATGCAGTATTCACAGATGAAAGAAAAGCAGACTGTAAATTAATACACTGTTAATGTCTTTCAAATAAAGATATGTATGGGTTTGTAGCCTGGGTAATAACCAGAGTCTCAAGCTTTTAAAGTTAAGTTCTTGCATGCAGACACCAGGCTCCTATTACAGCCCTGGCAGAAGCTCTAAAGTACCAAGGGTATAAGCCCAACTTGAACTTCAGATTAGAATGTAAAGATCAGAATCTTGAAATGTCTAAGAGCTCTTACCAAAGTTACACAGTTAATTCACTATTTGGAAACTATGTAAATAAATATATATATTCATCTTGTTGTTTGCTCTTATTTTAATTTGGTTGTTATAGTGGTGTTTAATTTCGTGCAGAGAAGCCCACCTTCAAATCATTTATTTTCATATTTTATATAGCTGTTTTTGAATGGTGGCCTTTCTGGTGAGAGTAGAGGAGGCATTCTAAATGATTGCAATTGTCAGAGGGAAGTAAGGTGTAGTTTATCTGTACCTTAGATCCAAGTATCTAGCAGACATATTTAGTTACTTCACCTCTAATGGATAGCATTAGCTTTGCTGTGTATGAACACAAAATAAAGAGGAAATTGTAGCAGCTGAAAGAAATTCTGTGGCTACCTAGAGCATTTTGCAGAGATCAGAAACCAGCTAATCCAAGCATTTTACAAGAATCAGAAAGCAGTTAATCAAAGGAATTAGAATTATAAGGTATTGTGGAAAATACAGATTCAGAAATTACTCTTTATTTATTATGAAAACCAGTAGAGGATCTATAGGAGGTCCTCTGCATCGTGGTTATAAAATAAGAATCATTTTTCTTTCATTCATTATCTGCAGACAAATTGTTGCATTCATTCACACAGCATCCTTTGAATAAAGTAGATCCAGGGACTGCGTTCTCCAGTTTAGGGATGTGCACATGGATGCAGAAAGCTCTCCGTGAACTGTCCAGAGAAGTGCAGCAGTGACAGAGCCAAGACTGAAGCCCTGCTACTGGTCTAAATAGCTTTCTAACTGGTCCACACTGTCTTTTATACTCCTTAGACTCTTAAAGCCAAAATGATCCTAGAATATAATACTTTAATAAAGAGATTGGACTATTACAATATTAAAAAAATATAGCATGAGATTGCTCAGTACTTGATAAATGTAACTAAATCACCAACAATGTACAGCATTTCACGTTACAGCCTCAAGTGTTTTTAACTGAGTTGCAGAAAAGCATAGAAAGCAGAAAAGTTCTCCATTTTTATGATTGACAGCCAAGAATACATGTAATAAGTTTTGTATAAAAATTACTGTTGAATGGCCTTATGTGTTAGAGGATTTTGCCCAAATAAATAAATTATCTGTGAAATGGGAATAAAGCCTAGGACTGCTTTGCTTCATATAGAATGAGGATTATTGAATAACACTGAAGACTGAACTAAAATGATTGGAAAAGACTTGAAAAAGGGATTCAGGGTATTGTCAAAACACTAGGATTAATGGGAAAAGAGAGTTGTCCAAGAGGAAATGTTAATTTACTTATAATTTAAGCAGTGAATCCAGGACACTTACGTGTGCTTTCCATGGGAAAGCACATCCTAAATGTAAGGTTAAAGCAGTTTTATTTGATCTCCAAAAAGAAATAAGTAAGAGAGAAATTTAAATTTAAGCAATAGAGATTGACTAGATATTTTTAAATCTTGTTACTGCACAATATGCTAATTTATAATTTATAACAGTTTAACCAGAAACGGATTGAGCTTTAACATGACACGTGTCTTAAAAAAAAAAGACTTCTTAATTAATAAAGTAAATTGTTCTGTTCCTCTAGAAAGAAACATTTATCTTGCTTAAACATTCAGGCTGGTTTTAAGTAGTTTAATAACACCTACTGGCTACAAATAATAATTTTTCAGATGATTATTCTAATAATCGAAACATTTTGCAAATAATAATTTTTCAGATGTTCTAATAATCGAAACATTTTGCAGAATATATACACAACACTTTATTTAATAGTACTTTTATGTTACTATCTGTAAATGAAAGTCATTCCATAAACTTTACATTTTTTTCTCATAAATTTCAAACTTTGTAGTGTTCAAGCTGATCTTTCTCCTAAAAGTTAAGCTTTTCCAAAATACGTCTCCTACCGGCTCCCTGTTTTTCATTCTTTTCTAATGGTTTTAGTTCGGCCTTCCTGATTTCTCAGGTGGATTATTGCAAGTGTTCTGTGTCATGGGGTCTCTCTGGCACAGACACTGTATCTCACTGGTCTCTCTCTTTCCTGCTGTCCGTCTGAACTCACTGTCACTGTAATGATATTTGGAAATGGCATCTGTTATTATAACCTTTTTTTTTTTTAAAAAAAACCTTTAATGATTCCCTATCACCTAGAGAATAGAGTCTAACACTTAATGGTGTTCTTTCACATCTTCATCTCTCAGCCCTAAACTCCACTCTTAAAGCCTACACTTGGGTTTATTTTCTAGGACCTCTAGCCCTTAATTTTTCATGCTTCTATAACTTTTCCCATCCTGATCATTCTTCCAGAAATGCCTTTCATTACTATCTCCATCCTTTCTAGGATAGGTAAACAGCTCTTGTATCCAGATAGAATCAAAGCTTTACCATTGTAACGTTAACTTTCTCAACCATTGTTTTTTTGTGCGTGCGCACTTACTAAACTCTGTAAACACATTAAAAAACGATAGTAATGAAAGCTAATATTTATTGAAAACTTTTGCTAATCACTGCATGGATTATCTATTTAAAATTCACCACAGTTATATAAATATGATACATATTAGTTCCTTTCACTGACACAGATCCTTGTTCAAGGTAATTTAGTTAGTAAGTGAAGGAGCTGAAGTCAGGTCCATGTTCTGCTATCATGTCTTCCAATGGTACTTACTTGTTTTCGGTCTGTCTTCCCAAACTACAGAGCAAACTCTGAGAACACAAACAATGCCTTTTCGGCATTTCCCACACCCAGTAGAGATTATAGAATAAAATGTAAGCATATAAGAATAATCAGATAGTGATATGAACTACTCAGAGATGTAGTGAAATAATTAGTAATACAATTCTAAGATTTAAGATTATGTTCATCCTTTCTCTGTTAAAGTATGAAAAGTTTTCCTACTGCCTCTGTAAATTTTCATTTTAATGAATGCCAAATACTTCTGGTTTTCTATCCAACAACATACTCTACCTTTACCTCTTTCTTAAAATTTTTATTGAAACATATTTGAGTTACTATGTTGTGTTAGTTTCAGGTGTACAGCAAAGTGATTCAATAATATATATATGTAAATATATACTTTTTTTTTCATTGTCTTCCATTATAGGTTAATACAAGATACTGAGTATAGTTCCCTGTGCTATACACTAGGTCTTTATTGGTTATATATTGGATATATAGTAATGTGCATATTTTACTTTGCTAAAAGAAGTCTGGATTTGGCAAAGGTATTAAGGGCCACATATTTGGGGAGATGCTTTAAGAGTGCATGTTAACTAATCTATGCCAATCAATTATTTCTTTTGTGCTGGTGATTAGTTTAGGAATGAGCATGTGGTACAATTTTAGCAGGAGGAGCCAGTCTTCCAGGAAGTTTCTAGGAAGGTTTTATTACTCTTAAGAAGGGAAATAAGAAAAGGACCCTTTCTCTCTTCTGGTGTTGGGTTATGTGCAATGATGTGCTTCCTGGTGCTCTTGTAAACATCTTCGAGGATGCAGGACTATTTGCATCCTCACAGGGTGAGCAGAGTAATTGTTAAATAAGGCAAAAAGGAAAGATGGAAAGAATCTTTCTTGTCTTGGGTGAGATGCTGAGCTAGTCATTTCTAGAACTGCTCTATCTCCAGACATCTTAGGATACGTGATAATATAAATACATTTTCTTTTCTTTATATGTTGCTTTTTAAAAAATGGTTGTCTTTCAGCAGTTTCATTACAATGTGCCTGGGCGTGGTTTTCTTGGTATTTAGTGTACTTGGGGTTTATAGGTGGATGTATTTGTTGTGGGTTATGGTGGACCTATTTTACCAACTTTGGCAAATTCTTGGCCATTATCTTTTCAAATATTCTTTTTAGCCCATTTTCTTTCTTCTCTTTTTCTGTGACTCCAATTATTCATATATTACATTGTTTGCTCTCGTCCCACAGATTTCAAATGCTCTGTCCTATTTTTTTCTGTTTGTGTTTCAGCTTGGATTTTTTTCCGTTTACTTGTCTTTAATTCACTGATTCTGTTCTGTGTCTAATTTACTGGAAAACACATCAAATGAATCCTTCATTTCTGATATCATAATTTTCATTTCTACTATCTCCAGTTGACTCTTTTTAAAAATGAGTTCCAGGACTCTGATGAAATTTCTTCCCTGTTTACTTATTGTCCACTTTTTCCACTTTCATTTAACACAGTTGTCATAATTATTTTAAAGTCCTTGTCTGAGAATTCCGGTATTTATTCCATTTCTGCTTCTACTGACTGGTCATATTTCTTTGCTTCTTAATATGTGTCATAATTTTTAAAATTGTATGCAAGGAATTGTGTCTAAAAGGATAGTAGAGACTGAAGTAAATAATAGTAAAGCTCAGAAGAAAGCAGGCTTATTTTTCTCTTATGTCAGTAGAATCGGGGGACTGAGTCAATCTAATTCATAGATGAACTGAGACTGTTGTCATTTTAGTTTGAGTCAATTGACCACTGACCTCAAATGATTTGAGATCAGCATCAAGACATTCCCTTCATTACAGCTGGAGATCTAAGCACCCAGGAGACTCTAGGTACCTCTTGTGCTTTGTAGCTCACCACCAGCTTTCAAGCCATGGGAGATCTCATCATGTTCACAGCATGCTGCCAGTTGGCTGGGTTGTGGTGTGTTCTCTTCTCTCCAGTGTTGACCCCAGCCTTCTGTGCCTTAAGACACTTTTTTCTACCCTGCTTCCATGTACCCTGTTTTGGAGGGCTGAAGCGGTCGTTTTGGTGAAGGCCTGGAGTAGCCATGAGGGGTGTTTCTCAGTTCTTTGGCCCTGCCCCCAGGTTTGGCTGGCCCTGCCTGCTTGGTCATCAGAAGGTGGTCTCTCGCAGCTCTCCTGCCCTCCCCAAGGCTTAGGCAGCCACCAATTCATACTCTCTGGGGGACAGGATAGTCTACCTTGCCCTCAATTTTCATCAGGCCCTTGACTCCACTCAGCCTTCTATGTGAGGGTTCAAGGAGAGCCTAAGTGAAAGAGTTGGTGGGTGGGTGCAGATTCCGTATGCGGCTACTGCCCATTGAATTCTAAACTGTCATGCCTGTTCATACTGGCCTTAAAAATTTCTAAAAATTTTAGTGATTTTCTTTACCCCTGTCCTTCTCCTCTCACTGCTCCTCCAAGTATTAAAGTGGTTCTGGATCTCTTTTCTCCTAGGAAGAGCTTGCCACTTTCTAGATATCAGTTATTTACATTTCTTTGCATCCTGAGGTCTGATTAAGAACAAACAAACTAACGAAAAACCAAAGTTATGGTTGTATAGGTTATCTGCGATATTCTCATTGTTAGAATGGAAGCAACGTTATCCTGCAACTGTCTTTATCCTGAGGGGCAGTGGAAGTCTAGGCACTTCTAATTGAGTTTTCTGCGACTTGCTGCTGAATACACCCTAATCAGATCTACACTGTATTTGAAATTGTTCTTTGGGATGAGAAAACCATAGATTATTTTAATGGCTTTTCTGGTGATTATAAAGTTAACCTATTTTTTATTAGAAAAAATATAAAAAATACAGAAAAATTACAAAGAGGAAAATAAAAAAATAAAATAAAAAATAAAAAAAATTACCCATAGTCACTTTTCATAGATATAAGCATTAATATTTTGTTAAATATCTTTTCAAAGTTTTTTTGTCTATAATATATATCTATTTTTTCATAGTTTAAAGCAAAATATACTTTCTATTTATGTAAGACTATGTCATGCACATTTTCTGTTTTATTAAATCTTCTAAAAATATGACTTTTAATGGAGCATTATATTTTAAGATTTAAAAAATTTTATTTAGATATATTATTGGGCACATATTACTGGGCATTTTGAAGGATTCTAATTTCTCACAGTGACAAATAGCCCTGTGATGAAAACCCTTAGATTCTGGAAAGGTTGAAATCTGTTGAAGGTCAAATAGCTGGTTAGTGGCTAATCTGGCAACCAGCTGTGAGGTCTACACCACTGTTCTTTCCTCTGGCACTGTTCTTGACTCTACCACACACTACTTGTGATGGAGCGGCAGGAAGTGTACGGCTCAAAGGAAAATGAAGATCAGACAGCTTATTATAGCAGAAATCAGGACCTAAGAGCCCAAAGTGTAAAGTGTCTGGGACTCAGGAAGAATCTAAGTTAGAGAAGTCTAGAGCTAGGCAAGTGATGTGTTTAGGTAGTTATGATTGGACCTCTTTAAGTACTTCCTGACCAGGCATAAAATGAATCTGAAGTGTAATCTGCTTGCACTCTCAATGCCCACTGATTGATATAATCTACGTCTCTCATAGAGCACTCACCTTACAGTGCCTATTTTCCTAAACAGAGTGGGAACTTAATTTCCTTTTTCCCAATCCCTGCTATCAGGGCCTTATTTTAGGATCTCACCATTTCTATCCTTGATTAATGTCAAAGCATTCTTTTTGTATTATCTAACTTTAGCTTCATCCTCCTCAAGTTACCTAATCATACTGTTTCCCCCTGATTTAAATCCTGTTATGAGTTTTTATAGATTGCAGTAAAAATCAAACTCCTGTCTCTCTAGACAAAACTCTTTATGATCTTGTCCCTGCCTAGCATTTCAGCTCTTCATTTGCCAATATTCAGCATAGACCTTTCATCATGTGAGCTTCTAGTTTTCTACACAATTGTGCTTTATTTCTCTATGCATTTGCCCATACACTTCTACACATCCCCAGCAGCCTCTGTCTCTCCTACGAGTTGTTATTCTTGTTAATTTCAACTCATCTTTTAAAACACAGCTCCAGTTTCATCTTTATTGGAGACACTTGATAATCTCTCAAACTCATACAAATTCTTTACTCTCTGCTGCTCAAATATCCTCTTCATATACTTATGATAGTACAAGTTATGTCATACTACAATTTCTAGTTTTGTTTTTGTTTTCTTTGCATAAACAATGGTTTTATTTTGACTTTATATTCCCAACACTTATCACAGAGCCTGGATCCTAGCAATTTCTTAATCAGTATTTATTTGAATACTATAATAATGATAATATATTAAGAGGAGGAAAAAGCAAAAGTGTCTAATTACCCAATCACCCACCCCCAATCCTCTCTTCCTCAAGCCTTTTACATATCAGTATGAGACCACTACCATTTACAGAATTGTTAGGATCAAAAGTCAAAACTTCATTGTTGTTACTTCTCTTTCCTTCATATTCATCACTTACTCTGTCAGCAGGTCCTGCTGGGCAAAATGTATTCCGACTCAAACTGTTTCTCATTTTTCCATCATTGCCCTCCTAGCTCTCATCATCTTGTTTTTTCTCTACTTCTATAGGCTTCATACTAGTCTCTCTCTCTCTCTCTTTTTGCTCTACCATTTTCACATTAGTCTATTCTTCCCATAGTACCTAGAGAGCTCTATAAGAAATGGAAATCCTGCCTTAGTTCTCCATGCAACTTCACCATCACACTCAGGATGAAATCCAGAGTTCTTTGCAAAGCTAAGTGTCCACAGAGCTGGCAGCTGCATCTCTCTCTACGTCATTTCAACCACTCTCCTCTTTAGTCACTCCAGTCCACTCAAACTGACTTTCTTGCGGTTCCTCAATACATGCCAATCTTTTTCTCACCTTGGGGACTTTGCTCTGTGGTGCCCTCGGTTGAAATGCTCTTCTTCACACCGTTCAGGTTCCTGATCAGACATCACCTCCGTGATTCTCTTTTACAGTTCTATTGCAATAACCCCCTTCCTACCCTTGGTTTCATTCTCTAAGCCTCTTATCTTTCTTTTTCTTTATGGCACTTAACACTAAAGCTTATATCACATATACATTTTGTTTACCGGTGTATTTTCTGATTTTTCACTATAACATAAGTTTCATGA
Source organism: Physeter macrocephalus (assembly GCF_002837175.3). Classification (NCBI taxonomy): domain Eukaryota; kingdom Metazoa; phylum Chordata; class Mammalia; order Artiodactyla; family Physeteridae; genus Physeter; species Physeter macrocephalus. The sequence continues at coordinate 70,988,835 of NC_041228.1, forward strand.
TTCCACAAACTTTGTCTTCTTCAGTGTCCTACCAGTGATATTTATTGAACATGTGAATTAAGCGATGCATTTCATATCTAGACTCTGTTTTTTTCTATGCTCCTTTCATGCTGCTTTATTAGAAGATCTTCCCAAATGTTATGACCATAATTCACAGTAACAAATACATAATACATCATGACAGACACACTGAGACACATTCACGTAACTGATAAACACGTCTTACAGAACAGTTCTTATCTTTACTACATGAAATGAGTTCTCTTATTTTCTGTTTTATTCTATTTTTCATAAAATTGATTTCACCACTTAGCAATGGGTTGTAACCAGGGTTACTACTCATGGTTTCACAGGCTGTATCCTTCCAAAGGGGTTATAGCCAGATATATGTATATATGTATGTATCTATGTAAAAATAAGAGTGGGTACATATACACCTATCTGAAAGTACTTATTATATTAAATTTATTTTCAGAGTAACAGGGTTGTAAGAAAACATAAATTGAATATAACATTCCTGGAAATTAGGGCCTTGCTTTTCTATTCAACCAGCAATTTCTTTTGAAATATTGACTTGGCTTTGAGAAAAGATTCATTTTTTAAATTGGGTTAACCATAAAAATTAGTTAAAGCTAAAAATAATTAATAGATTTTGTATGAAGGAAAAAATTTTAAAAAAAGCAGAAATAAAAGTTTTTATTTTTGTTAAGAAAATGTATGTGACAAAACTTAAAAGTGAATGCAAGAATAAATGAAAGTCATTCCCTTGAGTCGTGACCTTGGCCCTTCTAGCCAGGAGTGTCCAACTCCGGGAGTAAAAAGATGGGTGTACTCTTCTTTGTAAACTTGCCTTTAGAATTTAAGCCTGACAGAATGATAAGTTCATATCTAGGGGCTCTGTGGAAAAATGTCACCCATGACGGAGGGTCAGAAAAGTTGGAATAAGGTCAAGGAATTATTTCTGTATCCTTTTTTTATTTTTAAGCATGTAAATTTCACTTGGATTTGTCATGTTCATTCATCTTGTTGCATTTCTCAGGCAGAACACTGGGGAACAGCAAAGAGAATTTCATTTATATAAATTAATGTGCTAATTAGCAGCAATCTTAGAGCTCTTGGAAAATTGCCATTTCATTTTATTGCGCATTAAAGATTGGGTATCCCAACCCTTGCATGCCTTTAAAAATCAAGAAACACCCCTACTAAAATATTTTTGCCACTCTAAAGGGAAATGTTAAATACAAGGGGCCTCACGCACAGTTTCCGAGTACTCCATAGTAGCCTATTTTGTACCATTTGTGCCTGTAGTCTAGACTCTCTTTTTTTTTTTTTTAAGAGGTGGAATAAAGTTCTATAAAGTTTTAGCTCTTGCATCTTATTATGTTGATTAACAATTGTGTTTGCATTTATAACATATTTTACATATATATATATATATATATATATATACTCTGATATGCCCAGAAAAAGTATTATGCTAATAAACAAACTATGTAAAAATGCAAAAAATGTGAATCTCAAAGGCTGAACTGTTTTAATTAATATTTTAAAATTTTGGATGCTATCCCTTTAAAGGATGAGTTCCAGAAGTTTGTATTCCCATCTGGGATCTACCAGTATTGAGCTGAACAACCTTCACCAGTTAAATGGATTTTTCTTCATTTTGACGATTGCACACGAGTGAAATATTTGCCTCTTTCACTTTTCGGAATAATATTTTGGAAAGAAATAAAACGTGCTCTTTCTTGGAAGAGCTCTCAACTTTTGTAAATCCAAGATAGACACATGAGATATTCACTGCTATCACCACACACACACACATACACACACCCACACCAACTGGATTAATATATATGAGTGTTAATGTGAGTTATTAATTAATGTTACATGAATACTAGAGTGACACAAATGTACTCTTTGTTTCTGTCCATACTTCTTAGATTTACGATTTAGGACAACTGGCCTGGTCCTCTCCTTTATTTTCTTTCCTTCAACTGTTGCCTAAGAGGAGAGTTTGTTTTGTTCTTCATCTCTTATAACTCTTCTATCATAATGGGCCCAAGACAGACTATTTTTAACTGATAAAGAGTTCACTGATTAAAATTTAATCACAAAATAGCCTAGACCTTCTGGAAAACCCTACCCCTGATTTTCATCCTGGAGGTAAATCCCAGTGACTGCTGAGAAGGATGTCCCGTCCTCTCTGTCTGCTCCATCTCTTAGAAGTTGAAGAAAGATTCCTATTTTGAAATATCATAAATCCTTCCTGTGTATCCCAGAACCTCCGAAAAAGAACCACAGCATTTTAAGAATCCTTTTTATAATCTGTAAAATGGAAAGAACACCAAAGGAAATGTCATGAAAAGGGTAGAGGATGAAGGCAATGATTGTGGGGCATAGAAGAGCTGAGTGTTTCCATAGGGATAGGGGATTATGAGTGACACAGCTGAATGTAAAAGGGGGTAGGTAGTCACTTAAAGAGCCTCTCCTTATTCACCCTTCCTGAAAAAGCAAACAAATAAACAAACACACAAACACTAGTTCTGGAAAGAAAAAGGCGAAAATGTAATATGGTATAAAAAGCACTGCATCAACCAGTGTATCATGTGGCCTTGGTGCTGGTCTTGGATCTACTGCCAAAGATCTACTTCAGTTCAGGAAAAATTGTTTTATTTCACCAGCATGTTGTCTTTGACCTGCAGAGTGAGATGGTTGGCTTCAGTATGTCCTCAAGCCCCTTCTATTTCCATGATTCTGTAACGATATTTTTATTTTTCAGAGACTATCTAACCTGTTAATCAATCCTTACATATTTGCTATTGCAAACCATTCCAGAAATTATGAAAAACAATAGTAGCAAAAGTTGCCTACCATGCTAAATTAGGCAGAGTTTCCCAAAATTCTAATGTAAGAGAAGTGGTGAGATAAACCGGTAGCTTGGTAACTCTAATTTTTGTGTTTAAAATATTCTAGAATTGAAATAAGTAGTTCTCAGCTGTTAATAGCTATGGGCAGTATATAACACGATTTCCTATGAATACTATCCAGGGAAGAACAAGTGAAAGCGATCCCACGGAAGTGATAAGTCATAGGCTGGCAGCTTTTTAAAAGCTACTGCATACGTTATTCTAAGTCTTTTCTCTAGAAGCCAATCAAATGAGGACTATTTGGGAACACTGGCATTAGCTTACTAGACGATGGCATTTGCATCTTGAATTATTCTATTAGATTCTAACCTTGGCACCATATAACCCTTTTGCTGAAATATTTATAATTGCCTAGTAACATGGGAAATAAACAATTTATTCCTATTATCTGTGTGCATGTTTTGATACAGAAGAAGCAAACTGTGAATGACTAGATACTAATAAGATCATGGAATGTCCCCAGCTTGTCATAATGGCTAGTAACAAATATTTGCATCAAGCTTTGGTTATCCAAATATTCCTTGTGAAAAGTGGCTGAGTGGGTTTGATTTCTCTAACCTTGCAGAATCATTTTATTCTATTGTTTCTGTGATGGATATTCAGGGTAATGCAGTCCAAAGCCTTCAGGCAATGCATGAATTGAATGTTTGCTATTTGTGTAGCATGTGGTTTCTAAAGCATCTAATTTGGGAGTGATTTAGTAAATACAATCATCAAGAATGTGGTGATGTTTTCCCTTTGGTTTTGCATAGGGGGATTTGGAGAAAGTCTCCCCCCAACCATAATTTATAAGCAAGTGTGGGAAATAGCCTAACTTAATGCTGGTAAGAAGCAAAGTATATATATTTTTGGCAGTTGGTGACCGAGTTTTAGGGAAAGAAATGTTTTCAACTAACTGCCTGGATCCACATTATAGAATAGCCACATTTTTATGTTATAACTTTTGTGTTACCTGACAGAAAAGCTCTCAAATTATTATACAAGAGTGCTAACACTAAATGACTTTGATTAAAAAGATCATCTTTGTAGGACACACAGCTATTGTCATGGACATTATCTGCAAACCTGAGCATAACATCAAAAGGAAGAGGCCTCATTGCAAGTCAGAACTGTTTTAATTTAATGAACTAATATTAAAAAGATTCACATAGTATATCTTTCACCATCTTTCAGCTGGAAAGCATTCATTAAGGAAAATCTATGCTAATGTTAGCAGCATAAGCAGAATTCCAAATAAGGAAGAACACAATGAACATCCTGAAAAGCCCTGTGGTCTCCTTAAAGGATTTACTGCTCGGCTCATCCTGTGGCAGCCGCTGCCCCATCACAGCCCCCCAGCGCCTTACCCACGTCGCTGCAGTGCTGATGGGGGCTCCCGAGACAAGTTTCCCCTGGCTACCATCACCACTGATAGTGAGGGGACAGTGACTGCTTTGGAAAAGCTTCGAATCGGCTCTAGTTTGGTGGTTTCAAAGCTTGACCTATTTTAGTCTTGACTTCTTTCTTATTCCCTTGAGAAAAATGTATCCGTTGCATGATCAGACAAAAAAAAGCCAAAATGAGTTCCAAATCTCTTTAGATAGTAAACAGCATTGTATCAGCTAAATACAAAGAGATACATGCAAAAGAAGAGAGAGATTATATTTCTCTTTCCACTATCCATGGAGTAGGGTGGTGTGTCTGAAGAGATACTGTTTGGAAAAGTTCTTCACACTTTAAAGATACCAACTAAGTGACCTTGAGCAAATCACCTCTTCCACATCTGGGTCTTGGTTACCTCACATACAGAATATGGAATTAGACTAAATTCTTCTTGCTCTGAAAATAACCTATCCAAAGTTTTTAGAACTTTGCCTGATAATGTTTGGTGTGATAGGAAATCTGAAGTGGTGGGGTGGGCAGGGTGTGTGGGGGGGATGATAGATAGGAGGGAAGCTTTGCCAGAATGTGCAGAAAATTCTGGAGCCCCGCACATAGTAGAAGTGGTTCTTGAAGTTGGCTTTTAAGCCTTAATGGTTAGGAGATAGAATCATGGATTAACAAGAATTTTCACAGCAATTTTCTTCCAATGGAATTCGTAGATTTCTCCATCTAAGTAAAATAAAGCAAGAGGAAATTAAAAAGGATTAAAATGTTCCACATATTTACATTTCAAAATATCCAAACTTACACAAAAGAAATTGGCCCGGGGGAATACTCAATGGATTTGTTGGCTCCCTGGACAGACAGCGTCCTATATACATGGACATTTAACTAATTTAAGTCAGTAGATAAAATGTTCATAATTATATGTAGATAAATCTAATATTTCTAAGTTTGAGGTGTTTTTTTTTTTACTCATCTCCCACAGTGCTTCGCGAAATACATTAGTTCTTTCATATTCTAAACTTTTATGGTCAAAAATAACAATTGAGCCCAACAATAAATGATATTTTTAACAACCCATTTTCCTGGAATGGGGGGGAGGGGCAAAAGGTAATAAAAGATTACATCGTAGAGTGATTTTACTTTACAATTAAAGTTAGTTTTAGTATGTCCTTTAATCTAGTTTTTATTCTGAGTTGAATTTAAATCCTAAATAAGGGATTATTCATAGAGACAAAGCAATCATATGACTTACAGTTATTACATTTAAAATTTCATAACTGTATGTTCTGCAATAAATAGGTGTTTAAAAATAAAATGTTGTGAAAATGTTTTAGACACACACATCAGGAACTGGACACTCAGGGATCTATCCCCTTCAAAAAGTCATCTTAGGGCTTCCCTGGTGGCGCAGTGGTTGGGAGTCCGCCTGCCGATGCAGGGAGCGCCGGTTCGTGCCCCGGTCCGGGAGGATTCCTCGTGCCGCGGAGCGGCTGGGCCCGTGGGCCGTGGCCGCTGGGCCTGCGCGTCCGGAGCCTGTGCTCCGCGACGGGAGGGGCCACGGCAGTGAGAGGCCCGCGTACCGCAAAAAAAAAAAAAAAAGTCATCTTAAACCAGTGAGTGGGCATTGATCAAAATATTACTAAAAGCGAATTTTGGAATTACTTTTCACAACCTGTGACATGTTCTTCAAATTATAGACTACCATCAAAGATTGAGAACCTTTTTTCTCTGAGCATTATTTTGGTTTGAGAAAGAATGATAATTCGTTCAAAGCAAGTCTAATCCATAAACCAAACATTCCAAACTGGGTAATACCATTTTCGGGGTCTAAAATTGTGATGCCTAGGTAATAAGACTGACTCTCTTGTGTGACTAATGGAAGAAATGACCAAATAAAGAACTTGGTATGCAAAACCCAGTGAGGTGGGACGAAGTGCAGAAGTTCACTCTTTACAAATGGCAGTCCTGGGAGAAAATAGTTAACTGGCTGGAACCCAAGGTACAGAATATACGGTCACTCCAGTTTCTAACTTCTCTGCTCATAATTTTTTTCTCTTTCAAGATATAAATGCAGTGAAAGTCATGCAAAGTGTTGCCGTAAAGTGATGAGTAGATACCTTTAAAAGTAGCAAATTAATATGCACATAACCAAATGAGTATTGTCCTGTACATGAGCCATCTTGGAGCCATACATTCTACTGTCTTTGTTCATAACTTGTTTTGAAACTCATCTTTTAGAACTCTCTTCTGAATATGTTCATGACTCACACAAGAAGACTGGTCGCTGATTATATCACCCAGCCTCTTAAAATCTTTCTTTTCTTCTTCTTCTTCATGACCTAAAACAAGCTAGATCACCTATCTGTCCACCAGTATTGGCACTGAATGATATTACAGATCCTCTCAATACACAATAATTTGACCTCACCGCAGATTTACAAGCAGGATGCCCACCAAGAATGTAATTTTAAAGAGAAGAATGACCACACAAATGGAATAAGTACAGGCTCCTGATGTGATGGCGCTAAATTAAAAGACTTATTTGACAATGTAAGTTTGAGGTTTTTCTGTTAGATGGCTTTTATTGCTTTATACTCCGGCCTCTATGTTTTATATAATTTTGGTGCCCCAAATTAGGAAACAATTGTATGGTGCTTGAATGCGATCTGCCAGTGGAACTGATTGCAGTATCTTAGAAGGAAGTAACTAAGTGAAAAGTATATACTGAGTGTTTTAAGAGGGTCGAATATATTTTACTAGACTAAGATATGAATTTTTAATTCACACATACTTTCCCTTAGAAGGACAAAGATTATAATTTCAAGGAATTAGCCTCATGTGAAAACACTAGCGTTTCAGAGATTTCTATCACACATCCTACGTGAGATATGGAGGGGAAAAGGAAAGTGGAGACATTCCTCGAAATGTTCTAAATCCATGAGGTATAGAAGGTAATTAAATTATCCACACAAAAAAATTAACTTCCTGGCACAAAATAAATTGGAAAAGGACCATCTCTCTTTACACCCCCAAGGAAAACAGGAAGGAACATCTTTAGTTTTCACTTTCCTTCAAATTTAGTAGGGCTCATTCTTCAATTTGATGATTTGCTGGGGAAAAAATGGAAACTATTACTTTTTTCATGAATTGAAGAATGACAACTTTTGTTACTTTACAAAATGAGGGTTGCAATAAAACAGATACTCAAGCTTAAACCCTTTCTTTGTGTTTGGGCTCATAATTCTTTCTCTGCTTTGCATGTCTGGAACTCACATGATATCAAGAGTATCCTAATTTTAAATAAATCAATACATTACATAATCTTCTTAGCAAGCAGAGATTAGATTACTTTTTTCATATTAAAATAAACCAGCAAAACAACTGAGAGGACACATCTTAGGACATATTCATTTTTATAAAATCATTTAAATCAACCTAATTCCCCTTTGCAAGCATGGATATATCGAACCATATTTCTAAATATATCCTGTGCACTTTGCTTTGAAAATAAACTCCAATGAGAAAGAATACAATTAATACCTCACTTAGATCTTAAACATGCAAATACCATATATTTTGGCTTTCTGAAGTAATGGAGCCAGGATCATTTTATAGTTGAAACATGTGAGAAACATTTGACACTTGTAATCAAGGCTTCAGAGATGCCTGCATGCGTTATTTTAAATACTTTCTGCATCTGTGATCATTTCTACTTCTCCTTAGGCATGACGCTTTCCTACCCATCATCCCTCTCTCAACACACACACACACACACACACACACACACAGAGACAATACATCCCCCAAACTAAGATGATCAATTAAGCAAAATAACTGTTCAATTAAACAAAAATTCAATCAAATTGATCATTACATTTATTTTAAGATATTCCACCATATCTTTAGCATCAAGTCATTTCAGTCAATTAGAATGATCAGTGAAAGAGGAGAAAAAAATATTTGCCCATATGTATAAATACCATCTAATAAAGACGGGATTTTGTTGGTTTTTTGGCAAGATGTTTCCTAAATATCTCCGAAACCATATTGATGTAAATGGGCCATTGCTTTCTTCCGGGGAATTTTTTATAGTGAGAAAGTGGGCAAGGAAAGAAGATCTTTATGTACCTGAAACATTCGTAAGTATTTAAAAATGGACACATTGTCTACACATCTGATTGCACATTTTCCTCATTATTTCATTTAGCAGTTCCTGTGACTTTGATTCTCTACAACATTTTAAGGTGAATGTACATACACCACACACACACAAATATCATCTCAGCATACAAAACAACAAGGTTATCTGAAACAAATATGGAATTCATAGCTATGTATCCTTTTTAAGTGACATTTGCAAATGGTCACACTGCACATCTGTGGTTTGCTCCAAATAAATGTAAGATTATAGCATTACCTTTTAAACCTGCAGATTCTTCTTTCTGTAAGCTTGGGCTCCAGCAAATCTCAGCTCTTCTTATTACAGGCCTTCTCACATGCCCCCAAGTGAGGAGCGCTTTGCAAGCTTTTTGGCAAGATGTGTTGTTTAAGCTGAGCTATTTATCTGATAAACATTTTCACTATAACTCAGTGTTTTTAATTTTTCCCCTTTGTCTTAAATAACTGACAAAATTCTAAACTGTAAAAGTAAAAGGAAGAAAAAAAAGAACCCGGGGTAATTATTATCTTCACAAAAGTACCTACCATAATATTGTTCAAATAACAACTGTCCTTCCTTATTCCCTTAAAAGTGATTTACCTAACATTTTCATATGATTGACTATCATAGAATCTTTACAATTTTTTTTACAAAGGGCTTGCAATGATGTGGGAAAATGCTAATAACATACTTTGGAATAAAAGTATAGGATACTAAGTTAGGTAAAATTTATTATATTAAATTTATATAAAAAGCAAAATCCTAGAAAAAAAAAAGACTGGAAGGAAATATTCCAAAATATTTCCAGTAGTTGCTTATGGTTGTTAGGATCGTAGATGATGTGTTTTCTTATTACACATTTTTTTCTATTTTTTTCAGATTTAACACAGTGGTTAAAAAATGGAAAAAATAATTACAAAGATGTTTTTTCTTTGAACAAAAGGGATTCTGTGAAAACTTTTAAAGTGTTACCTCTCTGGTATCAGTCAAGAAAGACATAAATGATTTTTAAAGATATAAAAACTTAAAAATTTTTTTCTTAACAGATTCAAACAATGATTTTAGTAGAGACTAGATAATTTATGTGATTTAGAGTCTCTGAGAGTAAATTCCAAATTATAAGAGAAATTGTGTTGACCAGATACTACCTGTATGGAGTGTTTTGATATTTAAAAATTCTTGCTGTTTGACAATACATTTATTCTCAGGTGATAGTTCTGATTCTTTCATGTGGATTTTTAGAGTAGCATTTAACTAAAAAAATTTTTTACTTGTGCTACAAATAAAAAAGTGTGCATAAAGCTAAAGGTAATTTTAATAATACTAAAGTCCTTTTTAGATATATATTTAAAAGATTCTTAGTTGGCCAGCAGAATTCTCTCTTCTTCTAATTATATTCTACAGTTTTCTAATTGCAAGGTATCATTCATATATTTGGTAAACAAATAGTTTAAGGGATTTTTTTCCCAATTAGACATAATAATATTTTGGATTTATTGTGATTAGCAACCCTTTTGATATTATTTTCGTTAGAAGAAATCAAGGTTTTACACCAATGAAATTATTTACAGAAAAAAAATCTGCTTTATAAATCATTCTCACGTATGCTTCTTGATTCTTTTATGTAGATTAAAACAGATTTTGTAAAGCATATTAAGTATTGATTAGATTGTCTGAAGGTATACATGATAATTAAAAATTCTTTTCCCAAATTGTATGCAGAAAGCCGACAAAATGTAGGTAAAAAAACGGCAAGTAAAAATGGTCTGCGGTCCAGTTGTGCATGTATACACAACAATTTGAAAATACTAATTTTGTTCCATTGAATGGTAAAGAATTATTTCTTTCTCCTTCTTTGCCTAAAGGTCATCTATAATTGAGAACAAGGTAGGAAGGGTCCAGAGGCTGAGTGTGGCTTTGATCTAGATGTCCAGCCTTTCTCAGTGCAGATCATTCTGTGGAGAAAGGTAGGAGTCATATCAATGAATTGGTTGCCTTCCTAAAGGTTATCAAGGCCCCCTTTTCCCTTCTCTCCTGCCGCCTCTCCGACACCACACCCTTTGTGAGCACTTCTGTGTTTCGGCAGCAGTTTGACTTTGTCTGGCAGAAATTGTACTCAGGTATAATACTAAGCCTTAAACCTGTTCATCTTTATTCGTACCTGGTTACCCTGATTTTACTCTGAGATTCATAGCATGTGTTTTCATCTCTGGCCAACTGTATCAAATCATTTAAAAATATATATAGCACGTGTTATTTGATTTTGGATAAGCAGAATATTCTCATTCTCAAAAAAAGGATCAGAATATCATTTGTTATATAAATCACTTCATATGATACTTTCCTTCAAGTATTAGGGCAATAATATTGATACTATGGATTTTCTTTTGAAATAAAAAGAACAGCACTAAATGCTCCAAATTAGAATGAATCCTGGAAATGTAAAAAATATATATATATATATAGAGAGAGAGAGAGAGAGAGAGAGAGAGAGAGAACAGAGAACCTAGGTCCATTTATGGAGTTCTTTGGAAATACTTTTATCATGTTTTTACTTTTATTACAGATATTAATAAAAACACGAAGAAAGATTAAAATCATTCTAAATAACCTTTTACCAATTATCTAGACCACGTTGTACAATTTGAAAACTTGGCAGTAATTTTATCAAACATCTTATAAATCACTGTCAGAGTTCTGTTAAACAGTCATTTTGAATTACACTATAACCAATTATTTTTATAATCAAATATTTCATCAATTATCAAATGCATTAATCTTTTATCCTATTTAGATAAAAATAAGTCAGCTATTTCCCAAAACAGTGCTTCTTGTAATTACTTTTGTAGAGCTAATTTATGTTCACATCACTTTGTACTTTTTTCTGTCAAACAAAAGTATTTTTCGCTGAAGAGATAATATAGCTTTAATTTCAATCCCCATACTATTGAATTGAATAAATATTTATATTTACAAAAATACTTTGAATACTGTTCTAACCTTAAAGAGGTGATGATGACAGCTATACACTTGTTTCCAAGTAATGTCTTAGAGTTATAGGGAAAATTCTTTTGGAGAAGAAGAAATCCTATGACAAGTTTACAGATACTTTCACGTCTTTCTTATGTCATTCTATCTTCTTTAATATAGATAGACTAAATATTGCATTTAAAATAACTATAGAATTTTTTTGGTATAAAATAAGTATTTACTATTGCATGTTAAAATAAAAATATATAATTTTAATGTTACATACATTTCGTTTGGAATATTTCCATTTCATTTAATGCATTAATTCAGCAGTATGTTTTAATAATTACATACCTCTAATTGCCATATGTACTATGTATGTGGTTAAGGTAAAATACAATTCGAGTATATGGTGAATGCATTTGGTTCTTAGACATAATTTTTGCAGTATTTACTACCAATTTGAATATTCTTTGTGTTATATTTTATGCTATGAACCCTTGTAGCATCACAAAACATCAGAATAAGTTTTTCTCTTCAATCAGTTATGTAAAAGTAGATCTTAGGGTACATAGGAAATAATTACATTTATAAATGACTATTCGCACATTATTATATTTATATATAATTTTTTCCTAACATTTTGAATAACAAATTCTTTTAACTTTAAAAAACCTGTCAACATAGAAACATCTATTCACTCTTTTAATCATGGCAGGACTATTTTCTAGGGAACTCTATCTCAAAATTTAACAAATATTGCTATTGAATAATATTAAATTTAATAATTGAGAATAAATTTTTATTTTGAAAAATTCCCTGTGTTTTTCTATTCTCTAATAAATATTAGTTCATTTTTATGGCACAATTATTAATCACTTTTGCCCATGTAGCCTGGTTGTATATTATATTACACAGTCTTAACACTTGCTTTCCTGAGAAAATCCAATTCTAATGCTAACAAATAGAAAAAGCTTTTGCATGTGATATTTTATCCCCAAGAAAAATAATTGTTGGTTTTCTCTGAATATCATTTATAAGGCAAAAGACAGTTATTTTTTCCAAACGTGATCGGTAAGCGTCCATTTTCATATCATTTTTAGTAAAAGAAGCAATCTCATTTAGGAGGAAGGCCATTTAAATGTAAGTGTGTCCTAGTATGAAAATAAGCTTGTCACACTCCTCTGTAATAGTGAAGGATTTCAGTTTCCCTTTACACAGACATTTGCACCTAGTATTTTCCAATTCTGTAATGCAAACATTCACAGAGAGGTTAAATACAGTGTTGGCTTTGCAATATGTATGCAGAAGAGCAGCACGCATTTTGCACAGGCTTCCTTGAATTTAACCCTGGGTCAGCAGACATGTTTAAATGTGGACTTGAACATAAATGGTGCCTACCAAAAGAGAGTCGAGTGGAAAGTTTTTATAAAATGTCACAATTGATGTAAGAGCTAGATCTCGAAGGGAAAAGACAAAAGGTGGGAAAGATGTTCCAAAATCACTTGGTTGAACATATATTTCATCCTTTTAATTTGATTTCTGTACCCAATCACAAGGAGCCAAGTTGGAGTTACAGCTATCCACTAACATTTTCTTTTCTACATTCCTGGTATGTTCTCTCACTTTCCAACTCTTCTCTTTCCAGGCAGTTGTACCATATGAAACTGAAAGCAATTGTTCTGATTCATGGTTTAGGAGGAGTAGCTGATTAATCCCATGTCTGCCGTCTTGACCCTACGTGGAAAATAGAACCTTAGACGGCCCACTCAACAATATATCAGGGAACAGAGTTGTGTGGCTTGCCTTGCTCTTAAATGTAATGAAAGTTTAGGGCAATGTGGAACAGTGATGTGAGGCCCCATCCTCCCTTTTAACCTATGTTTCAAAAGAACATTCTGGTGTGGGGTGAGAATGCAATGGGGAGAGAAGATGACCAATTAAGATTTTCTGGGACAAAATCTTAGTTTTCCAAATATTTTATTTGTGTCCTCTATGAAATGCTTTAAAACATTTTTTTTCTTAAGCGTAATTACTGTTTTAAAAAAATAATAACTGGTTGTGTGTGTTTATCTTAACCCTTTAAAATTTCAATCTTGGCATTTTTTTTCTCCTCTTTGATGTCTGTAGAACGTTCCTCCACCTTTTATGCAGAGATCTAATTGTACTTATTATAAAATAATTGCAAATAACTCCAAATTTCAGAATCATGTGTAATAAGAAACACTCAATTTTAAAGAAAAATGTACATGTTATATTTAAAAAACACAAAAGACAAGCTTTGAGGAATCCACTTAGTCCTAAATATCGATAATTTTCACAAAAGCCTTAAACCGAGCATGTATTTCTACTATAAATTAGGAGAAAACCTTCGTATTTTGTAAAAAGTTCTCAGAGCTTACAATTAAAATAAAGGGATAGAGTGGAATTACATCTTTTTCAAAGAGGACCACAGGCACAAAAGCATGAATGTGTGAATTTTATTTACAACTCTAAAGCAGATTGAAATGCCAAAGCAACTTGAAAATCTGTCAAATAATGCTAAATCTTAAACACAGGGTGCTGTAATGGTGGTCACAGAGTCCAAGTTGGATTTCAGTATTGGAAGCCATGCATAACTATTAGTAAAAGAAAAGAAAAACACACACACACACACACAACTACCTAGCATAACTAGACAAAGCTGAAATGTGCTGAAATCTCCCCGTGCAAACTGCATAATAGCACTTGCAGTGGCCCCTTTCTGTCACCCACCGTAACCATCAAGCCTGATTCTGCTGCAGTCAGGTGCACGGCCGCAGAGCTCTGATGGTTGGCTGCAGAGAATTCCGAGGAGAGACACATTTGTGCAATTTTTCCTTGGACAATAATCAACAGTACTTTTTGATACATTTAGATTTTTCCTAAATCAATTGGAAACAAAGCGTGCAGGATTTTCTTCTGCCTTCTCCTAAAGTGAAGGTTTTATTTTGACTGAATCCTTCGCTAAGAACGTGCAGCCTTTTGATCAAGTATCATTTGCATTTCTGTATGGGGCCGGGTTTTATGTTCTTTTCATACATACTGTCTACTACGTGTATCATGTTGGTTCGTGCTAGTCACCATTTAAAACACTAGGTACCAAGTGTCGCCTTGTGAACAGAATCCATATGTATAAGCAGAAGACAATAGGATAGTGCAATTTAAAATTCAAAATTAATAGGTCTTTTGAATGGAACATATTTTTACTATGGGTATTTTAAATGTATGCTCAGATACAAAATGCGATATTTTGGTTTTTAAATGCTGCATCTTCAGATTAGCCCTGTCTCTTAAATTTTTTTTAAAAAAAGAAAAACAAATGAAATGCTTCTCAAGGCTTTTCTTCAGAGCCAAGCACTCTGCATGTTCCGTCAAGGTGGGTAGCATTAAAAAATAATAATAAAACAAACTCTACGTTTACATTATGTAGCCCAAAGAGTTCTTAAACAAGAGGCTCTGGTTTTACAAAAAGTTGTCTTTCAGCGGGGGGGTCAGCAAGCACACTGCTTTGTGTACAAAAATGGAAAGAATTTGTAAGGGCACGTATATGTGTGTGTGAAATCATCTTTATCTACTTCATTTTCTTTTAAAAGGTCAACAATTTTTTTCCCCTTGCTTCACGGAGAAATGTTCTTTTACCATCCTTATCTCAAAAAGCTGGTAAAAAACCAGTTTTCCCCTTTTCTCCAATTTTGAAGGCATCCTTTCATAAAGAAATGACCAGACCCTGTCTGCTTCATTTATCCATGTGTGGCTATTAAAACTGCCTAGATCTCAAACACACACAAACACCTTGTCAATAAAGTAGTAAATTAAACGACTGGCATTTAAAAAAAAAAAAAAAAAAACCTTCCGGTAAATTTTCTCATTAGCAGCCAAATATTTTGCGCCCAAAATAGTTGTTTCAGGCTTAGAGCTTCAACATTTGACAAAATTTTAATAAGACAGGCTCTGAGTTTAGCAAAAAGTGTATTATAACAGACATGGAGTAGTCATTCATTTTATCATTTTTAAGGAAAGTATTTCAATTTAACACAGTTTTTCTTAAAAGAACAACAGCTTTATTTACTAGGTTTCACATAGCACATTTTTTTGAAAAATATGATTCAAGTTTGCGTTTGAAGCATTGTGATAGCGTTCATCAAAAATAAAGCTAAGCAGAATACAAATTACATATCTCTCAATCAGAGAGAGTTGAGGCTCTAATGTCAGGAATATATTATTGGAGGAAAGCCTTTCAGTGCCTTCACTAATCGGATGGTTCTTTCTGCTTTTCCTCACCTACTGAGCAAGGCAGCATGTAGTATCTATGAAGATGCTTGATGTTTCTTAGATAATGTGGTTTGGAAGATGCTGTTTGCAAGCTTATTTGCTTCTGGGTTGTGTTCATAAAGCAGGAGAATATAATTCATTTCTGCATATCTGCTAGACTGGACAAATCAAGGTGACAATCCGTGGTTAGCTCTGTCAGGCCCTTTGTCCCACTGCTGCTGTGAATGGAAGTACAATGGGAGCAAAGTGGAATATATAACAGTCCAGCTGCCTTGTTGTGACAGCCCAGTCCCACCATTGCTGTGTGTCAGCTCATGTTTGTGTACCGGTAGCCAATCCATAAGACGACAATGCAAATAGTGTGAAAAGTCTTCTAGAAGATAACAAATCATGTTGGGGGTCGAGGTACGCGAGGAGAGGAAAAGGGGAGGTCGGACACATGTCTTAGAAAAATAATGATCCTTGAAAGGTTATAGTTTTGGGGCAGTGATTCCATTCAAATGCAGGGCCCTCATCGCCATTCTGGCATGTGTTTCAAAGACGCAGGTAGGCGCTTATCCTTAAATTTATCATACCATTTCTGTATGCAGGTTTCTGCATTAATGTTACTTTTAGGGCTATTTATATTTCATTTACGCATGCAATTAATCATCTTTACTGTGTTGATGTTACTGGCGTCAGCAGTGTGACTTAATTAAATTTGAAATTATAGTACAGTAAATATAGGCTTCCAACTAGCCGGTCCAAAGTAAATGCTGTGGTCTATTTCTTACCCATGGTGTTTTCCAATCTAAGTGTTCATTTGAAAGGTTACATTTCAGGCGGAAATCAGGCTTCTTTTTCAAAAACTTAACTGTTGCTATACTAGAATAGCTCTCTTTCAGTGAGTATTCCTATCTCTTATCTCTATTCGCAGTATATAAGTACAATGTCATCTGTATTGATGACCTTACCTTTGCTACTTATCTGATTGGATAACTAATATTCTTTAAGGGACGTTTTTACCCCCTTCATACATTTCCCTCTGATACATCAGCCCTGAGCTGCCTTAAAAAGGTCTCGCCTCCATTTTGTTTCAGGCTGGAAATCAAGCAATTAGCCCACAGAATGGAGGTTCTCGGCTCTGCTCTATATCCTGGCTCTCAGATGGGTAGTTTTACCTGTTTGAAAGCCCGGGCAGAATGGTTTACTGTTGATCTGGTTAAAATGGCCTCGGAAGAGTATTCTTAGGATGTGAAAGAAACGACTCTCGCTTAGCAGAAGCCTTAGGAGCTCAAGATCTCTGTGGTGTTATCAGTAGAGAATTATCCTCTGTGCAAGGCTTGTGCATCCCTGCTCTTCTTACTTGATAGCGTGAACAATCAAACTATTTATTCAAAAATTCCACTGTAAAGTGCCAGGCTCTAAAACACTGCTCCCTTAATTTCTTTAAATGTGTATATGTTATGTATTACAGCCTTCTTCAAATAGTTCATAATATATCTAGCAAGGTATCTGACCAGAAACATAGTTGCACTCCTATCACGTATACAATACAGGGTTTGAATACTAGGAAATTTGTCATCCGTAAAGAGCAGCACAGGACTTGTGTGTAAAAAGCACAAGCTCTTTTTCTTTTTCTTTTCTTTCTTTCTTTCTTCTTTTTTTTTTTTTTTAATGCAGTGCTGCCTTGTCTGCACTTTTTGAAATTGCATATTTATCAGTTCATGAATTATTTATGAGATTGGAAAAGGTTGGGGGGTGAAGCACTGAGAGGATGAGGAAGAAGAACATACAAAAAATATATGCTTGAAATACTTGGGATGGGAGATGCTTTTAATGTGAATGCCAGCAATTCTGCTCGAGAATAGCTGTATTTTGATTTTTTGGTGTATGTTTGGATTGAGCGTTATGTATTTTGGTATTTAAACATTGCTTTGCTGTGCTGTCTACTTGCTTTCTGAGGAAATTAGGAAGAGCATAGTCTGTTTAAAATTAGGTGAAATGGGGACGAAAATGAACAGAGCATTTCAAACACTTTTAAAGTGTAGAGTATTTAATAAATTTTAATCTTTTGTCTGTCAGCCTCTATTGTTATCAAGAAAGAGCTGACAGATTGAGGATTAATGAAATGTTTCATAAATTAGAAATGAAACTATCAGCAGAATGTCCAAAGTAGAACTCAAACATTGTTCAAGCAAGAGCTTTGGACCAGTAGAATAGCCCATTCTTAAATCCAATCCCTTTCAATCTCGTGGGGGAAAAAATAAACGTCCCATATCCACTGGCTGAGAACATATATTCAGCTTCTTTCCTTAAAGAAATCTATGTTTTCTACTTGTTTTTGGCAGCATGATATTTTTCACTTATCTTTCTCAAAAACAAACTAAAAGCACAAGAAAGAGGAAAACAACCTCAAAAGTGACTTTAAAACCAAGAAACTCAACGCTAAGAATTTCATTAGTGAGTATAAACATGTTAACGGGTAGAATGACACCAAATATAATGTAGGATCCTAAATCTCCTATTTCCAGAGCACTTCACTGGGGTACGTGTGCGTGGAAGGAGGGCTTATGGGAAGAGAAGGAGTGGATGTATTTAGGACCCTGCTGTAACTTCTGAATATATTCCACAATATAACATCAGGATGGGTCACTAAATCCCCCAACCTAACCCTCCCTGTTAAAAGTAAATAAATAAAAAGATGAATCGTCTGACAATAAATTCGAAAAATGGTATTTTCTTAATCCCCACAGAATTTCCTATATAAAGTGTGCAATAGGAAACATGTTGGCCGAAAATAAATGAGGGACATGTGATGTGTTGAGCCTTGAAGATGTGCTACGCTAAAAAGAAAAGTATTTTGAGTGTGCAATACATGCCCCAACTCTCCATTTTTGCTTCAGAATATCCTGATTTAGGTATTAACAGTTTAAAGTTGCAACTGATCTTTTACCTCTACTTCTTGCTGTTCTGTTCATTTGGATTTATTAACTTTTCTTCATGGTCACTGTGAACACTAACCTGAAGTACCATTTTTCTTATCGGCCAGAGATACAGAATTTGAAAGTGGGCTGGTAGAGTGTATAAAAATGTTTAGCCTAATCACTCCCTAATGACAGCGACTTATGTCCTTAGTGCAGTCGATTTGTTTCCTGGGTTTTAAAAGTAGATTATTTCCATGGTGCGGGCTTAGTGTAAGCTGTTGAGAAAACCACAAGCACTGCACTTCAGCCTGGGTTTGGGACATTCGCCAAGGGTAATCTGATTAAAAGGGCATTTTTTTACAACATTGCGCTGCTTTGAAAATTCTGCGCCACCCGACAGAGTAGGGGCCACAAAATTGCGTTTTGAAGACCGACTAGTTTTCTTGAGCAACATTAAAAGCCTGATGATTCTCTTCAACCTAAGTGCAACGGAGAAGCAAAACGTCCTTATAACACATCTGTCACCTACCACAAGTCCTTTCGTGATCTGTTTAAGCAGCTGTTCAAGCTTGTTTTGCTTTGAGCCCCATGAACTTATGACATAGGTGTACCGCTCGTTAGCCTGGTTCCATGGAGAAGTATAAAAACAGTAAGTTTCCAGTTCTGGTTGTGTTATTCTGTGACTTGCATTGCTGTGTGCACCAAGAACCGGTTAACAGTTAGGGTTGGTTACCTAAGAAGTCAGCAGCTGTAAGTTGTTAAAAGGTAATTATCATATCTCAAATCTGGGGTGTCTTTTAAAAGATGGAACATAATACTAATTAAATATGTCATGTTCGCACACATTGGAATGTACTCAGAGAAACTTTCTTGCATCACTTATTGAAGTATTTTCATATTTTTTCCATGGGATCTCAGTAGGCGGGTAAAGATAGATAACTAAACCTGTTCCCATTTTCCTGACATCCCTAGAGTAGGATGGATGGTAAATTCATGTGAGAATCCATCCATTTAAATAACCATAGGTCTGTCCGCGCCCAAAATTTGTATACACTGCTGATAGGCGAATACTTGGTTTCTGTTGCTTCTTCAGACTTTGCTGATGGATTTTGTCAACATTTTGTCTTTGTTGGAAGGGCATTTCCTCCCTTTCCCCCATCGGATTAAGGATTTTCAAAACAACTGGAACGTTGTCATGAGATACTATGACACAGTTCCGAAAAGAAAAATAAAGTATATTTGAATGCCATGTATGATTTGTTCGGCAAATGTGCCAGGTATTGTGTTAGTGCTGTACATGAACCAGTCCCTTCCCATGAGCTGATCATACTCTACAGAGGGAGAGATAGTATGACACAAAGGGATATAAGTGTTACACTTAATCCAGAAGCCAATTGCTGAGGGACCAGAGAGTAGGGAACAGTATTACTCTTGAAAGAGATGGGCATCCGTGAACTACAGGTTAAAAAAAAAAATAGTATTCCTTTTAACAGTGGAATGTTTTATAATCCCCAAGTTTACCTGTCACAATAAAAACTAGTGTCAATGAAAGGACATAGACAGACATTTTCGTGTATATACCTCACAACATTCAGGTCTCATTACTGCCTGGCAAAAGCTTTGCTACGTTTTTGTGGTACCCTACAACGTGTTGAATTCTTCTACATTGTGTGTTTCTAAATTCTCTGGGCTATATTTTCAGGGAAATAAATCCCTGAGCGCGTCGTTCTCAGTCAATATCAAAAATGGTGGCGTTTCTTAAAATACACTTTCTAACTTGTGGTAATGCGGAGGGAATGTGCCGAAAACAACTCGAGTCAAAATAGAAACCCAGAGATACTGCTGATTCAATTAGGCCTTTCCCTGCGACAAACATCTATTGCATTTCTTTGTTCGAGATGACCGTTTTTCTTCTGAGCCATCTTTAACTTCCCGGGAACACTGCTCTAGGATGGCTCAGGAGTGTGTGATATGGTAGAGAGGGGTCAATGACAAAACATGGGGTTTCCAGAGAAACTCTTTGCAATCAGTAGGTCATGTTTCAGGAAAGCACTGCTGTCACTTCAGAGCAAAATTCCCATCTGTGCCAGTGGGGTTGTCCTGACGGATGCAGAGAGCGTTTTATGGTCTTTCTTCCCCCTGCAGAATAGAAAGGGTAATTTCACTCAGGCACATTAATATGAATGGCTTGGAGTTATATGACTGAAGATTTTTTTAATACTAGCACCCATGTCAGCATGTAGGGTAGAAACAGTGCCCCAGGGTGCCGGTGAGCCAAAGTACATACTCCTGTGACCAGAGAGACAAAGTGAAATGATTTTATTCTGGAGAGGTATAGGTAAGGGTGAAGAGGTATTTTCCTGCTTTCTCTGTATTTGGCGTGTTATTTTAGAAGCAGTCCTTTGAAAACCTTCTAGGGAAGATTGGCCATGAGAAACCATAACTCTACATATCTGCCCGTATAACCCTTTTGTAGCACCAGTAATGTTTCTTAACCAATTTTACCCTTTGAAATTCAAGGATACATTCATTTTTTTAATTTAGGTTTTGGATATCTCTTTAAGATTTTTGAATTTTGTGCCACTAAAAATGAGATATTCATGTCAGGGAGATGTCCTGCTGTTCCATGAAAGGGAGGGGGACACTATTTTTTAAAAAATCCTGATAATCAAGGCCACCTGTGATCCTGGGCTGCTTTCTGGAGCACAAAGGCACTGAGGAAAGCTGTTCCCCGAACCAAAGCGAAATTTCTGTGATCCACAAGACACTTCAACCTCTCCCCACTAAGAAAAAAAGAAAATCATGCTACAGCAGGATCAGCTGCTTTCTGTTCCTTCCTTTAAAAAAAAAAAAAAAATCGAGGTGGTTGCTATTTAGCACAAAGCCCTGTGACCTTAGTACTGGGGCTGCTTTGAAACACCGAGCTATTTAATGATGCAAATTACAAACAGAGGGAAAACATCAGAAGAGTCTGTCTGGAAATTAGCTTGTTGGACTGAAAATTAGCTAGCTTAATCGAACTTGCAGGACTCAGATTTTCTCTGCAGAAGCCTGGCTTGGAGCTTCGGTCCGTTTGCATTATCTCACTATTCAGTGGAACCCTTGGAATTGTTGGAAATTAGAGACAGGAAAATCTATCTTCTGTTTGCACGGTTGAAATGACCAAATTGGCCTCTTGGATTTTTAGGAAGGGTCTTCAGTTTTCCAAAGAAACATTACATTAGATACTTGCAAAAAGTCAACCTAGAAAAATTCAATTAAATTATAACTATATTTTAACAGTTCCTAAAATGCTGAGTCAAATTATCCTTTCATCCTTAAGAACTAGGGTGAATCATATATGTGTTGATACATAATTACATTTTTCTTTGGTTTTAGGACATGGTATTGTTAACAACAGGACCCAATTCATGCAGAGAGAATCCTTGTAAACATTGAATCTAGTCAGAGACTTCAAAGTCATGCTTAAGACATAGGGCTACATTTGAGGCTTATGAATAATTCTGAAGGTCAAATAATTGTACCATGTAGAGATAACAGCATCAGGTCATCAAGATCTATATTAAAACATCAGTTTTTAAATTAAGGGAAGAACTCAACAACTTTAAAGCCATATTTTTATTTTCTAAGAGCTATGAATGGGACTGTGTGATGGTTCTTCTGAATAGTTTCAGAAATATTTGTGCTCTCACAAATTTTTTTGATAAATGGGATGACTATACTTGTTTTTTATTATAAAACCAAGGGAGCAAAAATCCTAAACCATTTACCGAGCAGATCTTCTGCTTTATGTCCAGCCTAGCAATCAAACATCTCTGTCTGACAGGGGAAAATAACATATATAAGTGATGACACCCAATACAGTATATCTCTAAATTGAAAGAATTCTGTAAATGGTAAAAGTATAATTAATTATAAAGTAGCCTCATATCCTAACATTTGTAAAAAGTTTAATTTGAGAAATGTAGTAGTTCAGGATAGAGTTGGAAGCAATATAACAGCACAGAGACAGTGGAGAGAAATCCACTGCTACTATTTGGACATCATAATACAACAATATTGATGACCTAAGTCAGAATTCAGCAAAGTAAGATGATAAACATTTTTATCATTTTTTAATTTTTTTAAAAGTAAAATATGTCATAAATTTGTTATTTATAAACTTTAAATTTTAAAGAAAATCTCTGGTAATAGTTTCTGAATTTCTATTGAGACTACTGACAGTTCATAAATATGTCAAATTTAGTTATTAGGAACATTTCTAACTTTTTACCAGAACTTTCTAACTTTTTTACAAGATGGTAACTTGTTATCTTTGCAACTATTTTAAAACAACTGAGGAAACTCAGTCTCTGTTAAATTTTTTAAGTTGAATGTTTTTCAGTGATGAAGTAGCCTATAGACTTCCACAAAATGCCAGTATCAATAGCACCAGGTAGCCAACTTATTTAATTGTGATATTCAAGTCCATCGTAGCTAAAGTAATGACAGTTCTATTATTAAGCATTTGCAAACTAAACAATAAATGTTATTGGTTAATATTTTGACAAGTGTTGAATAAAATGCATTAGCTATCATTAAATGCTTATAAAATCATATTTTACAAATTAATGCCCAAATCTTATTTGCAAAAAAAATGATGCTATCAACATCTTCATTCTGTGTTTAAATAGCATGTACGATTTGGGGTTATTTCTTTACCTTGGTGTCTTTAAATTGATAGACCAGAGAGCCATGGTCCTCCAAGAAAATTGACTGTGAAACTGTTTTACTAAGTCTCTGGATTTCTGTGGTGTACACAATTCCACTGTTTGTTGATTGCATACATCAGTGCTTTCTGGTTTCATTCTCTTCTAACTACAATAAAGGCCCAATTTTTTTAAAAAAAGTTATTTAAGCAAGATAATTCTTTTGATCACTGTGAAAATACATTCAGGAGATGATAAGGTGTTTTCTTGTTTCAGGGTCACTTTTTGTAGTGCTACTCAAATTTAGGGGCTTGGTTCTAAACAACTTTCATTCTGTAATCTGAACAACTGTCTGAAAATATTTCATCTCTAGAGGGAAATTACCCAAGATTCCCTCTCTTCCTCTTCCCCACTGCCTACCGTTTGCTTTACCTCTCCAGTTCTCTGAATAGGTGAACACTACATTGTCACCTGACTCGCAGTTTAAATGTCTTGCCCTCCTCTAAGTAGTGTAATACATCAGCCTTAGGTTTTACCATCCCTGGGGAATCCTTCGGTTGATGGCACGGCGCTTGTGCCAACAGAAGGACTCTGAAGCCCCAAGCCATCATCTTTAGTCTACGAGGTACGGCTCCCACTGTGAAATTCACATTGGTTCATATATTGTTGTTACTATTATAGGTGGCTGGCCTTGATTCTTCTTACACATTTGGTGACTGAGGCTGCCCCCGCCCCACGACTTACAGGTATCGAAGGTGGAACACTTGCTTAGTGACTAAGCTAATTCTGAAGCCTAATGTGTTTACACAAAGAATGGACTATAAGTAAGTAAGTATACATTATGATACATATGAATATATGTGGTAAAATATAGCAAACACAATACACATTATGATATGTTTAGACCGTATTCATAGATATGTACCTATACCACTCTAGGTGGCAAATAAATTTATTTAGTGTGTGTTATTTCAAAAAAAAAAAGTCCTGTGTGCATTAAAAACTGCAAATGGTTCATAGGCAGAGCATACATGTTACAGTGGGAGGAAAATTTTGCCATAAAAGACCGTAATAGTGGTTAGCTTTTAACGTTCACGTTGATAGATTCTGAGTGGATCATCCCTAGAAAGTGGGCGATGTAGGAGGCGGGTCAGGACGCTCTCGTGTCCTTTGGCTTCCCTAGGTGGGGATGTGGGGCGGTTCCCAGAAACTGCCTCTCGGCAGCACCGGCACATCCATCCTGAGCCCAGGCGCTGGACAGCTCCTCCGTAGAGAAGGAGCTTAGGATCGCGGTTCCTGTTTTCCATCACCCCCTCCATCCCCTGGCTCCGTTTAGCAATCTGAGCTCTGCATGTGAGCTGCGATGTGATGTCTGACATTCTTGCAGCAGAGGCTGCGGGAAGAAACAGTATTGGTGTCTGCGGGATGGGAGGGCACGGGAAGATCCGAGGGAGAGATGGGTGGCAGGGAGCTCGGGCAGGCAGGGACCTGGGGTGCAGAGGGGTCTTATCTCTTCCCACGAGATCTCCCTTTATCTCAAGGCCGAGAATAGAACCTCCTATTAATACAAGCACATCTTATTTAAACACATTGCTTCCCTCCACGGGCTAGGGCTGTGGGCTTCAGGTACGGTGACTTCACTACCATCGCCTTAGGTGGATTTCAAAGGCCAGGAGCCCACCAACATTTTTCTTTTTTTTTTCCCCCTTACAGATTGCTTTTTTCTAGGAAGCTTCCACATGTTTACTTATTCTACCACCACCAACAGGTCATTTGTGTTTCTGGCACACTCTGGTCATTACATAAGAGTAAATATTGTTAACAACAGGAATAGGAATTTGGAATTACCTTACCGGCATGTAAAATTAATGCTTTCCTTTCTGAAGGAAGCATGAAAGCTTGAGAGGCTTATATAAAAAGTGCTACACAATTGTCAGAAGAAGCATTACTGCATGAGCATCCCCTCCATTTTACAAAGTAAACATTTAAGAAGTAATTAGCAAAGAAAATACTGCTTATTTAAAGGTAGAGAGATGACACTTTAGTTACATCAAGTCTGTATTTTCTAAACTTTTAACTTTACATCATGTGCTTTCCCAAGGAATAACTCTCACTTAGCATTTTCTCAACGCAGGCATCACTCAGACTTATTCGGTGGCAGAAACTGTGCTGAGTGTACACTTACACCCTTCATGAAAAGATCTGATAGGAGGCAGACAGCCAGAGAGAACTTCAAGGATTTGGCAAAGGCAAGGACATCTCTTAACCTATCCCAAATTCTCATTTTTGAACATGTAAAATTTCAGGCATTTAAAAAAATCAATTTAATTATGTGGAGCTCAGTACTTTCTTCACAGTACTGGTACTAGAAATAGTTTAAGAACAAACTGTTCTAAGTTTTATTTTTACTGGATCTGTAGGTAAGACTGCCAAAACTGTCACTTAAAAAATGTTGTTTGCAACCAGATTTTGGAGTCCTCGTTTCTGGTTCAGAACTTTGAAAATAGCAGCCAAATGTTTGGATACTTGTTCAGTGATGCAGATAAAAATTCCGGGATGGTCCAAGGCATTCCTATCTCTAAATGGAAAAAAAAAAAAAAATAGCAATAGTAAAAGGAAAGAGAAAGGCAGGAAGGAGGGTAAAAATTCAACCTAATGAGAAAAGTTACAAACACTGTGCTTTGACCTACTTTGGAACTTTCCCTTTCTACCAGACTATATTCTCAAAGACAAAGTCAGCTTCCTCACCGAGTAACATGATTACTCTTTCACGACACCTTAGAATTCCAGGAAGAAAAGACCTCTGGGGTCACCTTGACATCTCCTGCCACTGCAGGCTTGAGTCGAGGCCTCATGGATCATGCCCTGTGGTGCAGTAAGGCAGGTTCTGATGGTAACGTAGCCCCTGTGATTAGGAGACGAAAAGATTTCCTGTACAAAGTAGGTCTAATAGCTTCCATTTCCAAATTATTCAGCCACAGGCTCCAGTCCTACCTTCCTCCTGTCCTCGCCTCCCTCCCTCTGCAAACAAAAGGCACAGTTCTCTGCACATTTTTTGCTGTTCTCTGGGTTGCTCTGGTTGGGCAAAGATCATCATGCTCTGATTTAGTGTTTTCAAATAAGTGTGCCCTGGGCTGCAGCACTCTATTGAGAGACAACACAGCCCAAGCGGGAGAGTTCAGCATGGCCACTAGTAAAACACAAGTGCGGCTTTGTCAGGCCACGAGTGATTACTTGAACAAGTGCCAACGAAGAAACCAAACATTAGAGCTCAGCGCTTCAGACCCTCAAGACAAAGGGCCAATTGACTTTCCTCATTAGTTTTTGTGCCAAACATGTAAACACAGTTTCCTCTCTATCTTTGATGCTCAAAACATGCCAGCTTGTTAACATCTTGGGTGGTACTGTGGTTGATGAGGCTATAAAGACTATTATGTTGGGTTGGGTATTTTTTTTCTCTTCTTATTGGAAAAGATCAGTTTATCCTATTTAACCTTTTTTTTTAATGAAAGGAGAGTCTTTGGGGCACTTTTTACTTACCATTTGTTCCATTGATTCAAATACAATAATTCGCCCACCTGGGTCAAATCGGGCAAAATCCACTTCCTTTTAAATATCGTCAAAGGAAAACAAAGGTGGGTGGGTGATAAGGGGTTCTATACTTCTTTACTTTGCTTCAAATACAATAATTCTGAAATGTAGAAAGAAAGGAAGGAAGGAAGGAAGGAAGGAAGGAAGGAAAGAAGGAAGGAAGGAAGGAAGAAAGAAAAAGAAAGAAAGAAAGATAAGGCAAACCCCAGAGAGACATGATTCTTACTAAATCCTGCTGAATGTGTACAGTGAAAAGTCTGTTATGAATGTTTCAAAAGCACAACCTGTAAATATATCATTGTGAGAATAAGAATAAATAATCTAGAGGACTGACCAAGGAGAGGTAACTATGGTTGTCAAGTCAAGTCAAAGCTCCATCTTGGGTTAACTGACACTCACCTCCTCACCACACCCTCTTTCAGTGAGTGGCCTAATGGTGTCTCGGAAGTTTCGTTGTGTGATTTCAGCGGTGACTCTTACTTCTCCTCTCTTCCTGTTCTCTTTGTATTTTGGCTGTTCTCTTACACCTGTGCTTACCCGTACTTCAGACCCCCCTTCCTTTCACTCCTGACTTCTCAGGCCAGAGGAAACAGGTGTCTACAAATGTGTTGACATTTGTGTGGTTATACAGAAAACCCTTTTCTTAACTGTGTCTCCGTAACTAGGTTAAGATGAGAAAAAGAGCATTGGCTTAGGTGTCTGATAGTCATCATTGTGAGTCTTGACTCCATGAGTCAGCTGTGTTAACTTCTTCAATGTGAAATCATTTTTTTGCCTATTAAATTGACCAACATTAAAGCGTGATATCACAATATAGTGTCAAGGTATGTAAATTGTTCCAGATTCTGTGGATGGTCCTTTAATAGTATCTATCAATATTAAAAATGCATATATCATGGGGCTTCCCTGGTGGCGCAGTGGTTGCGCGTCCGCCTGCCGATGCAGGGGAACCGGGTTCGCGCCCCGGCCTGGGAGGATCCCACGTGCCGCGGAGCGGCTGGGCCCGTGAGCCATGGCCGCTGAGCCTGCGCGTCCGGAGCCTGTGCTCCGCAACGGGAGAGGCCACAACAGAGGGAGGCCCGCATACCACAAAGAAAAAAAAAAAAAAAAAATGCATATATCTTTTGTTTCAACAATTCCATTTCTAGGAATTTATTATACAGATATACTCACACTTACGTTTAAAGGCTGATTTTAAACATACCATATATAGGGATTTCCCTGGTGGTCCAATGGTTAGGACCCCATGTTTTCACTTCCTAGGGCCCGGGTTCAATCCCTGGTTGGGGAACTAAAATCATGCAAGTGGCATGGTGCATCAAAATAAATAAATAAATAAATATAAAAATAAATAAATTAATTAAGTACCATATGTAGCATTGTTTGTAATAACAAAAGGTTGGGGGAGAAAACCCTAAATGTCCATCACTAGGGACTGATTAAATAAATCATGATATTTCCATCCTAAGGAAAACTATATATCTGTTCAAAATAAGGCTGCTACTCAGTACGTATTAAAATAGAATCATCCCACTTTATATGTTTTAGTGAAAAAAGCAAGTTGTATAAGAATATGTCCAAAAAGCTAACATTCGTATAAAAGAATTATAAATATATTTGCATATATGTGAACATATCTATATTATAGATTACCCATGGGAAAAGGCACAATTAATTGGTAAGATAAGTGGCCTTAGAGAAGGGGGGATTGGACTCTAAGGGTCAGATCAGGAAAGGAGACTTACGTTTTACTATATAACTTTTTGTACCTTTTGAATTTCTTATAATATCCATGCATTTCTTGGTCTAATGAAATAAATTACATATTTTAGAGCATATCTTAGAGGGAATACATAAATTCACTACTATCTATTAAAACCATTATTAAATAGTTTAACTTTGTTGAATGGTTTAATGATTAATTATTAAACCATTATTAAGTAACTCACACTATTAAAACCATAATATTAGTTATTTTGTCCCTTAATAAAAGCTGGCTCTATGTTTTACACTATATACAGATATTGAAATGTTATTAACAAATGTTTAAGTGTCTGGGAGGTGGAGGGTCTTGGGGAACATCCCTAAGCTTTGCAGCAAGTTTAGCACTAAGGAAGGTGCATTAGTTCTTTCGGGCCACTGGGGTCCCATTTAGCGCAGAGTACTTCTACCGTCACAGCCGATGGCCTAGAAACAGAGGATTTCCAAGTAATGATACCCCAGTGGCTGGAAAGAGTTAATGGACTTCCTCAGTGACTAATTTACCATCAGGGAGTTATGTAGCCTCTGGGGAAAACAGAATTTGTTCTCACAAAGGCAGAGTAGTTTCGTCGATAACACTGAGAAATATCAATAGAACACGGAAGTGTGTTCTATTTTGACTCCTTTGTAGATTTGTTCTGCTACCTTGGTCAGCACTTAACGTTTCTTTGTTCCAGCACATCTGTGAAACAGGGCCATGGTCCTTGAGCCACCCAGAGTTCAGGCATGGTATACGGATGGCTAAACTAGCACTTGGACAGAGAGTACTCTTTTAATATGGGGTGGCAAACTGTTACAGAGTCCAAAGCCACGTGCTAAAAATCAAATGCCTAGATTTTAGTGCTAGTCACTAGCTAGCTGACCTTAGATATGTTTCTTAACATCTCTAGGCCTCAGAGTCCTTAATTGTAAAATATAAGATCACACTTGATGACCTCTGACACTTGTTCCAACTTTCTTTGATGAATTTTAGCCAAATACCTAAGAAACAGTGAAATAGAAGTTTGTAAAATGTACAATAAAATGTTACCGTTTTCACTTTCTCCCAAGCTCCTCTATCATTAGTCAAGCAATAACACTACTAAGAATGTAACATTTAGAAAATACATCTTGGCCAAAAGAGATAAATATGAATTGATAAAATGTAGTGCTTATTGGCAATAGATTTATCTCTTGGTTTTGAAAAAAGGGCATGTACTCATGTGAAAGGCAAAAGAAAACTTAAAACATATTCAACAGCACAAATAATAGAAATATTCCATAGCCACATTAAAAAATATGCAAAAATTAGGTGTGGTTAAACCAAGAAGGCTTACTGGAAGATGCAAAGAAAATAGGATATTTGGTATCTTTGACAAAGGAGGCGAGAATATACAATGGAGAAAAGACAGCCTCTGCAATAAGTGGTGCTGGGAAAACTGGACAGCTACATGTAAACGAATGAAATTAGAACACGCCCTAACACCATACACAAAAATAGACTCAAAATGGATTAAAGACGTAAATGTAAGACTGGACACTATAAAACTCTTAGAGGAAAACATAGAGCACTCTATGATATACGTCACAGCAAGATCCTTTTTGACCCACCTCCTAGGGAAATGGAAATAAAAACAAAAATAAACAAATGGGACCTAATGAAACTTAAAAGCTTTTGCACAGCAAAGGAAACCATAAACAAGACGAAAAGACAACACTCAGAATGGGAGAAAATATTTGCAAATGAAGCAACTGACAAAGGATTAATCTCCAAAAT
>NC_041228.1:71019421-71037408 GCF_002837175.3 Physeter macrocephalus
AAAAATCTACAAACAATAAATGCTAGAGAGGGTGTGGAGAAAAGGGAACCCTCTTGCACTGTTGGTGGGAATGTAAGTTGATACAGCCACTATGGAGAACAGTATGGAGGTTCCTTAAAAAACTAAAAATAGAACTACCATACGACCCAGCAATCCCACTACTGGGCATATACTCTGAGAAAACCATAATTCAAAAAGAATCATGTACCACAATGTTCATTGCAGCTCTATTTACAATAGCCAGGACATGGAAGCAAGCTAAGTGTACATCAACAGATGAATGGATAACGAAGATGTAGCACATATATACAATGGAATATTACTCAGCCATAAAAAGAAACAAAATTGGGTTATTGTAAGCTGGGATGAAGTGAGAGAGTGGCATGGACATATATACACTACCAAATGTAAAATAGATAGCTAGTGGGAAGCAGCTGCATAGCACAGGGAGATCAGCTCGACACTTTGTGACCACCTAGAGGGGTGAGATAGGGAGGGTGGGAGGGAGACGCAAGAGGGATGAGATATGGGGATGTATGTATATGTATAGGTGATTCACTTTGTTATACAGCAGAAATTAACACACCATTGTAATAAAGCAATTATACTCCAATAAAGATGTTAAAAAATAAATAAATAAACCCATCAATTCACACTCAAGGGGAGATTTTCCAGGGTGCATATACAAGGAACAGAAATCCTGGAGTCATCTCAGAATTATGCCTATCACACCATGTTAATTAATTAGAAGATTCAGTATCGTGAAGATGTCAGACCAGTGTGTGTGTTATAATGTAAGTTAACAAGAGAGTAAACCCTGAGTCCTCATCATGAGGAACTTCTTTTTCCCTTTCATTTCATTTTGTATTCATATGAGATAGTGGATATTCACTAAACTTATTGCGGTAATCATTTCATGACGTATATGAATCATTATGCTGTACACCTTAAACTTATACAGTGCGGAATGTCAATTATATCTCAATAAAACCAGAAGGGAAAAGAAAGAAATTAGAAGGAAAATATTTAGGGATAGAGTTTAGAGAAAGTAGGTCACCATTTCTCTTCTAATTAAGGATTAGATTGGATTGCAAGAAAAAATTGTAACATTTCGTTGTATGTATTATGCTTTGTACAGTACGCTGAGCATCCTGAAACAGATTCCTCTCAGATAAGTGATTGTCTGAAATATTTATTTCATCTTCCTGGTGAGACATTGCAGATGGAAAAAACACAAGTAAAACTCCTGAAAATATATCTAATAACTAACCTATTCAATATCTTGTTGGCATCTAACTTCGCAGAGCACCACAGCACACGCAGCTCAGACTCAAGTAACAGTCCTCTTGCTTCACAACAGTTTTCTGTATAAATCTCCATTTGGGGATGTAAATATTCCGATAACATTGTGGTATAGTTAAATGAATTAACTAAGTACGTGAACAAATACCCTGAGTGACGTACAGAGAAGCACAAGCTAGTGAGCAGGCAGTCTCTGGGGAGCCAATATAGATGCTACAACGCTCACGCATATAGCATCTGGATGTTACTCATATTATGCCCGTCAGGTCTTCACTCAGATTCTGCTTAATCTGATTTTATACATGATTATGCTCAGTCTGGTTGTATATACTTATTTATCTCAACTCCATAGAATGATCAGAGTAAAAATCATCAGGAGAAGGGGACTGTTATTGGCAGGCACACTGCCAGCCCAGACCTGTTGAAGGCTGTCACACGGGCTGGAGGAGAAGAGAATAAAACTACAGAACCACAGATACAGGAACTGGAACAGGGAGGCAGGATAGGACCATTAAGTGAAGGAGCAAATGGCTCTAGAGAACTCACGAGCTCTCCGGGGCATGAAACATGGGCTATTAGAGCTCTGTACAATAACTGATAGAAACAGCGATGAACCTGAATCACAAAGAATAAAATAAATTATGTTAAGTACATGTTGACCAACATAAATAGTTGAAACCAAAAGAACGTTGTGTTTATAGAGATTAAACTTTGGTTATCCAAAAAATTATGCTATTTGTAAAAGCTTAGTCCATTGGGAATTCAGCCAGCGTTTAAATACAATATACTTTTTTTTCCTATATTTTCTGAAAGAGTGCATTACAAAAGCATCTTTTGTGATGCATGGGCAAAAATCTCCCTGTCTTAAGTTCAAATTTGTTTTACTGTAATGCATGACAAGTTTATGTATTTAGTTTCTTTAGATGCAAAATGGTGGTAGTAATACCCACCTCAAAGTGATTATATAATGGTTAACTAATGATAAAATTTTTTTAAAAGATCACACTTAGAAAAATCACATTTATGTTCCAGTCTCTGTGCAAAAGCTTTATATGTATTAATTCAATTCTCACAACCACTTTATCAGGTAGGTCTGTTAGTATCACCCCCAGATTACAGGTGATGAAACTGAAGAGTAGAGTTACCATGTGTCTTGTCCAAAGTCTCACAGTTATACAGTGGAAGAGCCAGGATTCAGATTCAAGTATTTTGGCACCAGTGTTTGCTCTTTGAATCACTAATCTAACACATATATAAGGAATGTGTATAAAAATCATAGTGCGTAGCATAAATTGGGTTCCAACTAGCTTCTTCTAACTTTCCATTCCCTTTCTGCAAAAAGTAAATACCAAAACAGAGAATAATAATTGTATTTTTCTAATCACCATTTTTCTTATTGATGCTGGTGGCTGTTTCCCCTGTTGTATCTCACAAAGCTGTGATATGACTCTGCATTTATCACTTATATCGCTCAACACATGTTAATTACACAGCTTCTATGTACTGGGCACCAAAGATGTAGGGGTGCCTCATCTACGTTCTGGTCTTTTAAGTGCTTATAGCCTGGGATAGAAGGGCACTGTTTAGAACTATTGAGCTTCCTAGTCAATGCTCTACCTTTACAGATAGGAAAGGAAGTCTGTCCATGTGGTTTTATCTGATACTGAGGATATTCAGTCAATAAGAGCATGAAGTTCCAGATCTCATTTTGACCACGGTATTCAAATGTGTTCTTGCTTTATTGCCTACTAGTTGAACTACATAGGAGCTGTGAGAATGCATTATTGTAAAATGAAGAACTGCTTTGAAAAAAATTTAGGAAAGAATGACTGAGAAATATTGGGAAGGAAAGTTTGAAAAAACCTGATTAGTTGTGGGTGATGCCTTGGAATGTCTGGGGACAGCACAGGGAACAGAGATGGGATACCAATAACCTGATTTTGGCAACCGGTATAATTGAGTTAGTGTAGTTTTACTAGAACTTGACCATTTTTCAATTTGTCTCTATGAGAAAGCATTTCTTAGGATTATATATACATGTGATTGTGAAAGAAATGATACATATAAAAACAGGTATACCACTGAGAATCATATGTAACCATTTGTCTCCTAAAATTAAAAAAAATAGTTATATATAAATATATATAGTTATAAAAGCAACGTGAACTTTTGACAAAAAGAAAGGAGAGGAGGTGAGGTGGAGATAGAGAGAGAAAGAAAGAGAGAGAGAGAAAGAGGGAATGAGGGTCACTTTAAATTTTAATATCCTAATGAACAAACTTTAGCAATTTGTGTATATTTTCTTTCAGGTTTTATTCTAAGTACATGTGTTTTTCCAAGTTATATGCATGGTGTAAATACGGTTTTGTTTCCTGCTCTAGTAATAGTTTTTATACATTGTAATATAATCTCATACCTTAAAAATCTATTTTGATAGCTGTACAGTACTTTATCTACAGCTTGTTTTGTTTATTCATTTATTCCTTTAAAAATTGAATAACAAATGCTTGTCAGGTACTATGTTACACTCTAAGAATGAAAATACAATAAAACTTGTTCTTGGTCTCCAATATTTTATAGCTTTGGGGGGAGGAAAATAGTCATATAATCAAGAAAGTACAATAGGATTGTGTAGGTACAATGGTAGATTTATTTAGAAAGTTGTTTGGAAAAAAAAGAGAAATGGTCCATCCTTTTTTGGAGAAAGGGTTGTAACATGCTTCTTTTCTAAAAAAAGTTGATTTTTCTGGGGGGAGGCAGTCAAAATGTACAGAGTTCCAGTTGATAAATATGTACTAATGATGTAATGTACAACTTGATAACTGTAATTAACTGCTGTTATGTTATACATGAAAGTTAAGAGTAAATCTGAGTTCTCATCACAAGAAGAAAAAAGGTTTTTTTCTATTTCTTTAATTTTGTATCTGTATGAGATGATGGGTGTTCCCTAAACTTAGCGCGATACTTCATGGTGTATGTAAATCAAACCGTTATGCCGTACACCTTAAACTTACACAGTGCTGTATGTCAGTTATATCTGCATAAAACTGGAAGAAAAAAAAGTTGATTTTGAAGGCCGATTACAAGTTTGTGAGGTTGCAATGCTGGGGAAAAGCAAGAGAAGTTGAACTTTCAGACAGAAGCAGCGCATGAACAAGGAGACTGAATACATCATGTGGCAAGGGCTGCAGACAGTCATTTTCAGAGAAGCTTCTGGTGTGAGAGAGCTTGCAAAAAAGAGGTGAGGTCTAATGTAAGCAGGGGCACGATGAGGAGGTTTTATAAAACCACTGGGAGCGTCAAAGCTGGCACAGTCGCCTTTGTATTTGAGTAACGTCACCCTGGTAAGAAAACAGCAGAGGGTCAAAGCGAGGCACACCTAGAGGGAAACTACTTAGTGAACTCTGCTTAGATTGGTCTACAGATGTTGAGGGTATGAACTACAGAGGTGGCTGGACATATTGACATGGAAATCAGGTAGAGAACTCTATGAGGAGAGACAGGTATTTGCTCTGGTATTACTGTTTGCGATAGCTATTGGATATTGGATTGGAACTCAGGAGAAACATGGGCTAGAGATAGAGATGTAAGACTATCACAATATATGAAAAGTGTTAAAATTGGACTCTTTGTCGTTAGAATTTAGATTGAGGTTCAGAGGTGAGAAGAGTAGGTCCTTCAGGGCTCCCAGATTTCTGTAGCAAACAGCCCCAAAACGGTTTGTCCAAGTTCATTCATTAACCCCTTCCAGACTATATCAGAGAAGATGAGTATTTATTATATAAAGAGTGGACAACATAGGATTTCTTTGAGGGAAACCCAAACCCAAGCGAGGGGAACCTTGACAGCTTGGCATGTGTGTTTTCAATAATGGCTGGTACCTGACTCTCACCAGAAAATCGTCTGACAGGGATCCTCTGGCGGGCAGGGCCAGCAGGACAGGGAGGCTGCACAGGGAATACCTGGTGTTTCTGAAGTTTGCCAAGGATCATTGGTCATCCTAAAAGGAACCTCTCTTCATGCTACGACATGGATGAACTCTGAGGACATTACACTAGGTGAAGTAAGCCAATCACAAGAGGACAGATACGATATGCTTTCACTTACATGAGGTACCTTAAGTACTCAAATTCATACAGACAGAAAATAGAATGGTGGTTGCCAGGGACTGTAGGGAAAGGGGATGGAGAATTATTGTTTAATGGGCGCGGAGTTTCAGTTTTGCAAGATGAAAAGAGTTATGTAGATGGATGGTGGTGATCGTAGCACGACAGTGTGAATGTAAATGTAGTGAACTGTACACTTTAAAATGGTTAACATGGTAAAATTTATGTTATCTGTATTTCACCACAATTAAAACAATTAATTAATTACTTTAAAAAAGAGGAACCCCTCCCCAAAACAGATAAAGGCACAATATAGGTTTGAAATTTCTGGAGCTAGAATAAGAAGTAACGAGGTCCTGCGAGCCAGCTCCCATGGCCTCATAATAGCCAATGGTTAATTTTTTAGGAATTTTGTGAGCTAATTGTTAAACAGGGCAATTATTAAAACTAACTATATACTCAAATCAATTACATTATTGGTTTCAATTAAATAAAATCTATTTTAAAAGGTAATACATGTTCAAAATTCATTACTTCCTTTATATTTCATTACATTTTTACTATTACCTACATTCTTGCATTTAAGATGGAAATAACTATAAAATTTTGTGCTATTCCCCACTTAGTGACATCAGGTTGATGGGTTAAAATCCACCATGACAGGAGTATATATATCCTGGAAATCAGAATTTTTTTCCCCAGAGATCCAATTATTAAACTTTTCACCAACATACCACTGGGCACAGTTCATATCAGAAAACTGTAGGAGATTGCCAGCAATTAGAGGTGATGTCTTCAAAGAACTTACAAACTTCCAGAGATGTTCTAAGAGAGAAAGTATTTGAGCATTAGCCCCATCCAGAAGGGGTACCATTGAATCTCCTCTTTCCAGGCGAATCTTGTCACCCTTTACCTCTTTGCTCATCCCCAGCTCTGATTCTCCTCAGCGGTGGAGAACATTTTAACACAAGTTACCTATTTCCCTGTACTCTAAATTTAGGTTGCTTTCAATGATTAGCTATTTTAAATAAGGATGCAATACATATATTCATGAATATAGCTTTTTCTATACTTGGATTTTTTTAAGGAAAATTCTTACGAATTAAATTAGAGCTTATAGATGTTTTAAAAAGAAAAGAGGGGATATATGTATACGTATAGCTGATTCACTTTGCTATACAGTATAGACT
Source organism: Physeter macrocephalus (assembly GCF_002837175.3). Lineage (NCBI taxonomy): Eukaryota > Metazoa > Chordata > Mammalia > Artiodactyla > Physeteridae > Physeter > Physeter macrocephalus. Next base: position 71,026,020 of record NC_041228.1, read on the forward strand.
AACATAATAGTCCAAAGCAACTATACTCCAACAAAAAAAAAGCCAAAAAAATAAACAAAATAAATAAATAAAATGAACATTATTTTTGTAATATTAAATTGCATATGTTTTCTACATATTTTCTACAAAATGTGGTTTCTATTCTAAATTGATCTTTAATTCTGTTGATTTAATGATTTCTTTTGTATTTTTGGATATTATTTCATATTTTGGAGGGTAGTAATTAATGGTAGGGAAGTCACTCCTCAAAATATCTTGTTTCCTTTTGTCTTTGTTAGATTTGTAAGCCATGTATTCCATATAAGATTCTGAGTGGTTAAGATCCTTTAATAAAAATTATTCTTATCATGAAAGTAAAACATGTATACCATGAAAACAATTAAAATCCCCACGATAAAAACAGAAAGAAAAGCTTTAATTCCTATCCCTCCAATGTGCACTTCAGAAGCCATCGCTCTCCATCATTTTCATGATTTTAGCTGCTCTGCTGGCCCCCACCATAATTCTAAATAATATTGTTCTTATTCGATGTCTTACTTTTTCAACTTAAGACATACCTACTCTTTCAACTCATTGAAACCATCCCCACAATTGTTAGTTACATAATGTTCTGTTTCTAAATTATTTCATTCCTGGTTTTCAATAATATTTAAAATTTTCCATCTTATTTCATAAACCAAAGTTGTTATGTAAACAATATTCTTCATAGAATAAAGTACCTGCTGGGTCTGTACAGAGGGAATGAATTCCATATCTTTCCATTTTTGTTGCTTTGAAAAAGAACATGTTCCAAACATCAAATTCAAATGAAATCACTTTATTATTCACCATCAATTATTTATTATTGACTACCATTATTCTGGCACAAGTTCATTCACTTCATGTTTGGACCATGACTTTATTGAACAACTTTTTTCCCTGGTATTTCCAATTTCCTTGCTTTTTAATGGATGGGGAAAGTATGTGTCTTCTTCACCATCTCATGGAGATCTTCCAGCTTATTCTTCGTATAACATTTTGAATAAAATCTATTTTCTTCTTGAAAAAAAGTCTTTGGAAGCCTTTGATATCCTCTGGGGATAGTTTTCTTACTAGAGTAGTTCCATTTCTTTCCCTTGTAGCTTATGCCTAGTGGCTATGTCGTAACTATGAAGCAATCTACATAATTGGAAGCTACAATTTCTTTCTGGAACTCCTCTTATTTGTTACATATTGGCATTCTAGAGTGATACTATAGTAGCTGTCATGGGTTTCCTTTGCACGTGTGTAGGTAAATTAGGCTTTTCTCGGAAGAGCAGAGCTGAGTTTGAGGTCTGTGTAGTTGCCTGGGGTGTGTCCACCTGTGAGTTTTGTGTTGTGGTGCAGGCAGGAGTGGACTGTGCCGTGACCTTGTCAAAAGCAGGCGTTTATTTCAGGATATCAAAACCCATAGCCAGTTTACATTCCCCTAAGCACGTTTTTCCGTATCTTTCACAACGCGGAGCTCAAGAGCAAACCCTGCTGCAGCCAGTCTGAATTTCAGAGGAAGGAAGAGATGTGCCCAGCTGGTTGACATTGGTCCCTCCTGTCACCTGGATCGCTGTCCCCTACCCAAGTCCTGTTAGCCCACAGAGGCTTTTCCTTTGTTCTGAATTTTTTTGCTTTTGTTTTTCAAAGAGCTGCTGTTTTCTGTTTGTTCGTTATTTGAGGCTTATTCTTTCTTAAGTGAGAAGGTCGTCCTAATGCTTATCCTAGTCTCCCTCTGTTCATATGGGTGCTCAGCAGCTCTCCTTGTCATAATGCGGCTGGAGGGCAGTTTGATACATTCCCTCCTAGACGAATTTCGAGCATCGGCAAGCATTTATCTTGTGGCTTCTATAGCACCGAGGTATAATTTTCTCCTATTCCCATTGCCTGGGTATCTTACTCTGATGCAGTGGAGTTGCTGGGAAACCACAGTCCCAGGGATTGGAGCGCTTCCATTGCCGTTCAGCTTCTAGAGACCTACTCGCTGGGGATGAAGGCCTCTCAACACACAACCCTGCTGTGACTGTGCTCTCTGCCCCATCGTTTTGTGGAAATTATAGCCTCCAGATAGATGTGGAAAGAAAATTTCCAAGAGAGAAAGGGAACAAAAAGTAGGAGAGAGATGGTTGGCCGGGCTTTATTAGAAAAACATGTGTCTAGGGTGGGGTGGGCTTGGGCATCTCAGAAAAGACACTAGATTTCATCATCTTCCTTTAAACTGGTAAGTTTATTTCTTTTGAGATGGAATACTTTAAATGAGTCATCAGGTTGCATTCTAAAACTATATGGATATATAATTCATGGTTAATGAGAATCTCTTTGATTTTGTCCAGCAGTTGGCTGTCAGTAGCTTTTGGTCTCTTTTTCTGTTTTTGTTTTTTATTTTGTTTTTGTTTCTTCCCCGTGTAAGCTATCTTTATAAGATGGGATAGACTGAGCAAAGTGCCATTTTTTACACACATATCTGCTGAAATCTACTGTGAACACTGTTAAAGAATTTTGTGTATAACTGAGAAGCTTTCCTAATGTATGAAATGTCATTGTCACAATGCCCACAAAGAAATAATGATCATATTTACTTCCACTAATTTGATAGATTAAAAGTATTTTTCTCTATTAAAACATCTATTAAAATAAGTTTCTACAAAATAAAGATATTTTCCCCATCTTTTCTGATATACCATATATAATGGAACAAAGGTAAAGGCATATATATATATATATATATATATATATATATATATCTCAGAAGTCATTAATGTTCAAAATATTTCTGTACAATGTAGTGGTTAAGTGCCAAGGGGTTGGAGCCAGCAGTGGTGAATATGAGCTCTGAAATTAACTAGGTAATCTTGGATCAATTACTTAACCTTTCTTAGCATTTGTTACCTCATTTGTAAAATGGGAATAGTAATATTACTTTTGTCATAGGACATGTGGATATTAAATAAGGTAGCACAGGGAAGTTCTTAGGACCCAGCCGGACACAAAACAAGCACCAGTACACACCAATCTTTGGCATGATTATTATTTTATTTCTAATTTCTTCAGTATATTTTTAATTCAGAATCAACTTTTCAGCAGTTTCTAAATATCCCATTGCTTCTTTTCGTCTTTTCTGTGATAGGATATGATTTTTTTCTTATTTAATTATTTAATAGATATGGAGTTTATTTAATATATAGGATGAAGTTAGAATCTTAAATATCATCCTTTCCCAATCTTCAAAGTCATTTTTAGATACTTTATTGAATATTATTATTCCATACTGATGTATCATGTTAATTTCATTAAATATTAAATTCTTATAAAAATAGTAACATCTGTGTGGTCTAATTATTCTGAGATGTTGAAATGACTATTCTTACCTCAGGGTCAAAATCTTTCAATTATAGTAGTTTTATAATATGTTTGATTACTTAATAAGATAAATTCTATTCAATCTCACTGACAGATATGAAGGCCTGGATTCTGGGTCCAATCTAGGGTGTCTCTTACTTTCATTTGAATTGCATGGAGTAAAGAGCAGTTGATCTGAGAAGCTTCATCTTGGATAGAGGCAGAAAAGAAAAGAAAAAGACAAGAAAAGGAAAGAAAAGGAAAGGAAAAGAAAAGAGAAGAGAAAAGAGAAAAGAAGGACAAGACAGGCTATACAAGTTTGGCATACACTCATAGGGTTAGCTGGGGAACGCAGTCAAATCGATAAGAAAGAGAAGATTCAAGGCTAGGAATCAGAGGAATATCCAGATAAATTGCAAGCGTGAAAAAGAGTAGCTTCACATAGTTTTTGCAGCCTTTACTATGGGAGAGTGGAGAGTGGCTGTAAGTGCCAACAAAACTGGACATTACCTTTCTACCATGCTGCTTCTTTTTAAGAAGTTCAGTTTTATTTGTACTTGTTCAGTTTTCCAATTGAGCATTCCAACCTCAGCTTTTCCATTTACTGGCCAAATGACATTCCCCAATCCCTTAACCTAACTCTTTTTATCCTCATCTACAAGGTAGAGATACTAAAGTCCACCTGTAGGAATGCTTAGATCTAAGAAAAAAACCTTGGCAGTGGGCGTTAAAAACAAAACAGCAACTCCAACATTGTAGTTCATTTTATTTTTTGCTTTTATTTATTTTCCGGTAACTAGAAAAATAGGCCTGAATCTCAACCCAAATGATGTGAATAAACTGATGCCTTAAAGAGAGGGAAATAGGAATGATTTTTCTTCCTCAATCCTTTATCGTTGGCTTGCAATCCTCTGTTCTCTCCTATGCCCACTCGGATTGCCAGTTCCTATTGCGTGTGAAAGTGGCTGAATCCAGACCCACTCTGCAGCCAGGTGTTGACTGTTCCTAATTGTTTGCTGGACCCTGGAAGAGCAATTGTTTCACATGCTTGGACTTGTCGATGAATAATTGGCTGGGGGCTTTTTTTGACTAAAATAATCTTTCGGGAATATCAAAAGTATAAAACAGAGCCTGAGAAGCTGTTGGAGTAGTCAGTCGGGACCCCAGGTCCTCGTCTTTCATCATCAGAGCATCAACCTCTCAGCTCCCTCTTCTGGCTTTTTTCCATAGGTCAGAGGCCAGACCACCCACTTCCAGGCAGCAGAGCAAGAAGAGACACTCGCTGAGAACCCAGCTTGTTCAATAGTTGTTAGTATCCCACATATTTTTAAAAAATTTTTTAACTTCTTTATTGGAGTATAATTTCTTTACGCTCCCACCCTCCCTATCCCACCCCTCTAGGTGGTCACAAAGCACCGAGCTGATCTCCCTGTGCTATGCGGCTGCTTCCCACTAGCTATCTATTTTACGTTTGGTAGTGTATATATGTCCATGCCACTCTCTCACTTCGTCCCAGCTTACCCTTCCCCCTCCCTCTGTCCTCAAGTCCATGCTCTAGTAGGTCTGCATCTTTATTCCCGTCCTGCCCTTAGGTTCGTTCTTCTGACCACTTTTTTTTTTTTTTTTTTTTTTAAGATTCCATATATATGTGTTAGCATACGGTAGTATCCCACTTTTAACAACATCATTTTGGTTCAAAATAACCAAACAGTAATTTTAATTTTGCTTTCGGCAAAACTCTAAGGCAAAGCACCTACTGGCATAATTTATCTGGGGAGGAATAGATCAGTTGGCTGTAAACATCTGCGTGATCTTGCAGTGTCAGTGTGATGAGATTCTGGTTCCTCCTGTTGTCAGTGGTGACAGCATTGCAGTTAGTGAACATAACTTGGAAGGCAAGATTGTATTGAAATGTACTGTATTTATTGGTCACGATGAATAAACACTAAACCCTTGAGTGGGTCCTGGCCAATGTGAAAATTGAACTGCAAAGCACAAGTGCTTGACTGGAGAGTTCATTATTGTAACTTCTGGGGTTGCTTCAAACCATGTTCTTGTCATTTAAAATCAGATGCAGAAGACATGCCAAAGATCCACTTTTCTCTGTTTAGAAAACAATGCTTCCTAGCATATTTTATAAATAGATTAGAATGGTTACCAATATGCAACAAATGCTGCTCTTCATGTGTTCATGATTTTTCTAATACAAGCTTAGAACTGTGCCAGATCAACACACCAACTGTTTTCCCAACTGCTGAGAGGGAGCGAGCGATGCTGTCTCATTCTGAATCACTTAGTTTGGAATTCTTATCTTAACTTTACCTTTTAAAGTAATATTTCAGAGGCACTGTGACTGTATTCTCTGATCCGAGAGTCACTGAGCGTGACCTGAAGAGAACTTGTATAAATTAGAGAACGAAATGATACCTTTTTAATTGATGTGGACTGTTCCTATAAATGACAATTGTATTATTATTTTCACTCTGTGTCTAAGTTTCTCCGTGTGTAATACGAAGAATATAGCATCATTCTCATTACCTTAATGAAGTATTTACCAGATTAACCAGATTATTACCAATGACAAATGAGAAATAACTTCGTAGGAAAAAATCATTGGGAAAATGACTAATAGTGAAAAACGTGGGGAAATGTTTTATCCAAATGATCTAACGATTTAGGAAAAGAACATGGAAAATCTATTGATTTAATCATTGACTAAATTGATCATGTTGCTGAAATATATCAGTATGTTTATACTCACTGAGGATGGAATCATTGGATCATGTGGTGCCATGTATGCATTTTTGGGGGAGCAGTTGGGCTTTTGTTGGAAGTCAGTTTTCTTTCTATGAAGGGTACACAGTAAACTGATACCCTTCTGCAGCAAGAGTAATTTTGCAATCTATTGGGCCCTAACAGTGGAAATATCTGGGTAAACAATAGTACATAAAAGTTTTTATGAGGTAATGTGTTTTTAAAAAGTGTACATGTTATTTTCATGGCTCTTGGATATTGCTTTGTTACCGCTTTATGGAATTTTTTTTATTCAAACACTGCAATATTTGTTGAATACCTACTGTGTGGCGCTCAGCATGCTAAATGCTTTCACATATGCCATTTGATCTGAGTGAACAATAGGGCATGTTTACAAGTGAAAAGACATGGACAAATATGTCTAATTGTGCCTTTTCAAAGATGCAATGGGTCAGGTATATATGTGAGTTCTGAACTAATCAATCACCTTAGAACACAAGGCGAATTTTGATTAGTCCCATGCTTAGAAACCTCTTTCAAAATTTGCAAGCTTTACTATATATTGGAATTCTAAATATAATGCTGTTCTTCCTACCTTTGTTCTTCTGCACTGATAGTTTTTAAAATGAAAGCCTTAATCTGTATTATATAGGATCATTAATTTCTGCATTTTACACTTGAGTAACAGCACTCTGATTATCTACTGCAATGAAAAGTAAGCAGCCCTGCCTTTGCTGCTGACTTAATTACCTACTGCAGGGCCTTTCTTTTACCCATACCACAAACAGTCTGGAAATGGGGTCAAAAGCATGATTAGAAACCAAATTAGCCACTGAATCCAGAAGACAAACATGGAAACAGATCCAATAAGCCACTCTGATACAGAAATCAGTTTCCCATCACACCTGAGTTTATCCAGAGAGTCTCTTAATTTCATGTTCCTTACAAGAACAAAGCCATGTAAGAAGAGCTGTACAGTGACTTCTATATCTGAAAAAATAAAATGAACTTAATAGTAAACAAGGGACCAGTATTATGTGGATCAGAATCAATCTAGGTAACAAGGAACTTTCAAAGAATTTGATTTATAGGTTATATAAATGCCAGAAAAATGCCCACTTAGTTTTTAAAAACTATCCTCACATTTCAGCTTAAAAATATCATAAAATAGGAAATTTATTGATTATAAACTATTCTATAATAGTTAAAAATAATTAGCATTAGTCTTTTTTAAAAAAATATCTTTCTTTTATTTGAGAATTTCATTATATACCATTTTATGGGTGTTTTCTAAAGCCCTGTCAATTGATATGACAAATCCTATCCATTTAGTATTTTTCTTTAATCACATCCAGGTTCTAAACACAGCGCTAAAGTGCTAAGAGAATTTGGCAGTATTTTCTAGCTACATATAAAAGAAAGATGTTTCAGATTAAGGTCTTCTTGTTTAGGGAGTTTAATGGACAGTTAATAGAATTTTACACCATAAATGAAATGATCGATTTATAGTAACAGGGATAATAGTGTTTACTTCCAATATTGATAGGTACAGTAACATGATGATCTAATTTAAAAGATTGTAGGGCAAGACAACTATTGTTTGAAAATATGCACAGAAGGCAACAGGGAAACAGAATGATAAAATATTTAAGGAACATAGAGGGAAATGACTCAATAAAAACCACAGTTAACATTAAGAGATCATTCAGTTCCACTTGGAATTGGCTTACTTGAATATATTGCATACAATTAAATAGTCACAGTAGCTAAAGCTTAAAATATCAAATCTAATCCTATTTTATTCATAGGATGAGTGTTCAGAAAGCAAGTTTAACAAGTTTTACTCATCAATAAAATCTTGACTAAATAATCTGACTGTAGTCAAAAGTCATTGCTTTTATATTTCAGGTGGCTATGTGCCCATAACATACAAACAAGTGTCTTCACGACCACTTATAGCTTAATAATAGTTATTTATAAATCCCCATGTCCATTGCCAGATTCAGGAAAATGCATAGGTTTCCTCAGGTTAGCTATTCCTTTTCTGGATTTATGTCCATTTTACTTGTATTTTTATCTAATTTCTTTAATCCAGTAATAACCAGAGATGAAAAAGCTTACACTTCATAATGAAGCTATCACATTACCTTAACCAAAGTAAAGGTAAGATTTGAAAAATTATGTAGTGAATATATGGGAAATATACTGAATAGAGAGAATGAACTAGGTCACAGATCTTTTACTTTAATCAAAGTTTTCATTTTTTTTTTCTTCTGAGGGGATGTGTATAGGGTTAGGAAAAGTTCTTTCAGTCTGTATTGTCCAATAATTTGATGGATGCTTCCATTTCGTGACTGCAGCCTTGACTAAAGTGAAGACTGAAAGCTCACTGAATTAGTTTTGAAACAACCTTAGAGATGGCCTCCTATTTCCTGACTTTTCAGAGGATATTAGTAAAATATAATGTCCAGGTATTATTGAACTGAAGCCATTTTTTCAAGGAGAAAATGATCTCATTTTTACTAACTCATTTTTCTAGAGCTATTTTCTCTCATCAAGGGACCATTGTCCAGTGAGTATAATTTTGGAGCCAAAGAGCCTTACAGCCTCTCCAGGTTGAACACACTTCTGCTACCTGCTTATTTATTTTGAGGAATTCTGTCACAAAAATTCAACCAGTTGATCAATATTTATTGTCTGCTGAGGCAATTTGTGCTTGGATGATACAAAAGAACTCTAAGACCTCACAAAGCCTTACAGTTCATTTGAAAAGACTTTAAAAATAACAGCATTCATAATATAAAACATATCCTATAGAAGTGAGCTATGGCACCTTAGAGACTATAATCTTTGGGGCTAAGCAGGTGTAAGTCAGATTCATTCTTTCCTTATTGAGGCCTGAGACCTTACATAAATGAAAGGTTTTGACACTCAGCCTTCTCACCTATAAAATGAGAATAGAATTATCCAATTATCCAATTCAAAGAGATTTTTTGAATACTAGAAACACTACATTTTTAGCACCTGGCATATAATATGTGCTAAGTGCATAGTTACTAATTATGACTATGATGATTACTCCTAGTAATCCTGTGTATAAGCACATTATATATAATACATATGCATGTGTTCTAGCAGCTATACATAAGGTGGTTAGGAAGACAAGAGAGCGAGGCAGAAAACACACAGAAACTGAAGAAACCTAAACAAGTGGTGACAAAGGAATGAATGAAAATTCACAGAACTGAAAACAGGCCATTTTGGAAACAGAAATGAAAAGCAGGATTTAGTAGACAGTATGAAGAAAGAATGAGAGAAACTTATAGCAATTTAGATATATGTACAAAGAAAATTGAGATACAAAATAAACAACAATGTAAAATTCACAGTGTTTGTCATTCAAGTGAAGATTATCAGGCATACAAATAAGCACAAAAACACAGCCTATAATAAGGAAAATAATCAATCAATTGAAACTTCTCCAGAACTGACATTTGTTATAATTAGCAAGATTCTGGATATCATTTAGGTTAAAAAATAAATTGCATTTTAAAATACAAGACAAAACTAAGAAACAAAATTTAAGGAACGATAACACTTAAAATATTATCAATATTTTAAATACATAGGGGTAAATTTCTATCTGATTAGCACTAAGCTAGTACTGTGATGTAGTGTGGTTATCTTTTCAATGATACCGGGCCAATTAGATTTCCATATGGCATAAGCATTAATTCTGATCCCTGCCTCACACTATATATAAAAATTAATTGCAGTTGGACTGTACATCTATACATGAAAGTCAAAACAATGAAGTGTCTTGAACATGACCTATATCATCATAATCTGAAGTAGAAAAATATTCCTAAATAGAACATTATTCATAAAAGTAAAACTATATAAATGCAATTAAATTAAAATTAAGAATGTCTGTTCTTCAAAAGAGAGTGAAAAGGTAAATCACAAAGTAGAAGACATTTTCACACATATAACTAATAAGAGGCGCATATCTAAGATAAAGGATCTCTTTCAAGTTATTAATAAAAAAGATCACATAAGAAAATAATATGCAAAAGACTTAAACTTGTACTTCACAAAAGAGGCTATCCAAATGACCAATTAATTGATATATGAGAAGCTTTCAACCACACTTGCCATCAGGGAAATATAAATTAAGACTAAAATGAGACACTACTACACATCTACCAAAATAGTTAGAATTAAAAAGGTAACACTAGAAAAAGTTAGTTGAAGATAGATGTGGAGCAATTGTTGCTCTTATACACTGGTAGTGGAAATATGAACTGATACAATAACTTTGGAAAACATTTTGAGCTGTCCATTAAAGTTTAATGTATGCATTCCTTAGAACTCAGCAAATCCAACCCTTGTTAAATATGTAACAGCAATGTGTGCAAATGTTTACCGAGAGACATGTACAAAAATATTCACAGCGGTATAGCTGGTAATAGAAAACTGGGGAGAACCAAATGTCCCCCCACAGTAGAATAAATATATTCATACAATGGAACAGGACAAAGTAATGAAATGGAGGAACTCTTTCCATATGCAGTAACATGGCTGAATCTCACAAACATAATATTGAGTGAAAGAAGCCAGCCAGAAAAAAAAAAAATATATATATATATACATATACATATACATATACATATACATCTGGTAGTGGAAATATGAACTGATACAATAACTTTGGAAAACATTTTGAGCTGTCCATTAAAGTTTAATGTATGCATTCCTTAGAACTCAGCAAATCCAACCCTTGTTAAATATGTAACAGCAATGTGTGCAAATGTTTACCGAGAGACATGTACAAAAATATTCACAGCGGTATAGCTGGTAATAGAAAACTGGGGAGAACCAAATGTCCCCCCACAGTAGAATAAATATATTCATACAATGGAACAGGACAAAGTAATGAAATGGAGGAACTCTTTCCATATGCAGTAACATGGCTGAATCTCACAAACATAATATTGAGTGAAAGAAGCCAGCCAGAAAAAAAAAAAATATATATATATATACATATACATATACATATACATATATGTTCACAGAACAACACTCAAGAAAATTTATGATATGCAAAAATCCCAACACCCAACAATGTAAAATTCACAATGTCTGGCATCCAATTAAAGATTATCAGGCATGCAAAAAGTAGGAAAACACAACCAGTAATAAGGGGAATGATCAATGAATCAAAACTACCCCAGAGGGCTTCCCTGGTGGCGCAGTGGTTGCGCGTCTGCCTGCCGATGCAGGGGAGCCG
>NC_041228.1:71037720-71060048 GCF_002837175.3 Physeter macrocephalus
AAAAAAAAAAAAAAAAAAAACTACCCCAGAACCGACACAGATGTTCAAATTACCAGACAGTTATATTAAGAGAGTTATTATAACTGTATTCCATATGTTCAAAAAGTTATGGAGAAACACGGAATATGTAAGAAATACTTTAAAGAAAGCTTCCAAATTGAAAACTCTAATGTCTAAGGGGAAGATGACATTTGGAGGAGTTAACTGCAGATTAGACATTGCAGAAGAAATGATTAGTGAACTTGAAAAGTAGCAATAAGAAGCTATCCAAATAAAACAGAGTGGAAAAATCATTTTTTTAGTAAGGAAAAGAACATCAGTGAGCCATGGGACAAGTTTAAGGAGACTAATATATGTGTAGTTGGAGTCCCTGAAGAAGAGAAGAAAGGAGAACAGAAAAAAATAGGGTAAATGGTTGAAAATTTTCCCAAATTGAAACTATAAACCCACATATCTAAGAAACTAATGAACCTGAAGCACAGGAAGAATAAAGAAAAATATATCAAGGCATATCCTAATCAAATTACTCAAAACCAATAATAAACAGAAAATCTATAATGCAACCAGAGACAAAAATCAGTGTTACATACTGAGGAACAAAATTTAGAATCAATGCAAATGAGAAGACAGTGGAGCAGAATTTTTAAAGTACTAAAAGAATAAAACTATCATGCTAGAAATTAAGCATATATATTTATATGTGTATATGATACATACATACATAGTTTTTATTGAGATAAAATTCACCATTTTAACCATTTTAAAGTGCACAATTTACCGGTTTTTAGTATATTTGCAATGTTATGCAACCGTCAACCACTATCTAGCTTCAAAACTTTTCTATCACCCTAAAAGAACCCTCATACCTCTCAATCCTCCTCCCTCTTCTCCCCAAAGCCACTAGTCTACTTTCTGTCCCTATAGATTTGCCTATTTTGAACATTTTATATAAATAAAATCATACAGTATGTGACCTTTTATGTCTGGCTTCATGCACTTAGCTTAATGTTTTCAACATTCATCTATGTTGTAGCATGTATCGGTACTTCATTCCTTTTTATAGTTGAATAATATTCCATTACATGCATACACCACATTCGTTTATACATTTATCAGTTGATGGACAGTTGAGTTGTTTCCACTTTTTGACTATTATTAATAATGCTGTTAACATTTGGGTTCCATTTTTTGTGTGACACAAGTTTCATTTCTCTTGGGTGTACATCTAAGAATGGAACTGTGGAATCATAGGGTAACTCTATGTTGAACATTTTCAGTAACTGCCAAACTATTTTCCATAGCAGCTTCACCATTTTACATCTTCACCAGCAATTTATGAGGGATCTAATATCTTCACAATTCACCAATGTTCACTATATTATATTTTGTTGGTTACAGCCATCCTGGTGTATGTGAAGTGGTATCTCGTAGTTTCGATTTGCATTTCCCTAATAACTACTGATGTTTAGCATCTTTTCGTGTGTTTATTGCCATGTTGTATATATTATTGGGAGAAATGTCTATTCAAATCCTCTTCCCATTTTTCAGTTGGGTTGTTTGCCTTTTCATTGTTGAGCTGTGAGTTCCTTATATATTTTTGATACTAGACATTTATCAGATATATATTTTACAAATATATTGATATTATCCCATTTGTGGTTTGTCTTTTTACTTGTCTGATAGTGTCCTTTGATGCACAAATTTTTTAATTTTTTTTCAGGAATGTAGTTTTTTCCTTCCAGTTTACTGAGAAATAATTGACATACAGCACTGTATAAGTTTAAGGTGCACAGCATAATGATTTGACTTAAATGTATCATGAAATGATTACCACAAGTTTAGTGAGCATTCATCATCTCACATAGAGACAAAAGAAAAGAAAAAATTATATAGTCATTATGAAAATGTACATTAAAAGCACAATGAGATACCACTACATATCAACTCAAATGACTATAATAAACAAGACAGACAATAACTAGTATTGACAAGAAGGTGTGGAAATTGGAACTCTCATTTGTTACTGATGAGAATATAAAATGGTACAGACTCTTTGAAAAACTGTTTGGTAATTTCTTAAACTCTTAAACATAACCTTATAATAAGACCCAGGATTCTACCCATAGGTATCCACCCAAGAGAATTAAAAACATATTTCCGCACAAAGACTCATACTACACATTCATGAAAGCATCAGAATAATGAAAAATTGGAAACAATCCAAAGTTCCATCAACTGATAAACAGATAAACAAGATGTGCAGATCCTGACAATGGAATACTAGTCAGCAATAAAAAGGAATGAACTACTGACAGATGCCATATCATGGATCAACCTCAAAATCATAATACTAACTGAAAAAAGCTAGACACAAAGGACTACATATTATATGATTTAATTTACATATAAAATGTTCAGAAAAGACAAACACCTAAAGACAAAAAGTGGACTATTTGTTGTCAGGGCCAGAGGTTGGGTGTGAGTATTGACTGCAAATGGACACAAGGGATGGAGTGATGACAATGTTATAAAACTCAGTTATTGTGATGCTTGCAGAAAAGTGAATTTATTTTATTATAAACTTACAAGAGGTGATTTTTATGTCATGTATATTATGCCTAGATTAAAACAAATTTTTAACTATGGGGTTTAGAAATAATTTTACTAAAGGGAAAATTCCATATGCACTTTTATTTCTAAACAAAATTAATAAAAGTAAATAAACTTACCATTTAATTCAAAAAGCTAGAAAAGAATAAATTAAACCTAAGAACTTTAAGATTGGAATTAAAATTATAAGTTGGATAACTGCCCTGAAAACTGATCTGGAGTCAGCAATGGTGACAAGATAGATGATAAATAGATACATAGTTAGATTGATGATATGTAGATACATAGATACAAATATACATAGATAAAGCATAGTTAAATTTAACAATAAAAAATTAATTACATACATAAGGTAAATATTTTGCAATAGGAAAAGAGAACATAAGCCACAGGTACAGTGAGAATTAAAAGAACTATGAGAAAACATAGTTCTTCACAGATAAATACGAAAGCTACAAATTGTAAACATATATTATATACATATGTATATAGTATGTACATATATTTTAGGAAACTTAATTCTAAGAAACAGTTTAAATGGATAGATAACCATAAAGGATGTTGAGAAAGTTTTGCAAGAACCAGTCTTAATAAAAGTACTGGATTTAATTTTAGATGTTTTTATGAATTCATTTCATTTCAAGGATTTAAGGAACAAAGAATTCTTATGCTAGCAAACCTGTTGTGAGACAGAAGTAAGAAATGAACATGCATCAATTCATTTTCTGCAGTCATCATAACATTGACAATAAAACCTAGCAGAAACATCCCAAAACAAACAGAAAAAGACCAATCTCACTTCTAATATTGATGCAAAAAATCTACAAAAATATTTAAAAATTAGCCCAGCATGAAAACATAAAACACTATCAACCTAGGCTTATTGTAGGAATTTGCTAGGTTTTTTTAAATTTTATTTTTGGAAACTCACTAATATATGTCTCCATGTGATTTTTTCAATTGACACTAAAGTCATAATTGATAAAATTCAATACCAATTCATTATTTTAAAAATATGCTTAAAAATTATTTATAGAAGGAAAATGCCTTAACATGAAAAGATTGTACATCACAACTAATAGACAATTTGATTGGTTTAATGCATTGATTTTTAAGAATACATATTCCAACAGTTGCAAATTTTAAAGCACTATTAATTTACAGAGAGATTCTAAATACTCCAGAGTATTTAGATAATAATAAAACTTTATGGATGCAACAAATTTGTACCTGTAAGAATATTACATGTGCATTTTCATTTTCAAGAAAAATTAGTGGGACTTCCCTGGTGGTGCAGTGGTTAAGAATCCTCCTGCCAATGCAGGGGACACGGGTTCGAGCCCTGGTCTGGGAAGATCCCACATGACGCGGAGCAACTAAGCCCGTGCGTCACAACTACTCAGCCTGCGCTCTAGAGCCCACGAGCCACAACTACTGAAGCCCATGTGCCTAGAGCCCGTGCTCCACAACAAGAAAAGGCACTGCAAGGAGAAGCCCACGCACCACAACGAAGAGTAGCCCCTGCTCGCCTCAACTAGAGAAAGCCCGCACACAGCAACAAGACCCAATGCAGCAGAAAATAAAATAAATAAATTTTAAAAAGAAAAAAAGAAAAATTAGTAAATGCAAGTAAATTTAGAATTCATCTATGACTCTCTCATATAAATACATATAGTGGATAGAGTAATACGGTATATATAGCATGTAAAAATATAGTACATGTTATACCTAAATGTAGTATATATGCATATTGTGTGTGTATATATATGTATATATACATACATATGTAATAAACAGAAGGGAAATTGATAGAAATATACCATACTGTAAGTGTGGTTTTCCTTAGAGAGTACAGAAAAGCATGAAATAAGGATTCAGGAGATCTGTTTACATTCCGCTTTTTTATGCTTCTGTCTTTTTTAGTTTTTTAAAATCAGTATATTCTGCTCATGTGGTTTAAAGTAATGATAAAAATAGAAAATTCAAGAGTAAAGTTATTTTTATGTCATAATTTTGAATTTGCAATGGGTCATCTGAAATTATATAATTCAGATATGAAATTTGTAAACACAACTTCTGTTTAGTAAGAATTATATGAGAATACACATGTATCTATCTTTGCCCCTTCCCTAACTCTTCCTAAAATCAAACTTAAGAAAACTGGTCAAAACGTACATGTGCAAAGAGGATTGGGAGAGAGGAGAGGGCAGAGGAGAGATGCAGTATTTTTTGGACAAGTATTATGGATTGAATAAATCATACTGCTGGATAATCTGAAAACCACTTTTTCCAGGAAACCTGCAAAATCATGCCAATGTACCCAGGAAAGCCTCCAGAATTAGAGATACCAATTGTGGTAGAAAACAGGGATGTGGTACTTAAATACTGTGGGAATTAGAAGCATGATGCATCAATAAAAGATTGATTTAAACCATCTATATGAGAAGCAGATAGATTCACAGGAACCCTTTCTCATCCCCTGTGTCCCCATGATTAACTTTCCTCCATCCCAAAAGAAGTTGTACATGGCAAGTTTGAACCAAGGTTCAGCAATGGCAAGTTTGAACCAAGGTATCCCCAAAATCAGAGATACCAAGCACATTGGAGGACAGAAGCTCTGTGCAAAAACAAGGAGAGACTGTCAAAACCTACATATGAAACACTGTTTCTCTCAGAGTTTATGAACACCAACAATCATGCATAATCACTCCTGCCTCTTACCCTGAAGCAGTAGATTGTTGAATATGTCTCTGGAGAAACTGAAAACAGGGCCAGCAGAAATTGATATTGAGACATCTACCAATGAAATAACTGCTCCTGTGGTGTGTGAGAGCCAGCTATTACTGCTTTGCGAGGACCAATTGTTAGATTTTCAGGAATTTTACAGCCATTTGAAGTCAAATTGATAACTTGAAATCAGCTATGGTGGGAATATTACACCATGGAGATCAGCACACGCTACCTATCAGGGTTCTCCCCCATGAGAGCCACTTGTTAAACATTTATCATTTAAACGCAAATGACTGACTCCTTACCTATTACTTAACCAATAGTGAAATTAATCACCTGATAAGTTAGACACATTAACACCTATTTTAGTGTCTTACTATTAATATGAATGCATACCCAAGAATTCCCAGTAACTTGAGGAAAGTCTCCAAAGAAAGACAAAGAATCCAACAAATAAACAAAGAACTCAAAGGAAATAGGGATGTTCCTGGAAGAAAAAGGAAACTTCCAAAAACATATTGTTAACTGTCTCAAGGAGAAAAGGAAAGGTATAGCCAGAAAACCATGAGAGCATGAAAAAGATTAAAGAACACTCAGAAAGCAAGAAAGAGCTTTTGAGTTTATCTCTTGTAAAAATAAATACAGTGTGTGTGTGTGTGTGTGTGTGTGTGTGTGTGTGTGTGTGAAAAAAAAAAAAGAAAGAGCCTTTGGAAATATGCTGGATGAAATGAACAACAATCAATGGAAAGATGGTTAGATATAGTTAAAGAAATTTCCCAGGACGTACACATAAATGAAAGAGGTAGTTAAAGCATCACACCAGGTACGTATCATGTGACTCACTGGAAGAGAGAACAGAGCAAATGTAAAAAAATACCAAAGAAATAACACAAGGAAAGTTCTCAGAACTCTAGAACATGACTTTTCATTGAAAGAGATTACCAAGTGTTCAAAACATAAATGAAAGGCATACGCCTACACACAAGCCAAGGCTTAGCACCATAAACTTTCAGTATAATCGAAATTAAACAAAGAAACCCTTCAAGCTTGTGGAGTGGGGAGATAGGTCATAGGGAGAATGAAGAGCAAGATGGGATAGGATTTCTTAATTGCAACACTGGAAATGATGCCAACACAACTCTAAAGGAAATTTTTGTTTTATATTTTTCTGGACCCGGCCAAACTACAAAATGTGATCAGAGAACAATTAAACATTTTAGATAGATGTCTAAAAGAATATTTCCCACAAACTCTCAGGAAGCTATTACAGCATGAGCTAAAACATGAGAGAGCAAACCAAGGAAAGGGGAGACATCAGGTCCAAGAAAGAAAAGATCCCACACAGGAGAAAATAGCTCCAGCAGGGATGGGGTCAAAATTTACTAAATCAAGAAATAAAGTTAGAAATTATGTTATTTACAAATAAAGTTATACCATTATAAATGGCTACATTATTTATAAATAATGTTATATTATTTAGAATTATGGAGGTAAATACCAGAAGGCACGGCTAAAAGAGTGTGAGAAATGATTGCCTCTATTGAATGAGAGTGGGACAAAGTGCAGGAAAAGATGCTATTTTTCACCATAAGACGTGTAGTATTTTATGATGTTTTAAAATAGACACGTGTATTACTTTGACACACAAAAAATAAAACAAAAAAAATTAATGTCTAAATCCACATAGCCATTTCTAATCAAGAGAACTAAGTTTCACTAACGGAATATGTGTTAGCAGGGAAATATCAAAGACACAGTACTGTTAACTGAAACTTGTGCATATCTGAATCATGTCCATGCTTTGCACATCCGTTACCATGGACTGTGCAAGGCAGATACACAGTTCCAACATACATGAGTTCATTAACATGGTACTGTGCAAATCAGACTGCCTGAACCAGTCTTAATAAATCCCAATTGGAAATCGATCCTTCATTATTATTTAACCAGTATACCAGAAAGATTTGTTTTCTCCTCGATCCATATAAACAACAACTTTAGAAATTTCGTTTGGAAATAAATTTCTTAGAAAAGACCACCATGTCATATATATTTTGAAAGATATTTCTGGAAGCCTCCTTCCTGTCACAAGTACCGTAATATCTTTCCTGCTTACAGTCCTCAGTAAAAATAGGGTACTTGGAAGTGCACTGATGTGTGAAAATCAATTAAAAACACAACTAAAGTTTTAGGATTTTGTTTAATTTAGTTCTAGTTTTAGATTAGGGTTCAGGTCAGTTCTTACTTTATCCCTATCAATTCATCCATCAGAAATTATAATTACCTTTTTTTCTAGTCCTTAATTACTTCTACCAATAGTCTGTATAATATTCAAGATGGTTTAAATTGTATTATCCAAAAGAAAATGTTCAATTCAGGGTGATTAGTCTGTACATTTGATAACGACATTGTTTTCCCTACAGGGAAGAGGCACTCGTTCAGGATAAAGAGTTTTAACGCAAGCAACAAAGTAAGTCCGTTCTACATAATATGAAAGTACAAAAAAGCTCAAATCTCATTAAATAGAGTATATATATGAATATGAAGAAATAGATACACTGAAGAGTTTAGGTATGTTTAAAAATTACATTCTTATAGAATACCATGTTCTGTAAATGCAGTTATGTTTTACGGTTCCTTGTTACTTTTTAATACAACTTTAATGAAGTATCATTTGAGAATAGACAGAAAAGAGTTCTTACAGATGTGTACACCTCTGTTGTCACAACCATAAGTAGGATATGGAACCTTTTTTACCTTCGAAATTTATCGTAGGCCAATTTTCTGTCAACCACACTCCCTCCCACCCCAAGAAACCACTCACTGTTCTACGTTCTGTCACTGTAGATTAGTTTCCTGATCTAGAATTTCATATAAGTGGCATTAGACAGTATGTATTCTTTTTGTTTTGGACTCTTTTTGCTTGGCATAATGCTTTAGAGACTCATCCGTGTTGCTGAAATAATCCATTGAGGAGGGACATTTGTGTTCTTCCAAATTTGGCTATTGTAAGTAAAATTGCAGTAGACATCTGTGAGCAAGTCTTTGTGTGGACAAATGGTTTTATTTCTGTTAAATTCCTAGCAGTAATATTGTTGGGTCATATGGTAAGTGGGTGTTAAACTTTCTAAGGAACACCAATCTGTTTTCTAAGGCGTGTGTACCACTTTATATTCCCAACAGTAATACACAAGACTTCTAGGTTCTCCCCATCCTTACCAATACTTGTTATTATCAGTATTTTAAATTTCAGTCTTCCTAGTGTGTTTAGTGATTAATCACTGAGGTTTCAACTTACATTTCCCTAATGACTACTGATGATTAATAATATTTGGCATCATGTTATGTGCTTACCAGCCATTGATATATCCTTTCTTGGTGGTGTCTATTCAAATCTTTTGCACTTTTTAAAAACTGAGTGGCCTAGGTTCTTACTGAGCTGAAAGACGTCTTCGTAGGTATTCAAGTATATTCAAGTATACAAGTCTTTTATCAGTTACATGTGTTGTTAATAGGATCTTCTTGTCTGTAACATGCTTTTTTATTTTCATAAAGGTGTCTTTTTAAAGAGATGTTAATTTTAAGAAGTCCAATCCATATGTCCATTTTTTCCTTTTATGGTCAGTGCTTTCTGTGTCCTTCTACAAAAACTGCTATCCCAAGGTAGCAAAGATTTTCTTTTATTTTTTTCACCTATAAATTTTATAGTTTTAGTTTTTAAGTTCTTTTTCTCAGTAGTGGTTTCTTTCTTGGCATTAAGTCTCACTCTACACACGAGCAGCTGAAGACTCGAGAAGCCCCCAGTGCAGATGTCTGGAGCTTTTTCGGTGTCTCTCCACTCTCTCGGCGCTCTGTCCCACGATGTCCAGACATTTCTGGCTCCTTGAACTTCAATCTGTCTCTTCAACTTGACTCTGCCTGAGTTTGCCCTCCCTGTGCCACAGTCTTTTTGGTGCCTGAAGGCAGAAAGCTTAGAACTAACTCTTGTGATTCTCTTCTCTTTGAGATTACAGTCTGAAAAACTATTGTTTAGTATATTTTGCCCAGTTTTTTAATTGTCCACAGTGGGAAGTCAGGGCCACTTTCAATAACTCAGTTATAGCCACAAGTTGAAACCCTGTTATGATTGTTCACCTTCCAGGCAGATGAACGCACAAATAAAAAGCTATATAGCATAGACTAGAATGAACAACAAATATTCAAGTCATTTGATTTTCTTCAGTTTTTACACTGCTAAATGATAACTAGCAGCAGGAGGAAATAACATGGATGCAGTGACAATTTCATGATGTTTTCCGGGTAAATAACCAACAATATGAAAAGATAAGGCATTCATATTGCAAAAAAGATATTGGGCCATTATGTTAAAAATAACGAAGCAGTGGAGACTATAATATATACAATAATACCAGGGAGCAGTTATTCTCCAGGTACTATTAATATTTTTTATAAACTTTCTCTCATCAGTTAACATTGTTATAATAAATATATTAGGGCTGAAGTTGATTATTAATCTTCCTTCCCATGATGTAAGAAGTCATCCTGTGGTTGTAAGATTTGAGGCTGGGTGGTTGCTTTAGATAAAAAGAAATTTAAAAGTTTGAAATGCAGAGAATCGATGTTAGGGAGGGAAAAAAGAGAATACTGTAAGAAGATTTTCCACATGTGTACTTGTGGCCGCCTGCTTATTCAAGTGATTTCGATGAATTAATCAGTTTCTTTAAGTTTACCAGCCAATTTAATCTAACATCTGTTTTGATTACCTTTTTCTCACTAAAATTTGGCTGTGAGCATCCAAGTATAGTTTTTAACGTTACGCAGAAATGGTTGAAAGTCTTTTCAACCTTAGGTAGACTATAATCTATTTCTCTGTCTCATTTGCATTCCCCAGTCCACTCAGTTAATTTAACCTCTTTGCAAGCATGTGAACTTTTTCAGGCCATTACTATACCATAGAATAAAAGTGGCGAACTATTTATCAAATTCTCTTCCAAACATCCATTGTTTTATTCTACCTAAATTCAAGAACACTGAAAATAATCGTTATTAATTATAATGACCTGCATCAGCAAAGGACCAATATAGTGAGATAATAGTCATAACTATCTTGTACTGAACAACTGCTTATGCGGCATGCTTTGCTTACATTTTCTGTCTCGTGTTACTTTATTATTTCACATGTATAACTAAGTACCTAGCAAAAGGTACTTAGTTGGATAAGTTATTCAAGGTCTCACAGCTCACCAGCACCTGAAGCCCGGATTCAAACCTAGATTTTTCTGACTCTAAAACCAATGGTTATTTTATTGTAGCGCATTGCCAGCTATTTTTTTTTTAACTTTTTATTTTATAGTGGAGTATAGCCGATTAACCATGTTGTGATCGTTTCAGGTGCACAGCAAAGTCACTCAGCCATACATATACATGTATCCATTCTCCCCCAGATTCCCCTCCCATCCAGGCTGCTACATAACATTGAGCAGAGTTCCCTGCTCTATACAGTAGGTCCTTGTTGGTTATCCCTTTTAAAGATAGCAGTGTGTACATGTCAATCCCAAACTCCCTAACTATCCCTTCCCTCCACCCTTCCCCCCGGTAACCATAAGTTCATTCTCTAAGTCTGTGAGTCCGTTTCTGTTTCGTAAATACGTTCATTTGTATCATTTCTTTTTAGATTCAGCATATAAGCGATATCATACGATATTTCTCTTTCTCTGTCTGACTTGCTTCACTCAGTATGACAATCTCAAGGTCCATCCATGTTGCTGCAAATAGCATTATTTCATTCTTTTTTATGGCTGAGTAATATTCCATTGTATATATGTACCACATCTTCTTTATCCACTCTTCTGTCGATGGACATTTATGTTGCTTCCATGTCTTGGCTATTGCAAACAGTGCTGCGATGAACATTGGGGTGCATGCATCCTTTCGGACCACGTTTTCTCCAGATATATGCCCAGGAGTGGGATTGCAGGGTCATATGGTAGCTCTATTTTTAGTTTTTTAAGGAACCTCCATACTCTTCTCCATAGTCATTGCCATCTATTTTATCTGGGTTCTTGTGGGTATAAGTTGATTCCAGTGAATTATCTTAAAGGGCATAAGAGGTTCACATGAAGAAAGCTATCAAACATTGATATTTTCCAGGAAGTTTCTTCAAGACTGCAAGTGGAAGGCCTTAAGAGTATAGAGGAGCCTCTTCACCCTACACAACAAAGAAAGGAAGAAAGGATAGCATGGCTCCACTTCACACACTCCAGTGCATCTCAGACTTGATGCAATTCTTCCCACGCCATAGCTTCTGCCTTCCAACTGCACTTACACTCAGGATTATATACTCCCAGTTGTGTATTCAAATTGCCAAAGAGTGAATCTTACAAATACATCACTAAGAATTCATCCCATTTCACTAAAATATGCTCTACTCTTTTCTGTTAGCTATGTCTGAGACAAAAGGTTACTTTAATGCCATTTCACTATCTGAAAATAGAAGAAACATTAGAATATTAACAAAATTTGTTTCATGGCCAGATTGGCTATCATGATTTTGGACAAGTCGCTAAGTGTTCTGCTTCAGTTCCCACATTTCAAATATGAAAAGGATAATTCTCCTACTCCAGCCAAATGATGCGGTTGAGTAAATAGTGATTCAAGGGGCTTGGGATGGCTTCAATAGAGCTTTGAAGAATCCTAGAATGGGCAGGATTTGGGGTCTTGCCTATTAAATAATTTTAATGGAAAAGTGTATTGCAAAATTCATGAGCCTATGAGAGGTATGGTAATTTATGGAGGAAGATCTAGAATATTGCATAGAGAAGAAGGGCTTAGGTATTTTATTGTCCAATCAGTGCATGTGAAGATTCTTTAGGGTACCCTGGCATCATTGCTTCATGTTCTTTCCTGCCATAGGCACTGTCCATGGCTTATTTCCCACTTGGAGAAAAAGGTAGAAACACAGTTATTCAAAAAGCCACCCAGTCTGTGGATCTTTGTTACAATGGCCCTAAAAAACAAATACAGTAGTCAACTATATCAGTCATTTTATGTCTGAAAGATCCTTTATTGTGCCCTTATTCTGAAAAGTTGGTTTTACTTAATACAGAGTTCTATTCATTGCTATTTTTATCATGTTAAAGATATGACCCCCTGGAAAGGAAAGAAAAACAACAAAATTCCATCTCTTCACGGAGCTTACAAACCAGTGAAGAGAAATAGACAATAAGTAATTGTACGTCAGCAAGCAATAAGTTCTATGAAAGAAAGAAAAGAAAACATCAGAGTAAGATGGATTGGGAATGCTGGCAGGGGATGAGCTGGCCTGCAGCTTCAGATAAGGTGGTGAGAGAGGTCTCACCAGAGGGACATGAGGGAATCACACAATTGATATCTGGGGGAAGAGAGCCCAAGGTGAAGGTAATAGTCAGTGAAAGGCCTTAAGTCATGTTTGAGAAACTGAAGAAGGCCAATATGACTGAAGTGTTGGGAGCGAGGGAAGAGAGTAGTATGGGATAACATTCCTCAGAAGATGAAGAGACTCAGATCATGTTGACTCTTGTAATTCAGTGTAATGATTTCAGTTTTCATTCTGAGTCAAATGGGAGCCACTGGAGGGTTTTGAACACAGGAAAAGCATGATCTGATTTATGTTTTTAAAATACCTTTAGCATTGGTAAAAGAATAGACAAATAGACCAATGAAGCAGGAGAAAGCCCAGAAAAATATCCGCATAAATGTAGTTAATTGATCTTTGACATGGGAGTAAAGGTTATACAATGGAGAAGAGACAGTCTTTCAAACACTTGGTGCTGAAACAGCTGAACATCTGTGTGCAAAACAAAATGAATCTAGACGTGGACCTTATACATTCCACCCCAAATTGACTCAAAATGGATCTCATACCATTCAATAGTTGTATACTTTTGAATTTTTAAATGTAAAATTCAAAAGTATACAACTCCTACAAGATAACGTAAGAGAAAATCCAGATGACCTTGAGTATGAAGATGGCTTTTTTAGATACAACACCAAAGACATGATCCAGGAAAGAAAGAATTGACAAGCTGGACTTCATTAAAATTAAAAATTTCTGCTTGATAAAAGATACTGTTGAGAGAATGAAAAAACAAACCTCAATTCATAATTGCCAAAACTTGGAACCAACCAAGGTGTTGTTTAGTAGGTTAATGAATAAATAAATTCTAGTACATCTAACAATGGAATATTATTATTCAGCACTAATGAAAAGACATGGGCATCAAAAGAAATTATTATTCAAGCCATGAAAAAACCTGGAGGAATCTTAAATGCATATTATTAATTGAAAGAAGCCAACCAGAAAAGGCTACATACTCTATGATTCCAACTGTATGACATGCTAGAAAAGGCAAAGCTGTAAAGACAGTAAAAAGTTCACTGGTTGGCAGGGGTTCTGGGGCTGGGGAAAAGGATGAATAGGTACAGAACAGAGGATTTCTAGGGCAATGAAAACACTCTGTATTGTACCATAATGATGGGTACATGTAATTATATACTTGTCCAAACCCATAGAATGTACTCAACCAAGAGTGAACCCTAATGTAAACTATGGACTATGGGTGATGACATGTCAATGCAGGTTCATCAAATGTAAAAAGTGTCCTACTCTGGGGGGATGCTGATAACAGGAGAGTCTGTGCATGTGTGGAGGCAGGAGGTTTATGGGAAATCTCTGCACCTTCTGTTCGTATTGCTATGAACCTAAAACCACTCTAAAAAATACAGTCTACTTTTAAAAATGCCCTGTGGGTGATGCGTAGATAGTCATCTAATGAGGAGCAGGGATAGAACCGGGAAGACTCTTTAGGAGTCTTACAATAATCCAAGTAAGAAATAATAGCAGCTTGGTGTTGATGGTAAAAAGAAAGGTTTGGATTCTGGTATTTTTGGACTAACAGATGTAGGCTCTGACAGAGACAGAATAATAAAAGATAATTCCAAGATTTGGGATCTGAGTTACTGGAAGGATGGAGTTGCCATAAACCAAGCTGAAAAGAAGACTGTAGGTAGAACACGTAGAGTGGGGAGGGAGGTAAATGATTAGGAGTTTAGTTTTCCATCTGTTCCATTTAAGGTTTTTGCTAGGCCAAGTGCAGAGAGCATATCTAAAGTAGGGAATGACAAACCAAATACCACTATTAAAAAAGAAATACATTCTGCGTTGGATTTTATGATGCAAAGGTCATTAGGGACTCCACAAGAGCATTTTGCATGGATGGAATAGTTGGAGACAACCTGATTGAAGCAGGTATAAGAGAACTGGAAGGGTGTGTGTGTGTGTGTGTGTGTGTGTGTGTGTGTGTGTGTGTGTGTGTGTGTTGGGGGTTGTGGTGGAAGAGAGAGAGAGAGAGAGAGAGAGAGAGAGAGAGAGATTTATTATAAGGACTTGGCTCATGCAATTACAGAGGCTGAGATGTTCCAAGATCTGCAGTCAGCAAACTAAATACCCAGGAGAGCCAAGGGTGTAGTTCCACTCTGAATTCTGTAGCCTGAAAATCAGGGGAGTTGATGGTATATGTTCCAGGCTGAAAGGCAGCAGGCTCAAGACTCCAGAAGAGCCAATATTTCCGTTTGAGTCTGAAGGCACGGAAGGATTGATTTCCCAGCTCATGTAGTTAGGCAGAAAGAGTTCCCCCTTACTAATGGGATGGCCAGCATTTTTGTTTTATTCAGGCCTTCAACTGATGAGTGCCACCCACATAAGGAAGGGCAATCTGTTTTGCTCAATCTAACAAATTAAATGCTAATTTCATCCAAAAGCATCCTCACAGACACACCAGAATAATGTTGGACCAAATATCTGGGCACCCTGTGGACCAGTCAAGTTGACATAAAATTAACCATCACACACCCCTTTGTGATTTTGTTCAAATTTCTCTAGTATATACATAAAAGTGGAATTATATGTACACACTCAACTTTAATAGATATTGTCAAATTGTTCTCTAAAGTGATTTTTCCTCTTTATATTCCCAGCACTATTTCACAAGTTTATTTACTATTCAATGTTTCCCTTTTGTGAAATGCTGATTAATTTTTTAAATTTTTCTATTGGATTGAACATATGTATTTTACATTTTAATAACAATTGTCTAAATTCTTGGGAAAGGTGTAGCAATTCACATTCTGATCAGCAGTGCATGATAAAACTGCTTTCATGCATCCTCCTGAGAAATTGATATCATCCTTCTTTTTCATTTTTCTAACCTAGTGGTTTCTCATTGTTGCATTATTGTCACATTTTTATTACTAGAGAAGGTAATCATTCTTTTGTGTTTATTATTCAAATTGATTTTTTTCTTTTGTGAATGACCTGTTCATATACAATATATAAATATCTAATTTAATTTATATAAACAGTAATACTCCAAGAATACACATCAAGTTATTAGAAAGAGCACTGTAGAAAAAGGAGCTAGAGATATAAATAGGCTAAATCCAAAAAATGAATAGTGAGGGCTTCCCTGGTGGCGCAGTGGTTGCGCGTCCGCCTGCCGATGCAGGGGGACCGGGTTCGCGCCCCGGTCCGGGAGGATCCCACATGCCGCGGAGCGGCTGGGCCCGTGAGCCATGGCCGCTGGGCCTGCGCGTCCGGAGCCTGTGCTCCGCAACGGGAGAGGCCACAGCAGAGGGAGGCCCGCATACCACAAAAAAATGAATAGTGAACCATCCTTGAATTTCCTTTTGATCATGATACATTAGCTTTGCTGGATTTGTTATGCTTGGAACTTTTCTTTAACATATATATTATTCTACAATTTTTGGATTTCAAACTGAAATCCATTTAACCTGGTAGTTCAGTGCTGCAATATTGTAAGGAGATTTTTCTCAAGCATTGGACCTATATATTCATTGGATTTTTTTTTTAGTGTAGATAATAATTCTAAATATCACTTTGAACTGAAATAACTCTGACCTGAATGAAAGTAATCTTTCCATGATATTCTGAAATCTATGGTTCATTTATAATATGTTTTCCCCTGAACTTTGTAACTTTCAAATACGTTTTTGAAGAATTCCACAAAGGGATGTTTTTAATGCCTGAATTAGCAAAGAGCATTTATTCGTAGATTTAAGCTAAAAGTAAAAACTACTCTCTGTCATTATTGACTTACACATTTGCAGCTCTAAGTAATTAGCCCTTACATATTACTTAAGTCCCTTTTGATTTACATATCAAATTTAAAAAAGGATGGATGTGTTGGTATATATAGCTATGCCATAGTCAATATTGTGTAGTGTATCTCACTGTCACTAATAAGAGAGTAAAGCTCATTTCTAGAGGTTAATTATAAATTTTGCACCTATAGTTAAAGTGTCAGAATCTGCCTTTTTCAGTCTTGAAGAAAATGAGTCTTTTCCCCAATGGTACATTGGTCAGCTTTGTCACTACAAAGACTGCTTTTCTTTCCATGTCTTGCAAAAGCTGAAGGAAAGTCAAAAATAGAAGATTAAAAATGAATTTTTAAGTTTCCATATACCTATGTCTCTTACTATTTAAAGGCTGATTTCTTATAATAAAGAAATTTTGATGACTGCCATGGAAGAATGGAGCTAAAATCAATAAACATATCTAACTCTCTCAATTTTAATATTTGCAATTCTATCTACTTATGGTAAACTGGTAAGCGACAATAAAAAAAATAGTAAGCATGTTTAATTTCCTGCTAATGTAAAAGCTTTAGAGAAAGACAATTCATGAATGAAGAAGGGAATATATTCAGAAAACAGAATGTGTAAAAGATAATACATATATATATTTTTTAGATATCAATGATTTGAAATCTAAATAGATTGTGAAGAAGAATTGACTTATTGAAAGAGAGACAAAATAGTTACACTATCTAAATACATTTTCAAAGAATCTCTCTTGGGGAATATACCTTTAAAATTATATTTTAAAAATATATCGAATATGTTTCAGTACATGATAGTATTTCTGAAGTTAGGAATTGGTTTTACTTGAAAATGTTAGTCTTCAGAAAAGAAAATAACCCTAGAACACTGTATTTTGTGGCTATTTCTATTCTTGATACCTATTTTCACATTTTATCTTTGAAAAATATACATTTACTGAGTAAGCTGATATTTTGCCTAGGTAAAACTATATTAATTTATATAATTAGAAGAATTATAAATAATTGTTTTCATATTTTAAAGATAATTTACTAAATTACATTTTTAAGGTATTTATGCTGCATATTGGGCTCTGAAACATTCCAATAAGAATTCTGATTGTGGTGAAATAAATCTTTTAAAAATAAACGGCCTAATATGTATGTAAAAAAAATTTGAAAATATTTTTAGGTAGAAATTCAGTTAATGTTAAGAAAAGCATCTGTGACGTCTATTTATTAAAATCTAGTGTTTATTAAAATACCCAAATCTGGTATTTATTAAGATACTAGCATCATATTTGATATTTCTTTTGAAAAGAGTACTTATTATATGGTTAAGAACTTTACAAAATTTCCAGTATATTAAAAAGTTAAACAACCTATCAGCTGTAATCATTAACATTTTATGAATTTTAATAAACTTAAAAAATAGGAAAGACAATCTCAAACTGAAGGAAACGTTGAGATGTATTGACTCTATGAAAAACTCACTCTTTGCATTTTTCACATTTTTAAGAAATCAGTAAGAACTTTGTCAGAAACTGATTCCAAGTCAGGGCCTGACATTTAGCATCCGTGGTTTCACTCTTCCTCTATTCCTCCTCTAATTTAAGCTCTGTATTAATGGGCCCCATTAAAGCAAATATGCTTGAGAATCTGTGGGAAATCTCTCCATCCCTGCCTTTACTACTAGTGTCTACCGTCAAGAGATCAGATTCCAGTTGTGTCTAAACTATTAGCATGTCTGTCAGCCATACATTGAGCTCAAGGGCTCTCAGCATTCCGTGCCTCACTGTCCCCTTGTAGAGAGGAAAGAGTCCCCTTCTCCGGCCTTGCGCTGTGCTCCAGGACATCGTTCATCGTTCACATAGTAGTTCTTCTCTGAATCCCTCTACTTAAATGTGTGTGTGCGTCATTCCTTTCTGTTTTGTTCTTTTTTTTTTTTTTTCTTCAGAATCTCTTTCCTTAGGACTTGACTACAAATTCTTACATTCTAGGCTGGAAGACAAATCCAAATAGCAAAACTAATGTCGGTGCTGACAACGGGGGCATGATTAATTTTATTGAGCAATAGTTGCAAGGTTTCTACTACGTATCTTAAGACAAGTTCTTTTCCAGATTCTCTCTCAGTCAATCCCTTGGCACAATCAGTTACCATTCTTCCAGAATATACATATATCTGAAGGCTGAGAACCCTGATTCATTATGTATATTGAGACAGTTCCCACAAAAGATAGTTTGTGAATTGACTTTTATGCATCATTATCAATCAATCACCGAACTGCCTCACAATGGAAATTATTACTGTGAATCTTAGGATCTTCTGTGAAAATATTGTATATATGTGAGTATTTTTTGATACTAATTCAACATCAAGAAGTATTGTATGGATTATAACCCCACCAAGATGTAGTATGGTAGGCATATGAGAGAGAAGTTATTATGAGACATCATTATGCCAAAATCTAAGTGTTTTGTTTAAATATCTTTGGGAAAAATAATATGGTTTGTCTATCTGTAGGAAGAATTATACACACTGAATTAAGAGTAGAGGTTCTATTGTCAGACAATCTCTAGAGATAAGTCAAAATCCCAGGTCTATCATTTACTGGATAGAAATTCCAGCTTTATTATATACTTGTTCTACAAATGTTTAGTAAGGTACTTAGCCTTTCATTTCTTACTTATAAAACGAGGATAATGTTAGTTCCTTCTCCACAGATGTTATGAAGATTAAATGCCTTAATTTGGAAAAGATGCTGGCGCAAAAATTGAAAAGGCAAGGTTTTCTTGTTACAGGGATCCTACAGTCCTGGTCTCGGGTTTGCATGGAACTGTCCAGCAGAGTTGCTGCTAAAATTACAGATGGGATCTGTTACTGTTATATTTACTTTTTTTTCCCCTAAGGGAAGAAAAAAAAGTATCCAATTTCAACAGATAAATGTCCTTTTGAGTTGATGTTCTATTTATAAACATCCCTAATATGTCTGACTCCTTTTTTTTTCAAACTTCCCTCTTCATCAAGTGAACACTTCTTTCTTACATATTCACATAGAGTGAACACATTAAGATTTTAGAGAATATGAAAAAATATCAGTGTTAATAAGAGATTTTCATGTTTCAAAGACACATTGACTTGAGCAAAGGCAAACATAAATTAATTTTTGGCAATATGTAGAGTGTTTCAAAGTTTACACTGAGCATTGAAATTTTAATAGAAATTTGAAGTTGCCCAAAGAAGTGGGCAATACTTGACTCTTTGGGAAGGTGTCTATTAGCTTCTGGTTTAAGCTTGACTCTATAATGCTGTAAAGAGGTTAGTTGGTCATGGTATCATCCTTGTTTGTATCCACTTTGTGCTTTTAAAACACCATAATATACTATAACAAGCATTACATTCTTGAAAGCCATCAAGAATCTGTAAGAGAGAAATTGCCAGATTTCTTTAGGACATACACATGGATTAGAATTCCAGTCCTTTAATCCACCAACGTACGTATAGCAAAGTCTACAGTGTGGCCATTTCTTTTTTTTAATCTTTTTTTTTAAATTGAAGTATAGTTGATTTACAATGTTGTGTTTATTTCTGCTGTACAGCAAAGTGATTCAGTTATACATATACACACATTGTTTTTCAAATTCTTTTCCATTATGGTTTATCTCGGGACATTGAACATAATTCCCTGTGCTATGCAGTAGGACCTTGTTGTTTATCCATTCTATATGTAATAGTTTGCATCTGCTAACCCCAGACTCCCACTCCATCTCTCCCCCATCCCCCCTCCCTTTGGGCAACCACAAGTCTGTTCTCTATGTCTGTGAGTCTGTTTCTGTTTCGTAGATAGGTTCATTTGTGTCATATTTTAGATTCCATATATAAGTGATATTATATAGTATTTTTCTTTCTCTTTCTGACTTACTTCACTTAGAATGATCATCTCCAGCAACCATGTTGCTGCAAATGGCATTATTTCCTTCTTTTTTATGGCTGAGTAGTATTCCATCCTGTATATGTACCACATCTTCCTTATCCATTCATCTATCGATGGACATTTAGGTTGTTTTCATGTCTTGGCTATTGTGAATAGTGCTGCTATGAACATAGGGGTGCATGTGTCTTTTTGAATTATAGTTTTGTACAGATATATGCCCAGGAGTGAGATTGCTGGATCATATGGCAGCTCTATTTTTGTTTTTTAAGGAACCTCCATACTGTTCTCCATAGTGGCTGCACCAACTCACATTCCCACCAACAGTGTAGGACGGTTCCCTTTTCTCTACACCCTCTCCAGCATTTGTTATCTGTAGACTTTTTAATGATGGCCATTCTGACCGGTGTGAGGTGGGACCTCACTGTAGTTGTGATATGCATTTCTCTAATAACTAGCGATGTTGAGCATATTTTCACGTGCCTGTTGGCCATTACGGTGTGGCCGTTTCTTATTAACTTGTTCTCCACGTAGTCCTCACATGCTCAGTGTTATGATCTTATGCAATGGCATTATTTGTGTCTCTTGTCACCCCACTAGGTCAAACCACAAACCACAGGAGACATAGTTCGACTTAGATTGAGTTACTCTAAATCCCTCAGCTTATATGGGCTCTTATAAACACCATCTATGCTTTTACATGCTTTTAAACCTACATTTTAAAAACTAGAATTAATCTTGCATGTTAATACTTTGCATGTTAAAATGTGTTATTTGTCTATATGTTAAACCCACTGCATTCTTGTTGACTTGTTATCAGTAAAGATGATCTTTTTCTTAACAATATTCTATTTCACTATGCAATGGCTCTCTCATAAACTGAGAAGTTTGACTATCATTTCAAGTTTCCTAAAAATTTTCATCCTGACATTTTGCTGAGTTGTATGCTAGAAGACGAAGAAAGAAATATTTTGACCAAAAGCCCAACTAGAATTTCCATACTCTGTACTTTCAGTTCCAGACCACGGAAAATACTTGATTGCATTTCTCACATTAAGGCTAAACTTTACTACGTTAAAAAAATCCCCTGATATTATACCAGTTCAAGCCTCAGATTTTGGATAACTGAAAATTGATAATAACTGGGAATTGAAGATTTCCTGTGAGATTCTTTGTTTCTCCTAGTAAAAAGAGGACCAAACTAAAATTTAAAAAAGAAATTCTCTTTTATACTTCAATAATTCTACCTTTCATAATGGCCTATGAATAAAATATGAGGAGATTGTTTTAGAATTGCAAAGTGATGGCTACCATAGAGCAATGATTTTCACTTCACATTGTCAGCCATGTCCACTCTCCCCTTGACATGTGTGACATGTCTACCCACCAAATGACAGAATGTTACAACAGAAGAATCAGTGGGTCTGTTCCGGTTCTTCCACTGATTCTATAGATGACCTTCAGGAGAACATTTGTACCCTATTGAATCTAGAGAATTTGGTGCCTCCTTCTTCAAAATAAGGAAGGTAGAACTTCCTTAGAAATTAAATAGGGATTAATGAGATCTTGCCAGTAAAGTACTTCAAGGCTAAAGATAAAACACCTCTTATGAGTGCAAACAATTATCTTTTCTAAACTAAGCCACCTTTCCTGTTGAAACCGTGCACCTCTGATTGGGACTTGAACCCAGCCAAAACCCTGGCTGGGACTTGAACCCACGCAGCTGGGGCTCAAACCTGGCCAAAAGCCACAGTCTTCCAACTGAGATCACACACCTTGTTTCAGGACTTAATGAAGCTCAGGTTCTTTTTTTTTTTTTTTTTTTTTTTTTGCGGTACGCGGGCCTCTCACTGCTGTGGCCTCTCCCGTTGCGGAGCACAGGCTCCGGACGCGCAGGCTCAGC